>NC_092413.1:212209600-212552725 GCF_040894005.1 Engystomops pustulosus
CACACACACACTATAGTTATAGCGCGCACACACACACACTATAGTTATAGCGCACACACACACACTATAGTTATAGCGCACACACACACACTATAGTTATAGCGCACACACACACACTATAGTTATAGCGCACACACACACACTATAGTTATAGCGCACACACACACACTATAGTTATAGCGCACACACACACACTATAGTTATAGCGCACACACACACACACTATAGTTATAGCGCGCACACACACACACACTATAGTTATAGCGCGCACACACACACACACTATAGTTATAGCGCGCACACACACACACACACACACACTATAGTTATAGCGCGCACACACACACACACTATAGTTATAGCGCGCCCACACACACACACACTATAGTTATAGCGCGCACACACACACACTATAGTTATAGCGCGCACACACACACACTATAGTTATAGCGCACACACACACTATAGTTATAGCGCACACACACACTATAGTTATAGCGCACACACACACTATAGTTATAGCGCACACACACACACACTATAGTTATAGCGCACACACACACTATAGTTATAGCGCACACACACACTATAGTTATAGCGCACACACACACACACACACACTATAGTTATAGCGCACACACACACTATAGTTATAGCGCACACACACACTATAGTTATAGCGCACACACACACTATAGTTATAGCGCACACACACACACACACACACACTATAGTTATAGCGCACACACACACTATAGTTATAGCGCACACACACACTATAGTTATAGCGCACACACACACTATAGTTATAGCGCACACACACACACACACACACACACACACTATAGTTATAGCGCGCGCACACACACTATAGTTATAGCGCGCGCACACACACTATAGTTATAGCGCGCGCACACACACTATAGTTATAGCGCGCGCACACACACACTATAGTTATAGCGTGCACACACACACACTATAGTTATAGCGTGCACACACACACACTATAGTTATAGCGCGCACACACACACACACACACACTATAGTTATAGCGCGCACACACACACTATAGTTATAGCGCACACACACACACACACACTATAGTTATAGCGCACACACACACACACTATAGTTATAGCGCACACACACACTATAGTTATAGCGCACACACACTATAGTTATAGCGCACACACACACACACTATAGTTATAGCGCACACACACACACACACACTATAGTTATAGCGCGCACACACACACACACACTATAGTTATAGCGCACACACACACACACTATAGTTATAGCGCACACACACACACTATAGTTATAGCGCACACACACACACTATAGTTATAGCGCGCACACACACACACACACACACACTATAGTTATAGCGCGCACACACACACACACACACTATAGTTATAGCGCGCACACACACACACACACACACTATAGTTATAGCGCGCACACACACACACACACACACACACACACACACACACACTATAGTTATAGCGCGCACACACACACACTATAGTTATAGCGCACACACACACTATAGTTATAGCGCGCACACACACTATAGTTATAGCGCGCACACACACACACACACACACACACACACACACACACACACTATAGTTATAGCGCGCACACACACACACTATAGTTATAGCGCACACACACACTATAGTTATAGCGCGCACACACACACACACACACACACACACACACACACTATAGTTATAGCGCGCACACACACACTATAGTTATAGCGCGCACACACACACACACTATAGTTATAGCGCACACACACACTATAGTTATAGCGCACACACACACTATAGTTATAGCGCACACACACACTATAGTTATAGCGCACACACACACTATAGTTATAGCGCGCACACACTATAGTTATAGCGCGCACACACTATAGTTATAGCGCGCACACACACACTATAGTTATAGCGCACACACACACTATAGTTATAGCGCGCACACACACTATAGTTATAGCGCGCACACACACACACACACACACACACACACACTATAGTTATAGCGCGCACACACACACACTATAGTTATAGCGCACACACACACTATAGTTATAGCGCGCACACACACACACACACACACACTATAGTTATAGCGCGCACACACACACACACACACACTATAGTTATATCGCGCACACACACACACTATAGTTATAGCGCACACACACACACTACAGTTATAGCGCACACACACACACACACTACAGTTATAGCGCACACACACACACTATAGTTATAGCGCACACACACACACTATAGTTATAGCGCACACACACACACTATAGTTATAGCGCACACACACACACTATAGTTATAGCGCACACACACACACTATAGTTATAGCGCACACACACACTATAGTTATAGCGCACACACACACTATAGTTATAGCGCACACACACACTATAGTTATAGCGCACACACACACTATAGTTATAGCGCGCACACACACTATAACAACAGCGCATAGTATAATAATAATACTGCGCACACTATACCACCACACACTATAATAATACTGCAAACTACAACAGCAGCGCACACTATACCACCACACAATATAATAATACTGCAAACAACAGCGCACACTACAACAACACTGCAAACTACAACAGCAGCGCATACTATAGTAATACCGCACACACTATAGTAATACCGCACACACTATAGTAATACCGCACACACTATAGTAATACCGTACACTATATCAACAGCGCATACTATAATAATAATACTGCAAACTACAACAACAGCGCACACTATACCACCACACACTATAACAGTGATGGCAAACCTTTTGGAGTCCGAGTGCCCAAACTACAACAAAGACCCGCTTATTTATTGCAAAGTGCCAACACAGAAATGTAATTTGTGATTGATACTCCCTGCTCTGTCACAGCTTTCATTGATACCAGCACCCTGAGCACACCAATAAAGCAGAAAATAGTCCCAGGTATAGCTGTCACATTAAAATACCTCTGCACCGCAAGTCCTGGGCTGTCTGGGACTGCAGGAAGATACCTGGAGTCCTCTCTGGTGATGGCCTGAGTGCCCACAGAAAGGGCTCCGAGTGCCACCTCTGGCACCAGTGCCATAGGTTAGCCATCACTGCACTATAATAATACTGCAAACTACAACAGCAGCGCACACTATAGTAATACTGCACATTAGAACAACAGCGCACACTAGAACAGCAGCGCACACTATAGTAATACTGCACATTAGAACAACAGCGCACACTAGAACAGCAGCGCACACTATAGTAATACTGCACATTAGAACAACAGCGCACACTAGAACAACAGCGCACACTAGAACAACACTGCACACTATTCTAATACTGTACACCTGTCCCAAATCTAGCGGCGCAACTACCCCGGCACCGGTCAAAGGTGTGCTCACCACACCGAGCCCATGCTAGTTCGCAGCTGCCACCATGCGGACGTGTGTTTGAGGCCTAAGTGTGTATTTGTGATAGCCTGAGGAACAGCTGTGTCTTATCTACACCCCATTTTCAGTCCCTGGCCATGGATACAGTCTTCAGGCAACACAATGTGAATGTATTATTTGTACTTACCTCTTGAGAGTGAGTGCAATCTCCTCGCTCTCCCCGTACTCCTGGCGATACGCTCCACTCACCATCCGATCACTGGCTTTATGTTCTCCAAACACCTTCTTCATCGCATCCGTGATCTCCCCCACCGTGCACCTGGGAGGAAGAGAAAGCAAAGAGGTAAAAGGGTTAAACTATGAAAATCCATCACCTGTGCATCTAATGCCCCAGACACACACCGCAGATTACATCAGTATTTGGAAGACAAATGTAAACTACTGAAGTATAACTACTATAATACTGCCCCTATGTACAGGAATATAACTACTATAATACTGCCCCCTATGTACAAGAATATAACTACCGTACTATAATACTGCCCCCTATGTACAAGAATATAACTACTATAATACTGCTCACTATGTACAGGAAAATAACTACTATAATACTGCCCCCTATGTACAAGAATATAACTACTATAATACTGCCCCCTATGTACAGGAATATAACTACTATAATACTGCCCGCTATGTACAAGACTATAACTACTATAATACTGCCCCCTATGTACAAGAATATAACTACTATAATACTGCCCCCTATGTACAGGAATATAACTACTATAATACTGCCCCCTATGTACAGGAATATAACTACTATAATACTGCCCCCTATGTACAAGAATATAACTACTATAATACTGCCCCCTATGTACAGGAATATAACTACTATAATACTGTCCCATATGTACAAGAATATAACTGCTATAACACTGCCCCCTATGTACAGGAATATAACTACTATAATACTGCCCCCTATGTACAAGAATATAACTACTATAATACTGTCCCCTATGTACAAGAATATAACTGCTATAACACTGCCCCCTATGTACAGGAATATAACTACTATAATACTGCCCCTATGTACAGGAATATAACTACTATAATACTGCCCCCTATGTACAAGAATATAACTACTATAATACTGCCCCTATGTACAAGAATATAACTACTATAATACTGCCCCCTATGTACAGGAATATAACTACTATAATACTGCCCCCTATGTACAGGAATATAACTACTATAATACTGCCCCCTATGTACAAGAATATAACTACTATAATACTGCCCCCTATGTACAAGAATATAACTACTATAATACTGCCCCCTATGTACAAGAATATAACTACTATAATACTGCCCCCTATGTACAGGAATATAACTACTATAATACTGCCCCCTATGTACAAGAATATAACTACTATAATACTACCCCCTATGTACAGGAATATAACTACTATAATATTGCCCCCCTATGTACAAGAATATAACTACTATAATACTGCCCCCCTATGTACAAGAATATAACTACTATAATACTGCCCCCCTATGTACAAGAATATAACTACTATAATACTGCCCCCTATGTACAAGAATATAACTACTATAATACTGCCCGCTATGTACAAGACTATAACTACTATAATACTGCCCCCTATGTACAAGAATATAACTACTATAATACTGCCCCCTATGTACAGGAATATAACTACTATAATACTGCCCCCTATGTACAGGAATATAACTACTATAATACTGCCCCCTATGTACAAGAATATAACTACTATAATACTGCCCCCTATGTACAGGAATATAACTACTATAATACTGCCCCCTATGTACAGGAATATAACTGCTATAATACTGCCCCCTATGTACAAGAATATAACTACTATAATACTGCCGCCTATGTACAGGAATATAACTACTATAATACTGCCCCCTATGTACAAGAATATAACTACTATAATACTGCCCCCTATGTACAAGAATATAACTACTATAATACTGCCCCCTATGTACAAGAATATAACTACTATAATACTGCCCCCTATGTACAGGACTATAACTACTATAATACTGCCCCCTATGTACAGGAATATAACTACTATAATACTGCCCCCTATGTACAGGACTATAACTACTATAATACTGCCCCCTATGTACAGGACTATAACTACTATAATACTGCCCCCTATGTACAGGACTATAACTACTATAATACTGCCCCTTTATTGTTGGATAGTGATGTTGCCCCTTGTTAGAAGTCAGTATGTGGTGGTGATGACAGATGATAGCGGGGTGCTGTACACCAGTGTTAGTACATAAGGTGCAGCTGATGGATAACATTATGAATTATTCCTCTGCAGTGACATTTCTTATCTGAGACGGTGATAGATAAGAATCCTGCGCAGCAATCATTTCCTTCATAGATTACCGCCAGTGTGTGACATCTGGATTCACAGTATAAATGGTTTTATTACTGTCCTGAAAAGATGACATTTTAATGCCATTTCTACAAAAATAAAGATTGGTTTATTGTTGGAACATTGGAAATGTCCTCGGAGGGAGAGCCGCTCCTTAAGGGAGCCTTCCTTCTTAAATCATACAGTTTTATTTGAGGATGGTTACTCATGGGAGGGGCTGCTTCTGGGACCACCCCTACGGAGCTGTCCTGGCCAATGAGTATCCTTGTAATAGCAGCCACTCTGCAGATCCCTATAGCTGCCTTATGTAGCGGAGTATACTAAATAGTCATTGGGTCTCCAACCCCTACAAAGAGCTTTATGTCTCTTTTAGACTCTTTTTTGGTGTATAAAAGCTGTTTATAGTAAACTATTAAATTATTCATCTCATTAAATGTATTCCTTCCTTCATTATAATAATTCTTTATTTATATAGCGCACACAGATTACGCATCGCTGCACAGAACTTGCCACATCAGTCCCGGTCCCCAGTGTGGCTCACAATCTAATCAACCTACCAGTATGTTCTGGAGTGTGGGAGGAAACCGGAGGACCTGGAGGAAACCCACGCAAAACACGGAGAGAACATACAAACACTTTGCAGATGTTGACCTGGATGGGACTTGAACCCAGGAACCCAGCGCTGCAAGGCTGTAATGCTAACCACTGAGCCACCGTGCTCATTTTATTACATTTAGTTAGTAATTAATACAATAAAGTAAAAAAATAAAATAAAATCCGACAATATGGCACCAGGGGACGGGCTCACGGACCTCCATCTACGAGATGCATTAACCCTTAGAGCACAACCCTTGTACTGTCTATGTGTAAGCGACCTCCATCCTATACACATGGAGGAAGGATATCACATGGAGGTCAGACCCGTCACCCTGAGACATCAATACCCGTCACTCAATGTCCTTCCCATTACTCTGCCGTGATGAAAGGGTCAGAGGTCACATACACTGGGGGTAGGACAGTCTATAGTGATATAGCTAGAGGGAGCTGAGTGATAGGAGAGACAATCAGAGGAGACAGATCTACGAGGGATTAACTATACATACACTTACATACACATTTCTGCAGCCATTTTTCAATGCAGCCAAAGGTAAGATCATGATTTGTAAAGTGCTGCTTTGATAACCCTATATAAAGATTATCCAAAAAGTTATTTTTTTGCTCATTAATGTACACTGCCCCCATCTTCACAGAAACCCCCCACCAGAAATGTTTAATACATTGGCAAAAATATCTACAAGAAAAACCGAACTATCTCATGGTCATAAGTATTCAGACCCGTTGTTGTGACACTCATATTTAACTCACACGCTGTCCATTTCCTTCTGATCCTCCTTGAGATGGTTCTAATCCTTTATTGGAGTCCAGCTGTGTTTAATTAAACTGATTGGATTTGATTAGGAAAGGCGCACAGCTGTCTATATAAGACCTTACATGTCAGAGCACATGAGGTGTAAGGAACTGCCCAAAGAGCTCAGAGACAGGATTGTGGCAAATATCAGACCTGGCTAAGGTTACAGAATAATTTTCAGCACTCAAGGTTCCTAAGAGCACAGTGCCCTCCATAATCCTAAATGGAAGAGGTTTGGGGCGACAAGAGCTATTCCTTGATCTGGCCGTCCACCCAAACTAAGCAATCATGGTGACAGCATCATGCAATGGGGGCAGGGACCACTGGGTGTAATGGAAGGAAAGAGGAGTGCGGAAAAGTAGAGAGATATCCTGGATGAGAACCTCTTCCAGAGTGCTCTGGACCTCAGACTGGGCCGAAGGTTCATCTTCCAACAAGACAATGACCCTAAGCACACAACTATTATTAATATTCTCCATTCAACCTGAGAGAACTGGAAAGGATCTGCAAGGAAGAGGCAGAGGATCCCCAAATCCAGGGGTGAAACTTGTGAAGACTCCTGGCTGCACCAGCTACAAAGCTGCTTCTATCACTGAGCAAAGGGGCCGAGTACTTATCACCGGGGGCCGAGTACTTATCACCGGGGGAGATTTTAGTTTTTCTTGCTAAATAAATTAGCACAAATTTTTACATTTCTGGTTTTTTCTGCCAAGATGGAGGCAGAGTGCAAAATAAAGAGCAAAAAAAATACTTTTTTTTTTATCTTATCGAATGGCTGCAATGAAACAAAGACTTAAAAATTTAAAGGGGTCTGAATACTTTCCGTACCCCCTGTATCTACTCCTGCTCAGTCTCCATAACTATATACACGTGAATGTATCCTGGATAGGCAGAGGTACAAGACCCCGCTATATCTCTCCCCTGAGAACATAAGCCGGATATAAAAATCCAATTGCCGAATCCTTATCTGTCCCAACATCCTGCGGCAAGAAAAAAGCAACGTGCACCTATACACGGCTATAGTTAAAATGTATGTGTATATGATGTGTATATATACCGTGTTTATGTGTATATGCTTTGTGAATAGTGTATATAGTGTGTGTGTGTATATATAAACTGTATGTATATGTAGTCTATATACTGTATGTGTGTATTTATACACACACACGTGTATACTGCATGTATGTGTATATGGTTTATGTATATACCATGTATATACCATGGGTATGTGCGAGTTTATATTCTGTTTAAAAGTGCATATACTGCATGTGTGTGTATATGGTGTGTGCATATACTGCATGTGTGTGTATATGGTGTGTGCATATACTGCATGTGTGTGTATATGGTGTGTGCATATACTGCATGTGTGTGAACCTGGTATGTGTGCATATACTGCATGTGTGTGTATATACTGTATATAAAGTAAATAAGTGGGTCACCTTGCACGGGCGGCTTCAACTGCAAGTCCTAAGAGATTTCCCTGGCCGGTGGCGGCACATTGTGTGATGGCAGCCAGACATCGTTCTGCAGCAGCACTGTCCCGGCTCGCCTTGACCTAACAGAAGAGAAACACATGAAGCTCACTCTCTATAAGCCTTCATCCTTTTATAGACTATGACTCTGTCTAAAATCCCATTCTTATAGTTAGTCAGACAATCACTACCTACCCTATGAATAGGTCAAAACTTCAGTCATTCCCTCGGGGCAAATTTATCAACCTTATCCCTTGGGGCTTGTGTACAATCCATGAAATACAAGGCCCTTCTTCCACTTCTTCTCCAAATGGGTCCTGCAGTGGGTCCATTCAGGCCCAAGGGCAATTCTACACCTGCTCAGACCTGGCGTAGAAATCTTTCCCCCCCGTTGAAGCTTCCTGGCAGATTTATCAGGAAGCCACAACCTGGCTGCAGGATTAGACTACACCAAGCTGGTTTGTAGTCTGTTACCATGGAGACACAACTGTACAAGCAGTTTTTCCATTTTTAAATAGAGAATAAAATGCAAAAAGGACGGATTTTTTTTTTTTAACTAAAAATGAGTTACAAAATGTGACAAAACTTTACAAAATTTAGCAAAGAAACCATTAAGAAAGGAGGGAGAGCTACAATATTAAGGGGGTCAGCTAGCCGATGTCACGAATGTTCAACAAGTATATGAAGAAGTGATATTAAAGGGGACAAAAACTATTTACGGGGTTGTATGAAAATCCAAAACAGTTTCTGTAATATATTAAAAAAACATTTTACTGCAAAACATAAACTCACAAAAGGTAATTATAGTCCCCTTACACTTTGGAGAGTCCGGACTGGGCCGGAGGGAATTTCTTTCTGACCGTAAGATGTTAATTACAAATAAAAACCTGCGCCATTTGTTGTAGATAAGAGGCTGACGAAGGTTGTATTATCCAGCCTCCAAAAACCACCGCCCTAAATAACCGCAATTACGTCCCCATTACTACTGAACGACTCAATAGAAGAGCACGCGCGTCATCGGAAAAACTGAGGGTTCTTCCAAGTCAAATAATAAGTTTATGTAGGGAATGCTGGAGGGAGACACAATGGGGCTCATTTACTAAGGGCACGAATCGCTCATTTTCATTGGGTTTCCCGAAAATGACCATTTTGCTGTCGGAAAACCCGATGGATTCGGAAAAACCGCAGAATTTAAAAAAAATAAAAATGTGTCGCTTGACACGCACTTACATGCACCAGGAAGAGGATGGTGAACTCCGGCGGACCTCGGCGCAGCAGCGACACCTAGTGGATATATCGGGCGCACGACCTTAGCGAATCCCGGCGAGCTCAGAATCAGCGTCGGACAACGCGCCGCGGGATCACGAATGGACCAGGTAAGTAAATCTGCCCCAATGGGTCCCTAATTTTCCGAGAAAATTTTCGGCAAGCAGTAAAAATAACAAATATAAAAAGTATACAATACAATAAAAAAAAGTATAAAAAAATTAGATCTGTCTGGACATATAAAACTTGCTTCAGCTTTGCTACACCACTGAATCCGGCACAAGTTTTATTGGAACCAAGTTAGTGCCTTGCTAGGCCCTTGCACATCGATTTACTGCTCTCCACTCTAGTATTGATCCCAGTCAGTGTCACAGCTGTGCTGAGGCCAAGAGACAATGGGGCAGATATACTTACCCGGTCCATTCGCGATCCAGCGGCGGCTTCTCCGACGCTGATCCGTGTCTTCTGGCGATTCACTAAGGTAGTGCGCCCGATGACCACCAGGTGTCGCTGCTGCGCTGAAGTCCACCGGAGATCACCAAGCTAGGCTGGCTGCAGGTAAGTGCGTGTCAAGCGACACATTGGGGGTCATTTACTAAGGGCCCGATTCGCGTTTTCCCGACGTGTTACCCGAATATTTGCGCCAATTTCCCCTGAATTGCCCCGGGATTTTGGCGCAGGCGATCGGATTGTGGCGCATCGGTGCTGGCGTGCACGCGACGGAAATCGGGTGGCGTGGCTGAACGGAAACCCGACGGATTCGGAAAAACCGCCGCATTTAAAAAACAATGTGTCGCGGAGCCTGCACTTACCTTCACTAGGAATAGGCCGGTGGACTTGAGTGGGTTCCGATGCTCTACAGCGCAGCAGCGCCACCTGGTGGACGTCGGAGGAACTACCTTAATGAATCCCGGCCGGACCCGAATCCACTGCAGAGAACGCGCCGCTGGATCGCGAATGGACCGGGTAAGTAAATCTGCCCCACTTTTTAAAAAAAATAGTGCGATTTTCCCGAATCCGTAGGGTTTTCCGACGGCCATGCCACCGATTTCCGTTGCGTGTATGCCAGCGCTGATGCGCCACAATCCGATCACGTGCGCCAAAAACCCGGGGCAATTCCGGGAAAAACGGTAATATTCGGGAAACAGGTCGGAAAAATGCGATTAGTAAATGACCCCCAATAATGTCAAGCACCAGGGGTCACTAAAGAGAGAAGTCCAAGGTCGGGGCAGGCGGATGTTGGGTATAGAGTGTTGCACAAAATACACACCCCTATGGAAGAATCCCAAAGTAGATAAATTACAGGAGGTGGGAATACGGGCAGACAAGGGGATTCATACGGTCGGACAGATGTTGTCGGGTCGGGTTGTGAAAAGCTTTGAGCAGTTGCCTGAGGAATTGCCTCATAGTATTTGTTTCTTCTTTTTCTGTGTGTTGTAAAATTTAAAAAAATGTTCAATAAAAAGACCGGATTTAAAATTTAAAAAAAAACCAAAAACAAAAAGGCATGGGTGTCACGTGAGGGCATACCGCCACGTAACACAGCAGTTGGTTCAGGCAGATTCCCTTTAAGTGGCCCAGAGGTGCAGGGGGCACAGTGCACAAAGCTACGGAGAGCAGAGAAAAAAATATGTCCTCAAGTACTGGGTCAAAATTAATACTAGGAAGTCGAGAGCACATCAGAGTCAATAGTGATCTGAAAAGGACCGTCACGGTCCTCTGTAGAACCATTCACAGGGGAAGTAACAATAAGCAGGGCACGCGAGGTATAGAGGGCACAACCTGTGGTGGCACTGATAGAACGGACTGCACTCTCCACATCTTAGTGGATCAGTTGGGAATTGCAGAGTTTCAGGCTCCGCCTTCAAGTGTTCTGCAACCATCAAGCGTACTGTGCCACCTCGTGCATCTCTGTAACCATCAAGCACGTGTGCCTCTTGTGAAAAAAAAAAATTAGAAAAATATTCTTATTCACTGCATTCTGTAAGGAGATCTCCATAGGGACCATCAGCGGACATCCTGAGCCTGGGACTGATCGGACTGGACAGATAGAATTACAGATCTTCTTTGCAATTTTAATCAGGATTCTATTAAAAGAAAACAGTAACCAGGGCTCTCCGCCAGCTGATACATAGAAGCAGAGACCACAGGGGATAACATTACCGAGATGAATAGGAGCTCAGAAAATAGGGGCAGAAGATGAGGACAATTACAGACATCACCGTAATCATGGGAAACTCATAAGATTTCCGGCTTCCACTCCAGTAAATGCCGGATCAGAACGTTCACTTGTTCCATCTCCATTACATAAAGAAACCTCTTATATCCAGAAACAATAGATATAAGAAAGCGCAGAGACAAACCTCTTATGTCTGCCGAGAGCAATTATCAGTAATTGTCCTCCTATCACTTGTAAGAAACTGTAAAAATCTAGATTTAAGATACAAGGAAACAGATTTTATGTCTATGGTGATTAATTTTGTGTTTTATGGACCCTTTATATCTGTACACTGTGTATCTAATAAGTCAATTGTGATTTCTATGTACAAGAATATAACTACTATAATACTGCCCCCTATGTACAAGAATATAACTACTATAATACTGCTCCCTATGTACAAGAATATAACTACTATAATACTGCCCCCTATGTACAAGAATATAACTACTATAATACTGCCCCCTATGTAAAAGAATATAACTACTATAATACTGCCCCCTATGTACAAGACTATAACTACTATAATACTGCCCCCTATGTACAGGAATATAACTACTATAATACTGCCCCCTATGTACAAGAATATAACTACTATAATACTGCCTCCTATGTACAAGAATATAACTAATATAATACTGCCCCTATGTACAAGAATATAACTACTATAATACTGCCCCCTATGTACAGGAATATACCTACTATAATACTGCCCCCTATGTACAGGAATATAACTACTATAATACTGCCCCCTGTGTACAGGAATATAACTACTATAATAATGCCCCCTATGTACAGGAATATAACTACTATAATACTGCCCCCTATGTACAGGAATATAACTACTATAATACTGCCCCCTGTGTACAGGAATATAACTACTATAATACTGCCCCCTATGTACAGGAATATAACTACTATAATACTGCCCCCTATGTACAAGAATATAACTACTATAATACTGCCTCCTATGTACAGGAATATAACTACTATAATACTGCCCCTATGTACAGGAATATAACTACTATAATACTGCCCCCTATGTACAGGATTATACCTACTATAATACTGCCCCCTATGTACAGGAATATAACTACTATAATACTGCCCCCTATGTACAGGAATATAACTACTATAATACTGCCCCCTATGTACAAGAATATAACTACTATAATACTGCCCCTTATGTACAGGAATATAACTACTATAATACTGCCCCCTATGTACAAGTATATAACTACTATAATACTGCCCCCTATGTACAAGAATATAACTACTATAATACTGCCCCCTATGTACAAGAATATAACTACTATAATACTGCCTCCTATGTACAAGAATATAACTACTATAATACTGCCCCCTATGTACAAGAATATAACTACTATAATACTGCCCCCTATGTACAGGGATATATCTACTATAATACTGCCCCCTATGTACAAGAATATAACTACTATAATACTGCCCCCTATGTACACGAATATAACTACTATAATACTGCCCCTATGTACAAGAATATAACTACTATAATACTGCCCCCTATGTACAGGGATATAACTACTATAATACTGCCCCCTATGTACAGGAATATAACTACTATAATACTGCCCCTATGTACAAGAATATAACTACTATAATACTGCCCCCTATGTACAGGGATATAACTACTATAATACTGCCCCCTATGTACAGGAATATAACTACTATAATACTGCCCCCTATGTACAAGAATATAACTACTATAATACTGCCCCCATGTACAGGGATATAACTACTATAATACTGCCCTTTGTACAAGAATATAACTACTTTAACACTGCCCCCTATGTACAAGAATATAACTACTATAATACTGCCCCCTATGTACAAGAATATAACTACTATAATACTGCCCCCTATGTACAGGAATATAACTACTATAATACTGCCCCCTATGTACAAGAATATAACTACTATAATACTGCCCTCTATGTACAAGAATATAACTACTATAATACTGCCCCCTATGTACAAGAATATAACTACTATAATACTGCCCCTATGTACAAAAATATAACTACTATAATACTGCCCCTATGTACAAGAATATAACTACTATAATACTGCCCCCATGTACAGGGATATAACTACTATAATACTGCCCCCATGTACAGGGATATAACTACTATAATACTGCCCTTTGTACAAGAATATAACTACTATAACACTGCCCCCTATGTACAAGAATATAACTACTATAATACTGCCCCCTATGTACAAGAATATAACTACTATAATACTGCCCCCTATGTACAGGAATATAACTACTATAATACTGCTCCTATGTACAAGAATATAACTACTATATTACTGCCCCCTATGTACAGGAATATAACTACTATAATACTGCCCCCTATGTACAAGAATATAACTACTATAATACTGTCCCCTATGTACAAGAATATAACTACTATAATACTGTCCCCTATGTACAAGAATATAACTACTATAATACCGTCCCCTATGTACAAGAATATAACTACTATAATACTGCCCCCTATGTACAGGAATATAACTACTATAATACTGCCCCCTATGTACAAGAATATAACTACTATAATACTGCCCCCTATGTACAAGAATATAACTACTATAATACTGCCCCCATGCACAGGGATATAACTACTATAATACTGCCCCTTTGTACAAGAATATAACTACTATAACACTGCCCCCTATGTACAAGAATATAACTACTATAATACTGCCCCCTATGTACAAGAATATAACTACTATAATACTGCCCCCTATGTACAAGAATATAACTACTATAATACTGCCCCCTATGTACAAGAATATAGCTACTATAATACTGCCCCCTATGTACAAGAATATAGCTACTATAATACTGCCCCCTATGTACAAGAATATAACTACTATAATACTGCCCCCTATGTACAGGAATATAACTACTATAATACTGCCCCCTATGTACAAGAATATAACTACTATAATACTGCCCCTATGTACAAGAATATAACTACTATAATACTGCCCCCTATGTACAAGAATATAACTACTATAATACTGCTCCTATGTACAAGAATATAACTACTATAATACTGCCCCCTATGTACAGGAATATAACTACTATAATACTGCCCCCTATGTACAAGAATATAACTGCTATAATACTGCCCCCTATGTACAAGAATATAACTACTATAATACTGCCCTCTATGTACAAGAATATAACTACTATAATACTGCCCCCTATGTACAAGAATATAACTACTATAATACTGCCCCCTATGTACAAGAATATAACTACTATAATACTGCCCCCTATGTACAAGAATATAACTACTATAATACTGCCCCCTATGTACAAGAATATAACTACTATAATACTGCCCCCTATGTACAAGAATATAACTACTATAATACTGCCCTCTATGTACAAGAATATAACTACTATAATACTGCCCCCTATGTACAAGAATATAACTACTATAATACTGCCCCCTATGTACAAGAATATAACTACTATAATACTGCCCCCTATGTACAAGAATATAACTACTATAATACTGCCCCCTATGTACAAGAATATAACTACTATAATACTGCCCCCTATGTACAAGAATATAACTACTATAATACTGCCCTCTATGTACAAGAATATAACTACTATAATACTGCCCCCTATGTACAAGAATATAACTACTATAATACTGCCCCCTATGTACAAGAATATAACTACTATAATACTGCCCCCTATGTACAAGAATATAACTACTATAATACTGCCCCCTATGTACAAGAATATAACTACTATAATACTGCCCCCTATGTACAAGAATATAACTACTATAATACTGCCCCCTATGTACAAGAATATAACTACTATAATACTGCCCCCTATGTACAAGGAAATGTATGACTAAGGTTGGATTATTATGTACTACAGATGATAGGAGTTGTAGGACACCCTCTCTGTGTTCTTACCTTGCTTAGTTTCTCGATCTGTCGGTTTCGCACTGCTGTGTTATCAATAGCGAGAACTTCCACAGTCTCTTCTTTCTCCAGCTGATACTTATTCACACCCACTATTACTTCAGATCCTGTGGATTGAATTGATGTAAAAACTATTAATATTATTCATCCTGAGCCTCCTGGTGCAGAAAATAGAATTACAGGACTACAGTGAAACGGACACTTGGTTTAGAGAATAGATTTCCCCCCGATTTTTAATGTGTTTCCGCCATCTACTGGTCACAATCTATTTATACATATTTTAGGCCCAGAAGAGCTGAAACACAGCACTTGCTTATGTGAATGTGTCATAGGTCAAAGGGTCACAGCTGGTAGAGGGACTAGAGGTCAGAGTCATAGAGGGGAAATCCTATTGTAGACACGGCACATCCAGAGAGGATCGAGCAGTGTCCTGGTGAAAGGGAGATGTCACCATGCAGATATGTCATTGATGTCCGTTGCCCGAGCCTCCCTTTAAGAAGGTCCGTCGCCCGAGCCTCCCTTTAAGAAGGTCCGTCGCCCGAGCCTCCCTTTAAGAAGGTCCGTCGCCCGAGCCTCCCTTTAAGAAGGTCCGTCGCCCGAGCCTCCCTTTAAGAAGGTCCGTCGCCCGAGCCTCCCTTTAAGAAGGTCCGATGCCCGAGCCACCCTTTAAGAACGTCCGATGCCCGAGCCACCCTTTAAGAACGTCCGATGCCCGAGCCACCCTTTAAGAACGTCCGATGCCGGAGCCTCCCTTTAAGAACGTCCGTTGCCCGAGCCTCCCTTTAAGAACGTCCGTTGCCCGAGCCTCCCTTTAAGAACGTCCGATGCCCGAGCCTCCCTTTAAGAACGTCCGATGCCCGAGCCTCCCTTTAAGAACGTCCGATGCCCGAGCCTCCCTTTAAGAACGTCCGATGCCCGAGCCTCCCTTTAAGAACGTCCGATGCCCGAGCCTCCCTTTAAGAACGTCCGATGCCCGAGCCTCCCTTTAAGAACGTCCGATGCCCGAGCCTCCCTTTAAGAACGTCCGATGCCCGAGCCTCCCTTTAAGAACGTCCGATGCCCGAGCCTCCCTTTAAGAACGTCCGATGCCCGAGCCTCCCTTTAAGAACGTCCGATGCCGGAGCCTCCCTTTAAGAACGTCCGATGCCGGAGCCTCCCTTTAAGAACGTCCGATGCCGGAGCCTCCCTTTAAGAACGTCCGTTGCCCGAGCCTCCCTTTAAGAACGTCCGATGCCCGAGCCTCCCTTTAAGAACATCCGATGCCGGAGCCTCCCTTTAAGAACGTCCGATGCCGGAGCCTCCCTTTAAGAACGTCCGATGCCGGAGCCTCCCTTTAAGAACGTCCGTCGCCCGAGCCTCCCTTTAAGAACGTCCGATGCCCGAGCCACCCTTTAAGAACGTCCGATGCTGGAGCCTCCCTTTAAGAACGTCCGTCGTCCGAGCCTCCCTTTAAGAACATCCGTCGCCCGAGCCTCCCTTTAAGAGCCTTCCGATGCCCGAGCCACCCTTTAAGAATTTCGGATGTCGGAGCACCCCTTTAAGCTGATAATGTGTTGGCACACTGTATACTTCCCTTAGAGCGGTCTCATCTCTCACCTGAATCTATCCTGGCTTGTCTCCGGGCCGCACATTCCTCAATCCGCAGTTTGGGGATCCCCTCCGCCACGGCTCGGGCCATGCCCCCCATCTCCTCTATCTCATCGATAAGCTGAGGCAGGACATATGGAGAAGAGAAGACAAGCAAGGGGTTAACACTCCGTGATCTCTGGACCATAAACTAGTAGTGGTCTGAATAGGGACCAAGGCATTTATGGCTTCCCAGTAATACCGACACAGAGTACTTGTACAATACCGTCACACAATGATCTAACACTGTGCAGTATCCAAATCATCCCCCCATAAAGTACTTTATGTAATACCGCCATATGGTGCCCAAATTCTATACATTATACAATAAACAACCACACAAATATATAATACTGCTCTACAGTGCTAAAATAACCAACAGTGTGCAAACCACATAAAGTAATTGTATAACACCAGCACACTATACACTACCCCACCAACACCAGTAAGAAAGGATTATATAACGCCATCATATAACACTGAAAATAATATGCAATGTCTAAGTTATACCCTCAAAGTGTAGAAATAATACCGTCAAATATATAGCATCCCATCCTATACCCGGATAACATACTCATCTAATACTGCCAATAAAAACATCACAAAGTACCGTAGAAATGCCGTCATATAATATATAAAAATACCGTCATATAGTATATAAAAATACCGTCATATAGTATATAAAAATACCGTCATATAGTATATAGAAATACCGTCATATAGTATATAGAAATACCGTCATATAGTATATAGAAATACCGTCATATAATATATAGAAATACCGTCATATAATATATAGAAATACCGTCATATAGTATATAAAAATACCGTCATATAGTATATAAAAATACCGTCATATAGTATATAGAAATACCGTCATATAGTATATAGAAATACCGTCATATAATATATAGAAATACCGTCATATAGTATATAAAAATACCGTCATACAATATATAAAAATACCGTCATATAGTATATAAAAATACCGTCATATAGTATATAGAAATACCGTCATATAGTATATAGAAATACCGTCATATAGTATATAAAAATACCGTCATATAATATATAGAAATACCGTCATATAGTATATAGAAATACCGTCATATAGTATATAGAAATACCGTCATATAATATATAGAAATACCGTCATATAGTATATAAAAATACCGTCATACAATATATAAAAATACCGTCATACAGTATATAAAAATACCGTCATATAGTATATAAAAATACCGTCATATAGTATATAGAAATACCGTCATATAGTATATAAAAATACTGTCATATAATATAAATAGCGTCATATAATACATCAGAATAATACCACCATGAATTCCTTATATGACATTATACCATCATACTGTATACTGGTGACAAAAAAATTAAACATCTAAGTTATTCCCCCATGAAGTGAGATAATAATCCCGTCACATAGTGTCCAAGTACTATAAAGTATGCAATCCCCACATAACATACATACATAATACTGTCATGAAGTGGTTTTATTAAAACATCATATAGTACCCAAAAAATACTGCCATATAATATACAAATAATATACAGTATCCAACTACTACCCCCATGAAGTGATTACATAATACTATCTTATAGTACCCCCAAAAAACCTTCATATAGAATACACAAATTCTAGTGTTTAATACTCGCCTTATTGAATAGTATCATATAGTGCTGAACAAATATACAATTATACAGTCACATAATCCCCAAATACTAAATAGTATCTAATAAATACCCACATAATAAGCTTATACGAAGCCGTATCCAATGGACACCATCATGAAGTGCTTAAAGGGAACCTGTCAGATAAACTAAACCACACTAACATATATTTGTAAACTGCTTTCACACAGCACTACAACTATCCCTATATTGTTCCTCCCCATCCCTTTAAAGTTCCACAGTCCGTTCATAAAGTTGACTCACCAACTATGCATGCGAGTCTGGTCATCGTATTTCCTCGGACCTGAGTCCAGCATATTTCTGTTTTTCCAGCTCAGCCCCACCTCAAGCTAATTCCCTCCTCCCTCATGATTGAGAGAGACGCTGGCTGTGTGTGACTCACTGAAGAGAATCCCTGAGGGAGGAGGGAATGAGTGAGAAGACGTCACACACAGCCAGCGTCTCTCTCGTGAGGTAGTAGAGCAGAGTTCACAAAGCACAACCCGTGTCAGTCAGGAAGCTGGAGGCTGAGCTAGAAGAACATGACTATCCATAGATGGTGAGTCAACTGTATGAACATGGGGAGGAACAATATAGGGATAGTTGTACTGATGTATAATACCAGTTTTAAAATATATGACAGGTTCCCTTTAATAAAATACCGTCATACAGTTCCCAAGTAATAACCTCATAAAATACTTATATAACACAGAGATGACATCATAATGTGCTTAGTGGATTTTTAAATAAATTAATATAGTATCCAAACAGCATAAAGAGCTTGTGTACCGTCATACGAGTCAGATGACTAGGCCGAATTGCCTGTACCGAAAATTGACGCCCCTTACCACTATCCATGGCTGTGATTGGCCAGTAGGTGTCTCGCTGATCAATCATAGCCATGGCTAGTAGTTAGGGGCGTCAATTTGTGGGATTGGCTGCTCAGGTGCCACTGGGTCCGGTTCAGGCAGCCAAACCTGACCATCTCTTATGGTGGTTAAATATTGGATCAACCATGTTACAGCCTCCTAATATTCCCGGTATCCCAGTATCCACCCTCACCTTCAGCGCAGCCTGGTAGACGTCCTCGGTGAGGCACTCCATCATATAGGATCCACCCCAGGGGTCGGCCACCTTGGGAATCCCAGACTCCTCCTGGATGATGATCTGGGTGTTTCGAGCGATCCTAGCGCTCTTGACGGTGGGGAGACCCAAAGCCTCGTCAAAAGAGTTCGTGTGGAGCGACTGAGTGCCCCCGAAAACAGCGGCCATGGCCTCAATCACGGTGCGGATGACATTGTTATATGGGTCCTGCCAACATATCAATAATAATCATGAAATAAAATACCCCCCCCCCCCCTAGTGGTGGCTGCATGCATGACACCCCCGATACAATCATAATTACAATAAAAAATAAATCAATCACTGCCAATACAGTTCTGTTGCATATTTATATATCTCCATGGAAACAGACTACAAACAAACCCTCTGTAGTCAGAACTAGTAGTAATACTGTCAAAAATGTGACTGCAGAGCTGAAGGCTCTGAATGACAACAACTGTATATTTATTATAATTAACTCCATGATGTCAGACAAGACTCCTCTGTCTGTGACTCCTCTTACATCACCGCTCGCTGTGACTAGCTATCCGTCCTCACCTGTTCTGTGAGTGACCACCCTGATGTCTGACAGTGCGCCCGCAGTAACAGAGACTTCTTATCCTTGGGCTGGAAGTTCTTCTCTATGAGATGTGCCCACAGTCTGCGTCCTGCTCTCATTTTAGCGATTTCCATGTAGAAATTCATCCCAATACCCCAGAAGAAAGACAACCTGAGAGGTGCAGATCCAAGAGTCAGTGTCAATAGCTGCACTCACTATTCTGCTGCTGGTGCAGTCACTGTGTACATACATGACATTACTTATCCTGTACTGATCCTGAGTTACATCCTGTATTATACTCCAGAGCTGCACTCACTATTCTGCTGCTGGTGCAGTCACTGTGTACATACATGACATTACTTATCCTGTACTGATCCTGAGTTACATCCTGTATTATACCCCAGAGCTGCACTCACTATTCTGCTGCTGGTGCAGTCACTGTGTACATACATGACATTACTTATCCTGTACTGATCCTGAGTTACATCCTGTATCCAGAGCTGCACTCACTATTCTGCTGTTGGTGCAGTCACTGTACATACATGACATTACTGATCCTGTACTGATCCTGAGTTACATCCTGTATTATACCCCAGAGCTGCACTCACTATTCTGCTGCTGGTGCAGTCACTGTGCACATACATGACATTACTTATCCTGTACTGATCCCGAGTTACATCCTGTATTATACTCCAGAGCTGCACTCACTATTCTGCTGCTGGTGCAGTCACTGTGTACATACATGACATTACTTATCCTGTACTGATCCAGAGTTACATCCAGTATTATACTCCAGAGCTGCACTCACTATTCTGCTGTTGGTGCAGTCACTGTACATACATGACATTACTGATCCTGTACTGATCCTGAGTTACATCCTGTATTATACCCCAGAGCTGCACTCACTATTCTGCTGCTGGTGCAGTCACTGTGTACATACATGACATTACGTATCCTGTACTGATCCTGAGTTACATCCTGTATTATACCCCAGAGCTGCACTCACTATTCTGCTGCTGGTGCAGTCACTGTGCACATACATGACATTACTTATCCTGTACTGATCCCGAGTTACATCCTGTATTATACTCCAGAGCTGCACTCACTATTCTGCTGCTGGTGCAGTCACTGTGTACATACATGACATTACTTATCCTGTACTGATCCAGAGTTACATCCTGTATTATACTCCAGAGCTGCACTCACTATTCTGCTGCTGGTGCAGTCACTGTGTACATACATGACATTACTTATCTTGTACTAATCCTGAGGTTACATCCAGAGCTGCACTCACTACTCACCTAGGGGCAAATTCATCAATGGTGAGCCCGGCTTTCAGTCCTGTTCTACAATACTCCAGACCATCAGCTACAGTATACGCCAGCTCCAGTACAGCATCGGCTCCGGCTTCCTGCATGTGGTACCCACTGATGGAGATGGAGTTAAATTTTGGCATGTGCTAGAAACAGATGAAACAGGGGTGGTAATGTAAGAAGTAATTCAGACACAGAGGGGCACATTTACTTACCCGGTCCATTCGCGATCCAGCGGCGCGTTCACTGCGGTGGATTCGGGTCTTCTGGCGATTCACTAAGGCAGTTCCTCCGCCGTCCACCAGGTGTCGCTGTTGCGCTGAAGTCCGCCGAGGCCCGCCGGAGTTCACGATGCTATACTTGGTGAAGATAAGCGCGTGTCCCGCGACACTTTTTTTAAAAAAAAATGCGTCGGTTTCTCCGAATCCGTCAGGTTTTCGTTCGGCCACGCCCCCGATTCCCGTCGCAATACAGGAAAAAAAAACAAAACAAAAAAAAAAAAACGGTGCAAATCGGAAATATTCGGGTAACACGTCGGTTAAACGCGAATTGGGCCCTTAGTGAATGACCCCCAGAGCATAGTCGGCGCTGTTATGCCTCTTAGATGAGACTCAAGTACCCCAGTGTGTCATAAGAAAAAGCCAATAAATTACAAATAATAACACACCCCCAACAAATTTACATATTAAAAAAAAAAACATAATATTACCATATTTATAAGATGTAAGCTATAAATTAAAAAAAACATATGGTCCCCGAAATGGTACAAAATAAAATGTGACCACATCCAGCAAAAAACAAGCCCAAAGACACGGCATTGATGCTCATATAAAAGAATTCTCAGAACATAACATCACATAAACAAATCTTACCAAATTACCTTTGTAATCATACTTCAACGTAATTCAACATAAGCCCAAATATTTTAGAGCTTGGAGTCAATTCCCCTCAGAAAGAGTAAATTATAGTTGAGTATGATTTAAATTTTGCTCTAAAAAGAGAAAATATGACTAATTCCACAAAAAACAAGCCCTAAAACGCCTACAATTACATAGAAGTAAAAAAACTAAAAGTTATCAAAGCTGCAATACCATGCACAACCACTGTCGAGGAGTGGCGCTATTTTTCGGAAAAAAGAAAAAAATTTTTATTAGTAACCGTTGTCCTCACCTGTGATGTGTACTGGAAAATATCGGCAATGATTCTCATGGACGGCTCTGGGGGGAATATATAGGTGTTCCTGACCATGAACTCCTTCAGTATGTCGTTCTGTATGGTCCCGGTCAGCTTCTCCTGAGGACAGCCCTGCTCCTGCCCCGTCACAATGAACATAGCCAGGATGGGGATGACCGCGCCATTCATGGTCATTGACACGGACATCTTCTCCAGAGGAATTCCATCGAAAAGCATCTTGGTGTCTTCTACAGTATCAATGGCCACGCCGGCCATGCCCACGTCTCCGTGCACCCGAGGGTTGTCAGAGTCGTAACCTCGATGGGTGGCGAGGTCAAAAGCCACGGATAATCCCTGCTGGCCGGCTGAAAGCGGAGGAAATCTTATGAAGAGCGCATGACTGGTAACTATGGGACCTCACAGCAAAAAGTAAGACCCCATCCCACAAAGGTCACCATGATCATAAAGCTTAAAAAAAAAAAAAAACTCTCCTCCCACCAGAAAACCGACCAGGAGTGGTCCTCTTGCCATCAGCAGGAGGGCAAATCCTACAGAAATGTAACGAGATTGTAGTAAACTCTGATCCCAGCCATTAAACCCCTTACATGCCGTGGTCAATAGTAACCAGGGCACTGAGGGGTTGTCAATTGTCACAGCAGTCAGGAGCCTTACGTAGACCTGCAATGGATATATGGCTATTATTGTTGGGTGTGCCATAGATCGGTATTTTAATTATCAAGTCCCTGGAGACACAAAAGGGCTTGTTTTTGGTGGTGGGGGTCAGGTTTTTATTGTACACACCCCTAGTACAAAACCAATCAAAAGCTAATCTATAAAATCATAACGTACTCACACCCCCATCTATTTTCTTAAAAATAGACAACTCTTACTCCATCATACTACTGCCCGCCTACTATACAGGCGGTCCCCTACTTAAGAACACTCGACTTACAGACGACCCCTAGTTACAAACGGACCTCTGGATATTGGTAATTTATTGTACTTTAGTCCTAGGCTACAATAATCAGCTGTAACAGGTATCACAGGCGTCTGTAATGAAGCTTTATTATTAATCCTGATTCTTATGACAACCCAACATTTTTAAAATCCAATTGTCACAGAGACCAAAAAAGTTCGGGCTGGGATTACAATGATAAAATATACAGTTCCGATTTGCATACAAATTCAACTTAAGAACAAACCTACAGACCCTATCTTGTATGTAACCCGGGGACTGCCTGTACTCATAAGCGCCTTCATGCCATTTTGCACCAAAAGTCAAAAGTTTGACCCTTACCCTTTATGTTGTCTCTATAGAACTTGTTGCTCTCCTCCACGGTGCTGAACCCTGCGTACTGCCGGATGGTCCAGGGTCGGTGTGTGTACATGGTGGGGTAGGGGCCCCGGGTGAAGGGATTGACCCCTGGCAGCTCCTCGGGTAGGTCGCTCGTGTCCCGCTTGGTGTAGAGAGGCTTTATCACGATGCCCTCGGGCGTGTGCCATCGCAGGCTCTCCGGATCTTTCCCTTTCAGCTGTTTCTTGGCCAGGGCGGCCCATTCCGGGTGTAAGGTTTGGTTCCTCCGTGTAGGGGGGAGGCTGCCGCTGCTGGGCCGGAGGAGGGTGGGCCCGGGGCACTGGTTCCCGCAGATCTTCCCCCGCAGCAGATGCTGCACTCTCGCCCTCAGCATGATACGAAGATGAACAGAAGTCCGAACAGTCGGAGCTGGAAACGTAACGGAGGAGATGTCAGTATTAACCTCTTCAGGATCAGGACAGACAGTAAGAAATCTGGGAATTCTCTGATACAACACAGGGTCAGAGATGGACCTGCCCTTTAACACTTTGTAGATAATGATATTCCCCTCACCCCCTGATTCCGGACATTTACAGTCTTTCCAGTTACTTCTCCACTGTTCATACAACATGCACCCCATATCCCGGACACGGACCCCCGCACACCTCACCTGCAGCAGCAGCTGGACACATAGACGGTCCTGGGGTCCCGGGGGCAGTCTGATCCCAGAGACATAGAGAGGCAGTGTAGAAGAGGGTCACTAACCATCAGTGGAAGGCAGTAATGCAGGGCAGCGCGGAGCCTGGCATCACTACTACAGACAGATGCTGTAAGGAAGGGGCGGGGGACACATGACCCATTCATTTAAAGGGAACCTGTCAGTAAGATTGTGTAAAGTGCAGCCAGTGTTATGTATTGTACCTAGAGAGAACATCACATCTTTGTGTGTGTTGTTAGTAGCAGAGAGGACTGTGAAAAATGGATTTTTGTTGCCGGATTGTAGCTTGTCCTCACACTGCTGTGCTCTTTTCTCTCTGCATGTTCCTCAGCCCTGGGTTACTGATACACAGTAGTATTGCTTTATTCATCCTGCATTATACTCCTAGCATCATGGAGAGGCTGTGGAGCCTCTCAGTACAGAGCGCTGGCGGCACAGCAGTGTGAGGACACACCCTCATTCATAAATGCATTACTAGACAGCTCCCCAGGGCTGTTACTATCTGATCCCTTTAAAGGGGCTGCCTCAGAAAGGTGACGTGAAAAGACCGTGAACACTGCCATACATAGTGCACAGGTTGTCCTTGGTATGATCCTCAGCCGTGCCTGGTGTCAAACCCCCCCCAAAATTTGGAAATTCATCACCTAGTTTAAGGGGTTTCAGGAACTACCCTTGAAGAACAGACAATCGGTCCATCTAGATATCCTAGTAGGGAGTGTGTCACATCAGTAAAGCAAGGCCAACGCAGCGATAGTCCCTACACGCACCACAAGTAGTCACAGCCGTATGTAACGTCCACCAGGAGGCTGTACAGCCGACATATACCGAGGCGCTGTTCATCACTTTCACATAAACTGTGTTTTATGTCTATTATAAAACAATATAAAGGCCTCCTCCACCTCTGCCCCCATTGTGTAATACCCAGCACATCGACACACTGTAACAAACCCTCAGCTCACAACCTCGGAAAGATTAAAGGGATTGTCCACTGATTTACAATAAGCAGATGGGAAATTGGGGAAAGTTTCAGAGCTTTATTTTTATGTGTGTATATTAAAAATGGGGTTATTAAAAATGGACATGCCCTCCAAATAGGTGTCATTAGGAAAATAGTAACCTGGGCAGAAGAGCTCACAATCATGTGAGACTGATCACGTGATACTGTGACACTGACACACGTATAGTATCTACTTACAACATAATGTTTATACGGATATACGGGTGACTACCCTGCAGCAACATAAGTGTGAACATGCACAGCGTCACATATACAGAGGCGGGTTTGTGGTCTCCCGCTATGAGGAGCCGCAGAGGACTCCCTCAACACTCTGACACTCTCACCTTATGTCCTGAGAGCCGTCCACAGCCAGGAAACGGGAATGGACTACAAATCCCAACGTGCTCCGCGGCAGCCTGTACGTCACTTCCTGTGTCCCGCCTCCGTGCGCCACCCCCGGGAAAAAGAGCTGCGATTGGGTTCCGCCTGACACACCCACCCCGGGTATAAATAACACGTGACGCACGGGCAGGGTCTGTGTATATAGGATGCAAGCACTGGACGTGCTCCTGGATATACATTTTAAGGAGTGCAAAGTATATTTTTGCAAAAATGCTAAATTGCAGTTAGTTGTTATCTTGATGAATGCAAAATTTGGGGCGGGGCTCTATTGTGATTGCAAAAAGTGGCAGCTCTGCACTGATAATCTTAGTTGTGCAATATAATAGTAAAAACTTTGCCTTAAAGGAAACCTACCACTTAAAAGTGGTAGGTTTAAACACATATACATGGCACCAGCTCAGTGTGAGCTGGTGCCAGAGCATATTTTTGTTAAGGGAACAAAGCCCCTATCTTAGAATTATAAGTTATATTAACTTATAACTCGGCGCACCGCACTTGGGCTCGGCGCACCATGTGCGCGCCCGTGTGTGCGCCGGATTCTGAAGTGCAGGAGAGCCGGTGACGTCACCGAGCTCTCCGGCACACGCGCGCCTGCGCAACTTAGCACGGCCTGTTTCCCCGTGCTAAGTTGCGCAGGCGCGCGTGTGCCAGAGAGCTCGGTGACGTCACCAGCTCTCCTGCACTTCAGAATCTGGCGCATGCACGGGCGTGCGCATGGTGCGCCAAGCCCAAGTGCGGTGCGCCGAGTTATAAGTTAATATAACTTATAATTCTAAGATAGGGGCTTTGTTCCCTTAACAAAAATATGCTCTGGCACCAGCTCATGTATATGGGCCCTGGGCTGGAATCACTTTCTACATCTGGTCCTAGAATCAGCTTCTTGTAGAATTGAGGATGTGTCTTCTTCCTGCTTTCAATCTGTGGCTTCAGGACCTTTGGGGGCCAACCGCCTATATTATAATCCACTACCGGTCACACGTCGCCCACTCCCAGCACCAATTACAAGACCCAAAGACAAATAAGATAAATAACATTTATACAGTATTTTCCAGAATTCCAAAGAACTCAAAGGACTTGAAAAATAATTTTAGCAAATTTGTTCTATAAAATACATTTTTCAAACACATATCTGTACCTCAAATACATTGCACAGGGGAATTACTTTAATTGGATTTTGGCAATTCTGGTAATCTCACTTTATTTGTATAAATGGAAGTAAGAAGACTGATGAGGAAAAATAGGTCCAAAGTTGATGGTGGGGTTGCTGAATTTGTTACTCTTCTTATTGGAGACCATGGCCCGTTTTTGTCATTTGTCCATTTTGTTGTGTTGTACAAGGAAGGTGGGTGTAGAAGTCTTCAAAATATCTGGTAGGTTAGAGATAGAAACTAAACTAAGAGGAAAGGGTCATAGGTCTTAAGATCCTTAGCAAACAAAAGATGCGGTAGGGGAAGGCCCCCTGAATTTCTTCTTTAGTGGCCATTATGTAATGGTCCTTTACATAACCAGTCCTGTACATACTGTATTAGACTGTCCATAACTCTAGTTGATTCTGCTGGAATCTCCTGATCATGACCTTCCCATCCTCAGGATAGTTTGACCACTGCGACTTCCTGAAGGCATGTAAACAGTGGTCTACAAGTGGCTCCAAGTCCTTCACGTGAATGAAGTTGTGTTAGAAATGATTAATAGTGGATGTCCTACAAACGTAAATTTAGTGCAGGCCAGTCATTTGCATCAACGTTACACTCTCACGAGGCACTAAGACCTAGTGATCTTTACAGGAAGTCCATTGGATAGGAGATAGGTGTCTATAGTTGGAAAACCCAAATAAAGGGGTCCTTTCACCAGCTCACACAAGTGGTGATGAACATACCAAAATGTAGCGGCTGTTTCACAGATTCTGGGGCAGTTTAAATGTTCTTTCTAGCCTCCACAGTTGCTAAGATATCAGTCTCAGTATCTGATCATTATAGTCCTATCTAGCGTGGAGCAGAGGAAGAAAGGACGTGTGTTGTGCTCTCTAACACCGAGCTACTTTGCTTCAGCACCTCCTCTCTGACAGTGGACATCACCACACATGTGAGGTGGTGAAAGGACCTGTTGAAGTCCCCCCCAATTTTTTTTTCCAAGGGATATCCTGCACTCATGATGTGAGCTGTGATAGCAAAAGGTAACTAGTTGTTTCCTAATTGAGTGTTTTTTGACATTAGTTACGAGGAATTGCACAAATCCTGTATGTCACCGGAGGGGTCGTCAGACCAACTGAAGGGATGAGCCGTAGCTTTTCACCAGGAGGTGCTTTAAGCGTGAAGTTTTGTAGCAAGGCCGTGAAGAATAGAAAGAGCTCCATTTTAGCCAGACTCTCCCCAGCACAACTTCTTTTACCTGATAAAGGAAGAGGACATCATTTTAAGTCATCAAATATTAGAGCTTTAGAGACTTTTAAGGTTAATTATAGAGTAACTGCTACAGGAACGTTCCCCAAGTTCTTAAAGGAAACCTACCACTTGAAGTGGCAGGTTTCCAATGGCAATACCGAGCACCAGCTCAGGGTGAGCTGGTGCCGGCGCTTATTTTTGTTCGTGTTTTAAACCGCGGTATCGCGGTTTAAAACACTTTTTAAACTTTTTAAACTTTATAGAGCTTACCGTGCGCGCGGCTACATAGGAAGTGAAGGAGAGCCGCGCGCATGGTAAGCGACGAGCGCGTACCTACCTGCGCCGGCTATAAAGTTTAAAAAGTGTTTTAAACCGCGATACCGCGGTTTAAAACACTAACAAAAATAAGCGCCGGCACCAGCTCACCCAGAGCTGGTGCTCGGTATTGCCATCGGAAACCTGCCACTTCAAGTGGTAGGTTTCCTTTAAAGGAAATCTACCATCAAAAATCCATTATGATTAACCAAGGGCATTACTCATACATCTAGGCACGTGACTATGTTAAGCTTCTTGTATTTGTTATCCTTGGACTCTTCCTTCTAAAATCAACTTTTAAAATTATACTCATGAGTGTGTCACCAGAGCCCCTCCTTGCAGCTGCTTCATAAGCAGCCACAGTCACGGTGCCTGGATCTGTGAATAAGTGTCCCTGGTTTAGCAGGATGGATTTTGATGGTCGATTTCCTTTAAAGATTCCTCAGATAAGGGGGGAACCAACATGGTGGTAGATAACCACTTTCATCGAGGGTTATCTCTCCAATAGGATGTTACATCCATTCTTTGACTAAACAACCTTCCATCATGGCGGAAAAGAACAAAAAAAAATTATATCATCAACTATAGGAAGTAACGAATCAACTACAACTAAACTTTGTTATAAAACATTGGTCAAAAACCATCTTTGATTGATGGGCTTCATATGGCCCTTTCAGTCTGATGATTGGAAAGTGTTCAGGGACTTGGATCTTCACTGGTGAATATTTAAGAATATTTTTTTTTTTGTGAGTGTTGAATGTTGCCGGATGACTCCAATGATGGTTATAAAAACATAAAAAAGTGTATTTTTCAGAACCGACCCGAGCACTTCATCTGGTTTCTTAAGAATAAACTATTAATATAATGTCACATAAACCCCTTGAATATATTTGGTTTTCCCAAGGACACATATTTTACACTTTCGATCTTTGTCAGTTTGAAGGTAGTTGAGATTCACTTACCTAGTGAAAATGGTATGAACGCCTCATTTTTCACAAAATTTCCTTTGGAATCCAAAAAATGTTGGGGGTAAAATTCTTCAGGTCTCTCAAAGTAATTCTTGTCCCGTAAGACTGATGCCAGTAGTGGAATAATATATGTTCCCTAAATAGAAATATCATTACCGGTAGTACTTTTTGGAAACATTTGGAAACCCATTATGTAAAATGGTTTCTATCTTCTGCCAAGCCATCTCCCGTCATGTCTCGGCACATGGACATCTTAGAGGTTGTTAAACCCCTCTCTGAACTAGATGGGAATTGGATGCTCCTGCTCTGGTGGTCTCTTCCCCATGCTGGGGTTTTCGGTTTTTGTGAAAGTTGTGGAAAGAGCTGAAGGTTGCAAGAGTGGTCTCCTCTTCTCTAAAATTACCAAGATATTTAGCTGATATCTTGAGTCTTGTAGGCAGAATCTGACCCTGAGTATATCACTAAACCATGCCTTGAGTCTTTGGCCAAACCAGATCTGTGGCAATATTTTGACATTTATCTGATAGGATACTCTTGATACCCCACCCAGTGGTGAGATGCAGCCAATATACACAGACTAGTGGTTAAAATAAGACACAATGGGGGTCATTTACTAAGGGCCCGATTCGCGTTTCCCGACGTGTTACCCGAATATTTCCGATTTGCTGCGATTTTCCCTGTATTGGCCCAGGATTTTGGCACACGCGATCGGATTGTGGCGCATCGGCACTGGCATGCACGTGATGGAAATGGGGGGAGTGGCTGAACGAAAACCCGACGGATTCGGAAAGTGTTGCTTGGGACGCGCTTACCTTCACTTGGTCCGGCTCGGTGAAGTTGAGTGCGTTCAGATGCTTTTCAGCGCAGCAGCGCCACCTGGTGGACGGCGGAGGAACTACCTTGATGAATCCCGGCCGGACCCGAATCCACCGCAGAGAACGCGCCGCTGGATTGCGAACGGACCAGGTAAGTAAATTGAATTGTCCACCTGCTCTGTTGTTCTGAACCAAACCCTAATTTGGGGGGGGGCAGACATAACATTGCTTTGTGCCCCAGAAATGATTCACCTGGCCCGGCTCTTGGGATCCTGATTTTCAATAAGGAGATCCAGCTAGTGAATGGAATCTTATAGAAAGTATTCCATTCGAAAATATCTAGATCTCCTCCAGAAGGAAGAATTGCAGAAGACTAAACTGTTAGTCATCAGTGAGAGCATTATGCAAAAAAGAGGACATACTTAAAGGGAACCTACCACCACGATTCTACCTATAAAGGTAGATTGGGTGGTAGGTGGATGAATGGGACGCGAGGATAGCCCTTTTTTGGGCTAATCCTCACGTCCTGGCTATCTTTTAGAAAACTTTAATGTAAATGTAATGTAATATGTAAATTTTTCTAAGCTGCTACTGGGGCGTGGAGTAGCCGGACATGAGGCTACACGTCGCGGCTACTCCATGCCCCAGTAGCTTCTTTACTTCACCTACCATTTAAATTTACATATCCCAGCATTAAAGTTTTCTAAAAGCTAGCCGGGACGTGAGGATTAGCCCAAAATAGGGCTATCCTCACGTCCCATTCATCCACCTACCACCCGATCTACCTTTATAGGTAGAATCGTGGTGGTAGGTTCCCTTTAACCAACATCATGTTATCCTATTTCAAGTGATAAGGAAAGGTGGAATCAACCAGACCTTATTTCCAGTGTATCAATACAAGCTCTTCCTATAGATTTCTTTGGGATTCTAATTGTATATCTGTAGCACTTACTTTTGGAAGGAAGTAGCCTCTGAACATGACATCTTGCGTGGTAGCATGTGGGAGGTTAGTTGGGAGAATATTTGCAAACCTCTGGATCTCGTGGATGACGGCATCTGTATAGGGCATTTCCTTACGGTGTTTTACCAGAGGCACAGACGACCCGATAACTTTATCGATTTCTTTTTGAACATTCTCTGTTGTAAAGAAAGGCGTGACAATAAGATGCATGGTAAAATCTATTCTACGAGGACCAACTGTAGAAGCAGGCATCATAGGGTGTTGACCTTTCACCAGAACTGCCTATATTTATAGTCTTCACCTGACATAGTTGGAGGACATCTGTTTCACCCAATTATACTATTAATATTTTCACTTGGATTGTCCCAGCATGGAAGAGGATTGGCTGATACTAGAATCCCGTCTTAGTGAGAAGGTCCCATGATAGTTTCCATCAGTAAAACTATATGAGATTTGTTTTGCATTTGTTTTGTACTATTAATTAAAGTTTTTGTGTGCCATGCACCATGCTGTATAAATAACAAAAATATACAATGAATACCATCACCATAGACAAGAGGCATCCTCTACACCTAGAGGAGAGGAGGTTCTACCATCACCATAGACAGGGGGCATCCTCTACACCTAGAGGAGAGGAGGTTCTACCATCACCATAGACAGGGGGCATCCTCTACACCTAGAGGAGAGGTGGTGCTACCATCGCCATAGACAGGGGGCATCCTCTACATCTAGAGGAGAGGCAGTTCCACCATTACCATAGACAAGGGGCATCCTCTACACCTTGAGGAGAGGAGGTTCTTCTATCACCATAGATTGGGGGCATCCTCTACACCTAGAGGAGAGGTGGTTCTACCATCACCATAGACAGGGGACATCCTCTACACCTAGAGGAGAGGAGGTTCAACCACCACCATAAACACGGGGCATCCTCTACACCTAGAGGAGAGGCTTTTCTACCATCACCATATAGAGGGGGCATCCTCTACACCTAGAGGAGAGGAGGTTCTACCACCACCATATACAGGGGGCATCCTCTACACCTAGAGGAGAGGCTTTTCTACCATCAGCATAGACTGGGGGAATCCTCTATACCTAGAGGAGAGGTGGTTCTGCCATCACCACAGACAGGGGGCATCCTCTAAGCCTAGAGGAGAGGCTTTTCTACCATCACCATAGACAGGGAGCATCCTCTACACCTAGAGGAGAGGAGGTTCTACTATCACCATAGACAGGGGGCATCATCTACACCTAGAGGAGAGGAGGTTCTACCATCACCATAGACAGGGGGCATCCTCTACACCTAGAGGAGAGGAGGTTCTACCATCACCACAGACAGGGGGCATCCTCTACACCTAGAGGAGAGGCGGTTCCACCATCACCATAGACAGGGGGCATCCTCTAAGCCTAGAGGAGAGGCTTTTCTACCATCACCATAGACAGGGGGCATCCTCTATACCTAGAGGAGAGGCGGTTCTACCATCACCATAGACAGGGGGCATCCTCTACACCTAGAGGAGAGGCAGTTCCACCATCACCATAGACAAGGGGCATCCTCTACACCTAGAGAGAAGGAGGTTCTACCATCACCATAGACAGGGGGCATCCTCTACAACTATAGGAGAGGTGGTTCTACCATCACCATAGACAGGGGGCATCCTCTATACCTAGAGGAGAGGAGGTTCTATCATCACCATAGACAGGGGGCATCCTCTAAACCTAGAAGAGGGGAGGTTCTACCATCACCATAGACAGGGGCATCCTCTACACCTAGAAGAGGGGAGGTTCTACCATCACCATAGACAGGGGGCATCCTCTACACCTAAAGGAGAGGCTTTTCTACCATCACCATATACAGGGGGCATCCTCTACACCTAGAGGAGAGGCTTTTCTACCATCACCATATACAGGGGGCATCCACTACACCTAGAGGAGAGGGGGTTCTACCATCACCATAGACAGGGGGCATCCTCTACACCTAGAGGAGAGGTGGTTCTACTATCACCATAGACAGGGAGCATCCTCTACACCTAGAGGAGAGGAGGTTCTACCATCACCATAGACAGGGAGCATCCTCTACACCTAGAGGAGAGGAGGTTCTACCATCACCATAGACAGGGGGCATCCTCTACACCTAGGGGAGAGGCAGTTCTACCATTACCATACACAAGGGGCATCCTCTGCACCTAGAGAAGAGGTTTTTCTACCTTCACTATAGATTCTGGTGGTCACAAGACCCACTTCATCCAAAATATGGCCTCCTCAGAGCAATGGACAACACAGGAAGGGACATCCCAAGGTAAATGGAAGCAACATACATTGGTCTAAGGAGGCCATTCACTGGATGAAGCAGGCCTGTGCCCGACCCCACGTGGGGGCATGTTTGAGAAACTGAAGTTCTTTGATGCAACTTAAAATCTTATTCACACTGTAAGCAAAAAAAACGTGGAATAAAGTGAGCTCTGCTGTTGAATGCAAATATGTGTCTATCAACTGCGGAAAGGTGCCAGGTATTGACGGGTCTTGTCTTCCTCAAGTATTTCTCTTGCTCAGGCTGAGGGTCATTGTATGTATTCATTTAATCAGTGTTTTATTAAAATTAATATATGATCCATAAAACTTACTTTGGATCTGTGGGTACTTCATCATTAGCAGGACTCCCCATCTTAAAGTAGTATTGGTGGTCTCCATCCCAGCGCTAAATAAGTCTGTTACCAGTAGTGTCAGGTTATCATTGTGGAAATACATGTCAGGGCTAGGTTTCTCCTGTAAGATGAGAATCACAAGGCTAAGAGGTTACGTTGATACGAAATGTGACTTGTGTGTCAGAACCCTCTGAATGGATTCTGGCTGTAGTATTCTGAGCTTGTTAAGTTTCTTTGCTATTGATATGATTGATAGCTGCCTGGCAGAGTTGATTATCTTGGCTAATCTGGGTGTGTGTTTTGTGGAAAGCTGGGTAGTTTCATCTTGCTTCTAAGATGGCGGTGTTCAGATGTGGGTTGTTTGATGGATAGCTGAGTCAATTATCTGTCAGGGCGGTGTCCACAAACACAATAAATATCCAATCCTCGGTTCATTCATGGCTGGTTATACTTTCTCCTGTGATTTGTACTACTTGTCTGTTTGTGTTTTCCTGGACTTGTTCCCTGAAATATGTTCCTGAGCCTGTTCCCCCGATTCTCTTGTGTATGTAAATCTGTATGTCTATTTATTCATTTTCCTTCTGCTATGAGCACACATTGAGAGTAGGTATTGTCGACAAGTACACCCTTACCACTAGGGTTTTTCTTGTACTTTTTCTTGTAGTTTGCGAGGCTTTTAGGTAGGGAATTGGGGTTGTGGGGTTTAGCGCCTGCAACCCTTTCTCCACCTTCACACTGTGATGTTAATCTATGTGACCCACTACAGCATGAAAACAGATATTGTATAGTACAAATGAGTTGGGGCTTTAGAGCCACATATCTTTCATCTTCTCAATGTCAATTCCAATATTTGAAGCAATAGTTTCAAGTGACATTTGTACATGTATCAATGGACCCCCACACCCAAAATGGTTTGGCACTCTGGTTAAATGACTAGCAAACTCTGAAGCAAGAGAATTATGAGAAGTACCTCTTGTTGCTTCACCAGGAAGGCCTCGATGAGGTTTCTCTGGTCGTTGGCATCCAGCTTTTTCTTGTAGTTTGTGAAGGTCTCTGTGACATATCTGGTGAGCTCATCTGCGTTCTTGTAAATGCTGTTGTGACTTCCTGGAAGCCAACGTATGATGGATGGAAAAGCATTGTACAGCTACGAAGGATTCGAAATAAGACTGCATTATTGCATTGAAGCCCAAATTATCTAGATAAGCGTCCTCTTAGCTCTTTTTAAAAGTCTTTTTGATCAAAGAGTCTCGTAATTATATGCTAGTCACCAATTAGAGCAACAAAGCCTTTTTTTTTTACATTGGATGACCCCAATAATCTCTTAATTTCATGGACAGTCTATTCATTTCTATGCATTTTGGACTGAAACAGCAGAGTTCCTGAAGGATTCTTTGGTGTACCCAGGTTCTAACCAAATATTATAGCGCAGAAGACCTGCGACTAGAAGACTTGGCAACTAGGGTCTATTTTCTATGACTTGAATGGGTGGTGAGCCCCCAGAAACACTTGTTGCTGGATTTTCCCCCAGATGACAGCTGATCTCTAGTGTGGGGGGGGGGGGGGGGAGGGGAGGAGGGGTCCTAGTATCTGTTATAATCTTTTTAAAAGGGATGAACCATTTCATGTAGATGTCACATTTCATCTTTTTGGTGCAGGGATTCCTGGGAAAAAGACCTGTCATAGGCAGAGGAGGCCATGGTCATGTGACCTTTAAAGACAAGTAGACATAAGTAAGTTCTGGACAATAGGTTGTGCTCAGTGTTTTTTTGCAAGTGCTACTCTCAAGGGCATGATCTTAAAATTACTCTGTTTGACCTTTAACCCCTCTACTACATTGGTACATGGTGACCAGGTTACTACCTCATCATGGTGGAGGTGACAGCTTACTCAAATCAAGAAATGACATCAGAGAACAGGCAGGGAGCAGTCAGAAGCTAGAGGAGGTCAGAAAGTTGGAGGTCGGACCAAGCCATCGGCACAGATTCATATTGAGGATTAAATGAGGACAAAGGGCAAGCCAGATGTCAGAAGACAGGAGAAGTGTTGAGCAGATCCAGACCCCAAGGTCGAGTTGGGATTTGGAAAGTTCTGACCTGGAAATGCACCATAAATAAAAAGTGATATTACTAGGGCTAGGGGCAAGATGCCAGCAGTCACTGCCCTGAAAAGTTACATCTATATATTTGTTCTGCTCTTGCTGCTGTAGAAATCAGTCTTCCTGCTCAGTCTGTCATAAATAAAAACAAATTTTAGGAGGAAGAGCTGGAGTCAATAGGTCTAGAGCAGCAGCCTGAACCATTATGAGTCAGGCTTGTGTATCAGACTATAATAGACCCTGGTCGGTATACAGAGAAGGCTTTTATAGACTTTGCTCCCTGCAGGAGAAGAAAGAAGCAAAAAAATGGAACAGAGAAATATTTCTCCATAATAAAATATATTATAACTATATTTTAATATAAAACATCAACTTACCATGACCATGGGGCTGCCTGCAAGCCGGAGGTTTTCATCAGATAGCTGAAGTAGCCTCCGAAGTGATGGATCTTCATAATCCAATCGATGACCAAGAACAATGGCCACAATAATATTCGCTACGGCTGCATTGAAGATATCGTTGTCAGGAAATTCTTCTCCTGGAAGTGAGAGACAAAATCAATAGTTTATATAATGAAGACTTTTTTTACCTCCAATATTAATTATGAAATCTAGATCTCATTGAGATTGCGGTGACTCATGTAATATTTTTACCTTTGAAGGAGCCGATGTGTTTAATCAAGTAACCACTTTCTTCATTAATTTTATCTTCAATCGTCTTCTTCCCCATTCCGAAGTCTCGGAGAGTTGAAAGGGTGAACCGCCTCATCACTTTCCAGTTCTCCCCATTGGAAAGAATAATACCTGTGCAGTTATTAGATAAGTCAACACGTTTGTGGACTCTTGGTTTAGATAGAGTTTGAATTTAATTAACCCTGCCTAAAATCCCACCATTTTTTTAGTAGGATCAGTCAAAAATGGTCATCGTAAACGGTGGATTACGGTAGATTGTTCTTGGCTCTCCTTCTACCAGAAGATCAGGGACATTTTTTAAATGGGTGGTCTAATTAGTTAGAATTCCTTTCACACTGGAGAAGCCTCCTGCAAACAGATTCCCAAGGCAAGGCAAGGCCAAACATATAAATGGCTGTCCATGTGCTACATGGACAGTTTAAAGGGAATCAAAATCCAGCCTGATAAACCAGGGGTACCAACTCATAGATCCAGCCACTCTGTCCACACGTGGTCAGGGAAATGAAGGATCGGGTATGAATATTATCATCACCCAATACTTTTGTTCTCAGCTGAGATGAGCCTTTACCAGAGATGTCTGCAAGTGACTTACTATCCAGAACACATGGATGTTTAGCCTACTCAAGCATGTCTACATATATGGGGGTTCATCAGGCATAGCCGCCATGTGAGTATTTGGCCAACCACTATGAAAAGGGAATAGATACTTTTTGACTGTTAAATGCAGCCAAATCCTGACTGCTACTGTAGTGTATCAAAAAGTTTATTGATGGCTCCTGAATGGCCTTGACCTAACAGTCAATTTATCAAAATATCTAACGACTAAGGGTTTCATAAAAATAGTAGTTTATATAAATCTAGTCTAATGGTTGATCCAATTTTGGTGGTAGATTATTACAAAAAGTTTCTTCTCAAAGCAGCCAACTTACAGACCATGACTTCTCATAGACGTATTCATGGTTCTTACCATGTCCTTTTCTTATCTCTTCGAAAGCCGGCCAACAGGGTCTCCCAGAAAACTCTTCAGCGTAGTTGACAAGAGCATCTTTAACAGTTTCGTAGCCACTGAGGACGACCATTTCCTGTGCCCCTATCCGTAAGGTGAAGACCGAGCCATATTTTTCAGCAAACTGCAAGATATGTCCACATTATGTAAATACGGAAAAGCAAACTAAAATGTTTTTTAATAGGCCGGTTTCACATGACCATATGGAGTCTGAAAAACACAGACCATCTGGCTAGGGGTGTGCAAACCAAACTAACTGCATCGTAACTCTCTATGAGTTCTGGAAAAACTAGAGCTGTGGGTGATCCAAGAAATGGGCCTGGACTTGGTTGAGTTTTCTCATAAATTTTTTTTTTTAAATTTGGGCTTTACCTTTTGAAAAGATTTATACGGTTTCTTCATGTCTATACTGAACATATTTCCAAAAAAGGGCAATGACCGTGGGCCTGGTGGAAACTGGGTCCGATTGTGCTTTTTGCTTTCGTAGAAAGATTTGACCAAAATCAAGAAAATAATCGACAGGAGAATTGTAACTGGATCCAGGGCCACCATGTCTGTAGAATCTGTAAGGGAGAGCCACAATAGAAATATAGTGCTTCAGTATGGAACTTTATCTGTACCAGTCATGCATAGTAAAAGTTTGTGTAAATAGGACAAACCTTCAACATAATGGGGGTCATTTACTAAGGGCCGATTCACGGTTTCCCGACGTGTTACCCGGATATTTCTGATTTGCGCCGATTTCCACTGAATTGCCTGGGGACTTTGGCGCACGCGATCGGATTGTGGCGCATCGGCGCCGACATGCACGCAACAGAAATCGGGGGGCGTGGCCGAACGAAAACCCGACGGATTCGGAAAAACCGCCACATTTAAAAAAAAAATGTGTCGCGAAAATTGCACTTACCTTCACTCAGCCCGGCTCGGTGTATTCCAATGCGTGCCGATGCTCTTCAGCGCAGCAGCGCTGGTGGACGTCGGAGGAACTACCTTAATAAATCCCGGCCGGACCCGAATCCACCACCGCTGGATCGCGAATGGGCCGGGTAAGTAAATCTACCCCAATGGGGCACATTTACTTACACGTCCGGAGGAGTTCACAAAGTACATATTGTCCAACGAGAATGCACCCTGGATATCGTGCGACTGATATCCTGCATGTGTCGCTTCCCCGCTCTGACGGCCCCGCCCCCAGATTTCTGTTGCATGAAAGCCAGCGCAGCTGCACCAGAAATCCAATCACACACGACACAATCCCCAGTTAAATACCTGTCACAGCGAATCCCAAAAACTTAGTAAATAAGCCCCAATGGGTGTTTGTAAAACTCAAAAATGCCCCCTAAATCCCCACATCAATAGCAATATAGATCCTACTTTTGAAAGCAGAAAAATGACTTAGAGTAACTCCAATCAATGGTTTTTACAGCTGACACCACCCTTGACAAGCAGCCCTCTACACTATACAGGTAAGAAACACCCCTTGTAATGTAATGACCCAATGTAATGATGACTACATCTGCACAAAAATACACATTTCTAAATCAGTTCTATGGAGTCCCACTACCACTATCTCCAGTGACCACTCATGGATCAACTAAGACCAACATCCAGTAACCAAACAGTAAAAGAAATAGTACAATTCGGTCATCAATGTTTGGATGAAGTTCTAGGCCTTCTCTAATGAGAACTGCTCCAAACCCTCTGTGGTTTACTATAATGGCGTGGACTTTGTCTGTTGGAGATATACTATGTAAGAAGTTTGTCTAGACTACGGTATTGATGACCTCTTGATGACAACTCTTGTATTCAGCTTATCGATACGACATAGGATAACGCTTGTTACTCTTGGTGGCGTCAATTTCGTCCCATTCACTTGACCTGAAGTATCTAATCTAGCTGATGGTTGGGGAATTGAAATTGGACTCTCACTTTTCTGATATTGAAGGTCTATGTTTACTTTCTGTATTTCTATAATACCCCAAAAGTTCAGCCCTCTGATTCTGAGTCATCTATACCGCCCAATTGAGGAGGAGACAATGGGACAAATTTACTTACCTGGTCCTGTCGCGATCCCAGATTCGGACGGTCCGACGAGGATGAAGTCCAGCGCGATTCATGAAGATCGTGCGCCCGAGTTCCTGCATGTGTCGCTTCCCCTCCGAGGTCCGCCAGAGTTCACATTCTTCTTCCCGGTGCATGTAAGTGAATGAGCCCCAATGACTGCACCCCTTGGCACATGGCTAAGGTGGGCCTTGCACATGTTACCCTACAAGTAATCCTAGCAATATAAAGATCTCCATCCAGGGTTTCCAATCATTTCCATGCCAGGCAGAGAAGTGCAGTGTGATGCACGTTACTTACTGTCTGAGGAGCTTCTTCAGGACAGGTCAGGTGTGATGCTTTCTATGATGAGTATTTTGATATATGGAGAAAGGAGGATATCCCTTCCAGATCCTATTGGTGGTGAATTATGTAGGACGCCTGAACAGTGATCTATGAGATACATGAGACTAGATAGGATTCAGTTAATCATTACACATTCAGCTAGCCTGTACAGTCTGCTGCAAAATGATAGTAAAAAGTGATATAAACACTGATAGAAAGTTAATGATCACACAGAGCCTCATGCAAATATGTATCAGAGGGCAATGTAAAAGTGAGTGCGTGATCTCATACACTTACAGAGTAGTTAAAGGGGGGTTCCAACATCTATTTATGAATGTATCCATAGAATATGTTATAAATATCAGATTTGGTAGGGGTTCAAAACTTGTGGCCAGCACCAGTTAGCTGCTACCTAGTTTCAGTTCAGATAATAATGGTGGAACAACAGCTCCATTCCTTGTGTAGTGGTAGGGCTGGGGTACTGCAGCTCAGCTCCAATACAAATAAATAGAAGCACAGATGCAGTAACACATTCGGACCACTACATGAAGAATTGAGCTGTTGTTCCAAACGGGTCCTAAGTGTTGGACTTTCCTATGATATTGGTATCCTGCAGTATCGATAGTGAACAACGGAGGTGGAGCAAAACATGTAAAGATTACCATACAAGATTTTTAGTTTTGTATTCCAAATTTTGTGTATATTTGTACCTTGGATTAGAGATGAGCGGACTCGACCTTCAAGTTTGGGTTTGGCATTCGGGTCACCTGACCCGGACATACTGCCGGAATGGAGGTGGGGTCCAATCACCTCTACCTTTAATAATTGCTCCATGGTAACTGCAGGGAAATGAAAATTCAGTAGTTATTTTGCTATGATGAAGTTCAATGACCCGGGGAGTGTATGGAGTGCAAGGAGGGGAAGTGATAACATGAACTTTGATTTTTGGAGACAATTGCAGACGGCAGTGCAATGACCTCAGTGCCGAGAGATGAACTGTGCTTCTCGATTTATTGTTATGGCATGGACCTTGTCCTCTGGTGCTAAAGAGCCTTTCAACCAAAAATGAAAATCCACCAAGTGGATATATATTATATATATGTAATTGATAGCTTTAAAGAATGGAGAGGTTTGTAACTTTTTTCGTAAGTCACTTCAACTGTTAAAAACAGAATAATTTTTTTAAAAATCCCGAAAATCACATAACCGTATTTTTCGGATTATAAGGCACACCATAAATAAATGCCTGCTAAACCGTCTAGGTTCATATATAAGGCGCACCGGATTATGAGGATGAATGACCAGCAGGTGGCAGACCTGTGCACAGTTCAAGGCAGCTGTTGTCTGTAAGTACGGTTCATATATAAGGCGCACTGGACTATAAGGCGCACCTTTGAAAAATACGGTATATAATTTATAATGAATGAATTAGCATGTCATTAAATTAGTATCTGATACAATAGAAAAACTGAGCTTAATTTTTGGTACAGAAAGATTTGCTTGCAGTTCCAGAGGTTGGACGTTTTCAGTAGTTCTTGTATAGTTTGCACTGCAGCAGGGATTTTGGCCCACTTCTCCATAAACATCTTCTCTAGATCTTTCAGGTTTCAGGGCAATCGCTAAGCAACATTGGGGCAGATTTACTTACCCGTTCCTGTCGCGATACAGCGGTGCATTCTCCGTCGAGGATTCGGGTCTTCTGGCAATTCACTAAGGTAGTGCGCCCGATGTCCACCAGGTGTCGCTGCTGCGCCGGAGTTCATCAACCTATTCCTGGTGCAGGTAAGTGCTTGTCAAGCAACACATTTTTGTTTTTTAAATACCGCGGTTTTTCCGAATCCGGTTTTCCGATGACCACGCCCCCTGATTTTCATTGCATGCATGCCAGCGCCAATGCGCCACAATCCAATCGTGTGCGCCAAAAATCTGGGGCAATTCGTTGCAAACCGGTAATTTCCGGGAAACCCTACGAAAAAGAGTGATTCGGACCCTTAGTAAATATGCCCCAATGAGTTTCAGGTCCCTTCAAAACATTTTCATTAGATTTGGGTTTCTAAGACCTTGAAACGCTTCCTACAGAGCCGCTCCTTAGTTGCCCTGGCTGTGTGTGTCAGATCTTTGTAATGCTGGAAGCTCCAGCCATGACCCATCTTCAGTGCTCTTGGGGAGGAAGTTGTTGGCCAAAATATTGCAAAACATGGACCCATCCCTCCTCCCATCCATATGGTGTAGTTGTCCTCACCCCTTTGCAAAAGAACACCCCTAATGTATCATGTTTGTACCATCATGCTTCACGGTAGGGCCGGTGTTTTCTGGGTTGTACCTTCTTCTTCCCTCAAACACGGTGAGTGGAGATGATACCAAAAAGTACTATTTTGGACCTATCTAACCTTATAACCTAATGAACCTCTCCCATGCCTCCACCGATTTATTCAGATGGTCATTGGTGAACATCAAACCGGTCTGGACATGTGACATAAGCAGGGGGGCTGGGCGTGCTCAAAACGTTTTTGATATCAGGATTCTGTGAGACTGTGGCCTCAGCTCCCTTCAGGTCATTGACCAGGTCCTCCAGTGTAGTTCTAGGCTGAGTCCTGACCTTTCTCAGAATAATCCTTACCCCATGAGGTAAGATCTTGCATGGAGTTTTAGACCAAGGAAGACTGATCTTTTTCTTCTCACCAAGCTGCTTCCCTTTTGTAACCCATCCCTGTTGTTCTCACACAGCTCTTTGGTTTTGGACTCACTGCTTTTGTCTCTTGCAGTTGAAGTGAGTGCGCTTCCTCCATACCTCTCTGCCCTCACCTCAGTCTATCACCCAGTTGTGCTCTTCATCCTTCAGGATCTGAAATTACTTTCTTCCTTAATTCGGATCTCCCACTAATGTCTTAGGACTTCTCCCAAACTGCACCTATTCTCTGGAATGCACTACATCGAACTATCAGACTTATACCTAACTACCAAACTTTTAAACATGGCCTAAAACCCCATCTTTTCAGGCTTATCACATCCTCTAAGTACATATAACTTTCATGTTCTTTTCTCTTAACCTCCACAAATGTATCCTCCTGTCTATGTGATCTTTGATTACTTGATACCAGGTTTCTCTGGTGCAGACCGATGCACCCCGGTTCGTGTAAATATCTATAACTTGTGAGCAGGGTCCTCACTCCTATTGTTTTATCTGATTATGTTATTATGGCATTATTCTGTAATGTAATATTATATTTGTATAAGTCCCACATGATCTGTACAGCGCTTCGGAATATAATGGCGCTATATAAATAAAGATAATTATTGTTATTACTATAACAATTACCGACCTCTCCATTTTTTGTAGGTGGGAAATGCAAAATCAACAGAATATGAAATACCATATATGATGAGTATAAGCCCATACAAAAAAAGGTGCTGAAACCCAAACTCGTCTTATACTCGAGTAAAAAAAATATATCAAAACTCATCTTTCTGGCTTCCCCCGCAGCTGGCTATATACTGGGGCAGGGGGCTGGCTATATACTGGGGGCAGGTGCTGGCTATATACTATGGGGCAGGGTCCGGCAGGCTATATACTGGGGGGCGGGCTGTGACCAACGTATTTCCCATTCTCGGTTTATACTCAATAGTCATAGTCATAGTTATAGTCAATAGGTTTTACCAGGTTTTTGTGGTAAAATTAGGGGCCTCGGCTTATGCTTGGGTCAGCTTATACTCGAGTATATACAGAACTTATTTCCCTCTCTGTTTATAACTACATCCTGCAGGTGATGTAAGTAACAACACATCCAATCCACATTGGCAAAGAAAGCCCAAAATGAGGCCCATAGATTATGTGTAATAACCATTACTGATGTATGTAATAATTTGTATAAAAGTCTTTGTTGGTGATGGAACTTCTACGTGACTCCTGTATGGAGACATTAGTGTTCTGCACGGTCCATATGGGATTTTGCCCCTTTTTACCTTGATAAAATCTACGCGTTCTGAAGGTTCTGTGGCTCCTCTTATGAGATCTGAGCTTTAGGTCCTTTCTAAGACTTTCTTTTGGATCCTGGATCGGCAATTGGCTGGAACATTCGAGGTTCCGAGGTTCTTGAAACAACTCACAGGATTTAGAGAACAAAACAGCAAAATGTGTTCAGCAATAATCTGAGGAAGAGTTCAAGGTGGTGGAGTATTTGTCCGGTATGTTATTCCATTCAGCCAAAGAGATGTCTAGTAAGAAGATGGACTGATAGCGCGCAGTATAGACCTTACAGTGCGGTCCTTTGTACCAGCAGTGTGAACATGATGAGATGTACACGAGCCCAATCTTATCTTTTCCACTAAATGACCGTATTAGCAGATGTTCTCTCTGTCTATAAATGTGTCCTCTATAAAAGGTCAACAACCCATCAGCAGAACGTCAGATAATCCGGGTAGTTCAGTGACCCCTGCGTCGTGTGACACATCGTTATAGTATGGACATTAAAATCTGCTCCAATGACATAACTTCCGAGGAATATAAAGAAGGACCCGTCTTAAAGCGGCATGTACCCAATCACTACCACAGTGACAGACCCCCACAGTGTCCTGACCTGAAAAGAAAGTGCAGACTGCTTGCACATGTATCTATAAAGTGTCCGCGCCACTGCTGTTACTGCTTAGTAAGAGTTTGCAACACAATCCTGCAGTACCGGCGGTCCCCTACTTAAGGACATCCGACTAACAGACGACCCCTAGTTAAAGATGGACCCCTGTGACCACTGTCACCTCTGCTGAAGCTCTGTCTCAGCTGTAAGGTGTCTGTAATGAAGCTTTATTGATAATCCTTGGTCCCATTACAGCTAAAATTTTGAAACTCCAATTGTCACTGGGGCAAAAAAAAATTTTTTGTCTGGATCTACAATTATAAAATATACAGTTTCAACTGGCATACAAATTCAACTTAAGAGCAAACCTATGGAATCTATTCTGTACATAACCTAGGACTGTCTGTATGAACAAAGTACGCCAAAAAAATAAATGGTGCCTTCTGCATTCAAAAGTTTATGCAGTAGAGTCAGAGAAATGAAGGTGCACAAAGTCATAGGGACACAAGTTGCAGGAGCCTTGACATCCAGTAGGGACAATGGGGCACATTTACTAAGGGTTTTAAGCCAGTTTTCTGGCGGACTTTCTTTTAGGTGTAAACGGCTTGCACAGGTATTTAAGAAGTGTCCATGCCAGATTTGTATCCATGTGACACAAATTAGGGGGCCAAAGAAGATAAACTGTCCGCTCACCCAATCACGCTTCTCCTCCTCTAAATGCTCTTGCCGTGTGGGGGCTGCACGCTTCCCAGATTCTCAGACTCCCGATCCAAAATACGTTCAAAATACGGTACGGCAGCACCTTGTGGTCCTTCTTGTATCCATCCATGTTTTATTCGTGATTCAATAAAGAAGATTTTAATGGAATTATCCGTGTGGAGGAATCCTAAGTGCTGCCGTACCGTATTTTGAACGTACAAATTAGGGGGCGTTTCTGTGCTCAGTGGGACCGTGCACCGTATTTTACATGCAAAATCTGTCGCATGTCCTATGTTAAAGGTGCACCACAAAAAAGTTGGTGAACTCTGTCGGGCCAGTGCGGGGAAGCGCCAGATCCATGATTTCTGGTGCACGTTCTTCATGAATCTGGCGCACCCAGCATTATACACGGGCAGAGAACTTTTAGTGCAGTTTCCTACATTCTTAGTAAATGTTCCCCAATAACTTTGAAGCCCCTCTATAGCATTAGCATTCACGTGCGCCTTGGGATGTTCTTAGCAACGCTGTTTGTTGTGTCCCGGCAAAGTTTGAAGGAGCAGTGTGCCCATTTATTATCATGGGGAATACTTGCTTGTCTGTCCAAGTAGTGCGCCTCCACCTTGTGGACGATATTCAAGCTGCCAGTAAAAGTTCTTCTCATCACTGCTGTTCCACCGTCCGGGGAAGTGGGAGAAGTTTAGAGACTACATCTACTATATACATCCCAACGTATGTCAAAGAAGAAAAAAATATTTAGATTTTCTGACCCTAAACCCACACCCCAGTGTGCCCTCTATACTGTATAATAGCCCACACGTTACACCCTTTTCTGTAGCCCTCTCCTTAAAATGCTCCTTTTTCTGTTGGCCCCCACTTAAAATGCCCATTTTCTCTAGTCCTCATCTTAGGATGCCTCATTCTATCCCCTTGCCTATAACATTTTCCATTGTGTACCACCCATTTTATTTCCCCCTTTCCGCTAGCACTCCCATTTATAATGCGCATTTTGCTCCCTTTTCTGTGATATATCCCCTTTTTGCTTTGAAAAGGATAATACTAAATGAGTCACTTCCCACAGTCCTCTCTTCTTCTGTCTCCTCTGCAGAGATCTAAAACCTGCAGACTCTTATGACTACATCACGTCTGGTGGTTTCTACATCACAGCAGGTGACCAACCAAAGTTGAACCAGCAGACTATCGTTTGGTGGGTATGATCTGGGCTATGAGGTTCTGTTAGCCTCTGGATACTACAACTCGCACCTTTCTACCTGGTCTGTTGTTTCCAGGACTGGAAGAGGTTCCACTAGTGCAAACTAACTGTACTGCTTTCCTCACATAGTAAGAGAGTGCCCCTCTGTGCCCCACACACTTTCACTTTGCAAGTGCACATAATTGCCCAGATTTATCCATTGTGAACTTTTTGTATGTGCAGGGCAAGGCGCGGAAGAACATTGGATACTAGTGCAGGGTCTCACCATCTATTTTTTTGGGCACCTTTACCATAGAGCGTGTGACACAATTTCATATTAGATGTGTTGCAAACTACAACTAAGCACAAACATGTCCCTTTAGGTGGATATTTTTTCTGTCTTGTGGGCGACACCAAACTGGCGCAGACACTTCTTCAATACATGTGCAAGTTCTTAAGATGTTCTTCGTACGATAGAAAACTGGCGCATCCAGAATAATAGTTCTGGCCCAATAAGTACTGGAGAAAAGATCTTTTTCAATTTGTAGATATTCATCATTGTGAGTTTCCGGGTGCACGAGTGGTGAACCACACAAGAAATACTTGGCCTGCCTTGGGATTTATGATGTAAAATGAAAATTTATTTACATTGATGCAAACCAAAATGTATAGGCAGTGTATACACATTCACATCTTTCTGTTGTGGACATAGGCGTAACTACAGCGAAGCAGGCGCTAGGCCCATGAGCTACAGGGGCCTGTGGTGCACAACCAAATCATAATGTATGATTGCGGTGCTCCCGGGGCCAACTGTGCCGCAACAGGTTCCCACCACCTGTGTGCTCAACACGCAAACAAAACCCCATAAACATACTTCCCCCAGGCAGAGAGGAGACCGTACCATGCAAAATCAATGTGGTCTGATGCTTACTGTGCTGTGCGACATTTGCGCAACCAACCTCCCCTCCCTTCCCACCACCCCAAGTGGAGAGGGGACAGATGTATTACTCCCTGGGCCACGCTGGTCCATTGCTCTGTCCATGCCCCAGGGTTTTCCAGGCCTTGTATGCAAACTGCCAGACCCGACGTTGTGACAACTGTGACGAGGGGTGAAGCCTTGAGGGGCTTGAGGAACAGCAATTTTGAAGTGGAGAGATGGCAAAGGCATGTTGCATGAACTCCTATGAAGTTGTAGGGAGATGAGCAGTAATTAGATCGCATGGACTCCATTCCCATGTAAAAGACTCAATCAGCCTTTGGATACAGGCCTGTATGTCGGTCCTGCCCCATAGACCACACACCTTGCAGAGGCTGGAAGTCCTTGCATTATATTTTGCTATAATGCAAGGACTTCCATCCACTTCAAGGTGTGTGGTTTGTGTGCCTAGGTCAGCTGGTGGTGGATCCTATTCATATCCATGATGAGATGGAGACAATTTTTGCATTTTTCTTACAGTAAACCAACCGCTATCGTAAAGATGTATGGAGGGGAATCACTAAAAACTTTTAGAATATCCATTAGGTGCGAGGAATTGCACAGATCTTATGATTTTTTGGGCTTGATGTGAAGCCAACAGCAGAATTGAGATCTAGTTTTGCTCCAAGGGGAGCCTGAAACGTGAAGTTCTGCAGCAACTTCGTAAAGAAGAGGAAGAGCTCCATTTTGGCCAAGTTCTCTCCAGCACAACTTCTCTTTCCTGCAAAAAAAAAGAAAAACCCTGTATTAGTCCATCATTGAGTCACTGAGGGCATGAAGCCCCTCTATGTGGTGGAGGTGTCCACCATTTCAATCTTAAGGTGACTCACCAGCGGAAAATGGTATAAAAGCCTCATTTTTCACAAAATTCCCATCAAAGTCCAAAAAATGTTGAGGGTAAAACTCATCAGGTTTCTCAAAGTACTTGTTGTCTCGAAGGACAGATGTCAGTGATGGAATTATGTGGGTCCCCTGCAAAAGAGTCCATTTCAAAAAATCATGAAAAAAGTTTGACCCATACTTCCTACCCCAACCCACCCAAATTGTTTTGGCCTACCCCGGGGAGTGGCTACTAAAACAACATTTTGGAAAACCATTTTGGATGTTGTAACAGTTGTCCCATTAGACCAAGTTCACATCTCCGTTAAGGTCTTCATTTATTTGCATCAGTTATCGTAAGCCAAAACCAGAAGAGGTGAAACCCAAGGAACAGTCTCTCTAGGGACTATGCAGAGGAAAGGTATAATGGAAAGACTTGTACCTGTTCCACCACGTCTGGTATTGGCTCACAATAACCAATGCACATAAATAACAGAGGTGTGAACTGGGCTCTATACTTTTTCAGTATCTCAAGAAGGTTATGTAGACCATCTAAGACCCAAAAGTTCCTTGAATCAAATACTTACTTTTGGTATGAAGAATCCCTTCAGAGTGACATCTTGATTATTCATATGTGGCACGTTGGTTGGCACGATATTCCCGAACCTTTGAATCTCATGTATCACGGCGTCTGTGTATGGCATCTCTTTGCGGTGCGAAAGCTGAGGCTCGGCTGCACCAATGACTTTTTCAATTTCTTGTTGAACATTTTCTGTATTTAACGTAAGAATTACCAACAATGTTGTCAAGTCTCATCTAGTATCAGATTGAAATGTTTAAAAATTTCCAAGGCTGTTAAATTGTATATATTTATCCCTATACAGTATATAAAATATCTCCTTACTTTGGATTTCCGGATACTTCATCATTAATAGAAGGCCCCATCTCAATGTAGTAGAAGTTGTCTCCATTCCAGCAGCGAATAAGTCTGCTACAAGTGATGTGAGGTTTTCATCATGAAAATATAACTCAGCATCTGGTTTCTCCTGAAAAGAGGACATTTTCCAGTAGTAATCATTGTCCCTGTAGCATATAGCCTGCCAGCCCCCTTTAGTATATTGCCTGTCAGCCCCCTGTAGTATATAGCCTGCCAGCCCCCTCAAGTATATAGCCTGCCAGCCCCCTGGAGTATATAGCCTGCCAGCCCCTGGAGTATATAGCCTGCCAGCCCCTGTAGCATATAGCCTGCCTGCCCCCTGTAGTGATTAGCCTGCCCCCCTGTAGTATATAGCCTGCCAGCCCCCTGGAGTATATAGCCTGCCTGCCTGCCCCCTCGAGTATATAGCCTGCCTGCCCCCTCGAGTATAGAGCCTGCTTGCCCCCTTGAGTATATAGCCTGCCTGCCTGCCCCCTCGAGTATATAGCCTGCCAGCCCCTCCCAGTCCGTCGCAGGCACGAAGACTGTGACGGACCAGGACCCGATGTCGGAGGCGAGATGGATGGCGGGGAACTTCAGAAGGTGAGTTCACTATTTGTTTTTTTTCCTTGACTCGAGTATAAGCTGAGTTAGGCTTATACTCGAGTATATATGGTGTATATATATATATATATATATATATATATATATATATATATATATAATGTAGTACATTATATAATGTAGTACTCATCATGACTCCAACTGAATTACTCATTGCTCTAGTGAACCCTACTTACACCATCTTAAATCGCCATGCTAGAAGGTCGGGACAGACAAGAAGGACAATGGGGGTCATTTACTAAGGGCCCGATTTGCGTTTTCCCAACGTGTTACCCGAATATTTCCTATTTGCACCGATTTTTCCTGAATTGCCCCGGGATTTTGGCGCACGCGATCGGTTTGTGGCACATCGACGCTGGCATGCACGCAAAGGAAATCAGGGGGGGGGCGTGGCCGAATGGAAACCCGACGGATTCGGTAAAACCGCTGCATTTAAAAAAAAAAAAATTGGTCGCACGGGCCATACTCACATGCACCACAATGAAGACGATGAACTCCGGGGCACCTCGGCGGACTCCGGCGCAGCAGCGCCACCTGGTGGACATCGGGCGCAGGACCTTCATGAATCGCCGGAAGACCCGAACGCTCGTCAGAGAAGCCGCCGCTGGAATGCGAATGGACTGGGTAAGTAAATGTGCCCCAATGTTTCTTGACCTGAATATGACCAACTAAGTAAACCCTTGGTAGGACTCTATGCCTAGAAAATTGATCACTCTTATAACTCTACCTCTTTCTGTTTGACCAGATAACAGTCGATAAGATTTCTCTGGTCATTGACGTCCAGCTGATTCCGTTGTCTTGTGAAGACCTCTCTGATAAATGAATGCACCTCATCCGTGATTTGTCGAATGGTTTTGTGACTTCCTGGTATCCAGCGCATGATGGATGGAAACGCGTTGTACAACTGCGGAGGATATATTTAAGGATATAATTTAGTTGGCCAAGGTTGCAGAAGATTGATAAGTACAAGACCATAATTGGAATCGAGATGGAAAAACCCTTTAACCTTCTCTGGAATCGGTACCCAACCTTTATCACAACGCATATCAAAAAAGTGCGTAACAAGAGACTGTTCTACGACTTACGGTTCATTAGATGGCACCGGTATATGGTAGATGAGGGGATGGTAAAGATAGGAAGTGGCAGAGGTGAGAGTTCAAAGGGACCTGAGGAGGACAGAAGTATTGTGTACTGAGTAGTCTTGGCAATGAGTTAAGTCCCTGAGAACAGTAAAGGAAAGAAAGTGAAGGACCAAAAAAGACAATCAGTAGGTGAGATCTTGGAACAGTCATGGACAGAGAGTGTCCTGCCCCACAGGGGTCCGAAGAAAGACCAACACCCCTCCAGTGGGACTGAAGCCAATGACTGTTTATAGAGTTATTGACACCTTATATGGACTCTCTGTAGGGAGAGCTTTTGAAATTATATAGAAAGCTGAGGCATCGACTTCGAAAGACTTGGAAATGAACATGGACAAGATTGACAATAGTTAATCGTGGTTCTCTTTTTCCTGACAGAGTAAGATGTATAGAGGAGTACGAAGAAGGTGCATAATTGGCTCTTCTGCCCTCCCTAAAAATCCTTCACTTGGGATTGTCATTTAATATCAATGTTAATGGTTGGTGGGTTAAAGATCCACGACGTGTGGGGAGAGTGCATCTACAATAGAGACGATGGGGGTCATTTACTAAGGGCCCGATTCGCGGTTTCCCGACGTGTTACCCGAATATTCCCGAATTGCGACGATTTTTCCTGAATTATTCCTGAATTACCCGGGACCGGGTAAGTAAATCTGCCCCAGTCTCTTTCCGACAGATATGGGACCTATGGAATTAGTGACCCTCTTCTTATTTGCCCTTGAAGGACATCTACCACCAGGAAGAAGGTTTCTAAACCAAGCACACCTACATACTGTTTTATGCCCCCTCTGCAGGATCAGCTCTTCTTTAAGCTTCTTATGCCCTTTTTTTAAGAAAAAACCTTTAAACATTATGCAAATGAGCGTGAGGGGCTCCAGGCTTCATTAACACCTACAGAGCCTTGAGCCTCAAAGGCTCATTTGCATAATTTGCATTAAAACCATAAGATTTGTATAAAACAAGGACACATGAAACTAAAAGAAGAGCAGATAATATAAGATCACTCATACCAGCATGTAAGTGTGCTTGGTTTACAATCCTTCACCCTGGTGGAAAATGTCCTTTAAATCAAAATACATTGGGGGAGATTTATCAGAAGTATCTGAGGTAAAATTGTTCTAGTTGCCCAAGGTAACCAATCAGAGCTCAGCTTAAATACTATAAACAACTGTGGGATAATGAAAGCTGAGCTCTGATTGGTTGCCATGGGCATCTAGAACAGTTTTACCTCAGACACTTTTGATAAATCTCCCCCATTGGCAGTAAGAACCTATAATGATGTAGGCCTCAACATGGGCAACCAAGGGAGAGGAAACTCATTTCTTACCACAAAAATGAGTTAAAGTTTGAGTATGGAGTACCTCCTGAAAGCACCACTGCTTTTTGTCCAAACCCTGTTCCTTTCATCATGGACTAAACTACAAAAATAGCATATTGATGATCAAAAACTTACCAAGGCAGCAGGGGTACCAGCTATCCTGATATTATCCATGATTATAGTCAATAATCTTTGCAGTTTTGGATCATCGTAGTCAAAGCGATGGCCCAGTAATATTGATATAATGATATTAGCGACAGCAGAGTTCATTATCTGAATGTTGTCAAAAGGTTTGCCTGAGGAAGAGCAAAAACTAAGGTAAAATAATATCTAAGAAGATAAACTCACAAATTGTTTACAAGTCTGATATAAGACGTTTTTATGTGGGAGCATGAGGCAGTATTATAGTAGTTATATTCTTGTACATAGGGGGCAGTATTAAAGCAGTTATATTCTTGTACATAGGGGGCAGTATTATAGTAGTTATATTCTTGTACATAGGGGGCAGTATTATAGTAGTTATAGTCTTGTACATAGGGGGCAGTATTATAGTAGTTATATTCTTGTACATAGGGGCAGTATTATAGTAGTTATATTCTTGTACATAGGGGGCAGTATTATAGTAGTTATATTCTTGTACATAGAGGGCAGTATTATAGTAGTTATATTCTTGTACATAGGGGGCAGTATTATAGTAGTTATATTCTTGTACATAGGGGGCAGTATTATAGTAGTTATATTCTTGTACATAGGGGGCAGTATTATAGTAGTTATATTCTTGTACATAGGTGGCAGTATTATAGTAGTTATATTCTTGTACATAGGGGACAGTATTATAGTAGTTATATTCCTGTACATAGGGGGCAGTATTATAGTAGTTATATTCTTGTACATAGGTGGCAGTATTATACGTAGTTATATTCTTGTACATAGGGGGCAGTGTTATAGTAGTTATATTCTTGTACATAGGGGGCAGTATTAAAGCAGTTATATTCTTGTACATAGGGGGCAGTATTATAGTAGTTATATTCTTGTACATAGGTGGCAGTATTATACGTAGTTATATTCTTGTACATAGGTGGCAGTATTATAGTAGTTATATTCTTGTACATAGGGGACAGTATTATAGTAGTTATATTCCTGTACATAGGGGGCAGTATTATGGTAGTTATATTCTTGTACATAGGTGGCAGTATTATACGTAGTTATATTCTTGTACATAGGGGGCAGTGTTATAGTAGTTATATTCTTGTACATAGGGGGCAGTATTAAAGCAGGTATATTCTTGTACATAGGGGGCAGTATTATAGTAGTTATATTCTTGTACATAGGGGGCAGTATTAAAGCAGTTATATTCTTGTACATAGGGGGCAGTATTATAGTAGTTATATTCCTGTACATAGGGTGCATATTATAGTAGTTATATTCCTGTACATAGGGGGCAGTATTATAGTAGTTATATTCTTGTACATAGGGGGCAGTATTATAGTAGTTATATTCCTGTACATAGGGGGCAGTATTATAGTAGTTATATTCTTGTACATAGGGGGCAGTATTATAGTAGTTATAGTCTTGTACATAGGGGGCAGTATTATAGTAGTTATATTCTTGTACATAGGGGGCAGTATTATAGTAGTTATATTCTTGTACATAGGGGCAGTATTATAGTAGTTATATTCCTGTACATAGGGGGCAGTATTATAGTAGTTATATTCTTGTACATAGGGGGCAGTATTAAAGCAGTTATATTCTTGTACATAGGGGGCAGTATTATAGTAGTTATATTCTTGTACATAGGGGGCAGTATTATAGTAGTTATATTCCTGTACATAGGGGGCAGTATTATAGTAGTTATATTCTTGTACATAGGGGGCAGTATTAAAGCAGTTATATTCTTGTACATAGGGGGCAGTATTATAGTAGTTATATTCCTGTACATAGGGGGCAGTATTATAGTAGTTATATTCTTGTACATAGGGAGCAGTATTATAGTAGTTATATTCTTGTACATAGGGGCAGTATTATAGTAGTTATATTCCTGTACATAGGGGGCAGTATTATAGTAGTAATATTCTTGTACATAGGGGGCAGTATTATAGTAGTTATATTCCTGTACATAGTGGGCAGTATTATAGTAGTTATATTCTTGTACATAGGGGGCAGTATTATAGTAGTTATATTCCTGTACATAGTGGGCAGTATTATAGTAGTTATATTCTTGTACATAGGGGGCAGTATTATAGTAGTTATATTCTTGTACGTAGGGGGCAGTATTATAGTAATTATATTCCTGTACATAGGGGGCAGTATTATAGTAGTTATATTCTTGTACATAGGAGGCAGTATTATAGTAGTTATATTCTTGTACATAGGGGGCAGTATTATAGTAGTTATATTCTTGTACATAGAGGGCAGTATTATAGTAGTTATATTCTTGTGTATAGGGGATAGTATTATAGTAGTTATATTCTTGTACATAAGGAGCAGTATTATAGTAGTTATATTCTTGTACATAGGGAGCAGTATTATAGTACTTATATTCTTGTACATAGGGGACAGTATTATAGTAGTTATATTCTTGTACATAGGGAGCAGTATTATAGTAGTTATATTCTTGTACATAGGGGCAGTATTATAGTAGTTATATTCCTGTACATAGGGGGCAGTATTATAGTAGTAATATTCTTGTACATAGGGGGCAGTATTATAGTAGTTATATTCTTGTACATAGGGGGCAGTATTATAGTAGTTATATTCTTGTATATAGGGGGCAGTATTATAGTAGATATATTCTTGTACATAGGGGAAGTATTATAGTAGTTATATTCCTGTACATAGGGGGCAGTATTATAGTAGTTATATTCTTGTACATAGGGGGCAGTATTATAGAAGTTATATTCTTGTACATAGGGGGCAGTATTATAGTAGTTATATTCCTGTACATAGGGGCAGTATTATAGTAGTTATATTCTTGTACATAGGGGGCAGTATTATAGTAGTTATATTCTTGTACATAGGGGCAGTATTATTGTAGTTATATTCTTGTACATAGGGGGCAGTATTATAGTAGTTATATTCTTGTACATAGGGGGCAGTATTATAGTAGTTATATTCTTGTATATAGGGGGCAGTATTATAGTAGATATATTCTTGTACATAGGGGAAGTATTATAGTAGTTATATTCCTGTACATAGGGGGCAGTATTATAGTAGTTATATTCTTGTACATAGGGGGCAGTATTATAGTAGTTATATTCTTGTATATAGGGGGTAGTATTATAGTAGTTATATTCCTGTACATAGGGGCAGTATTATAGTAGTTATATTCTTGTACATAGGGGCAGTATTATAGTAGTTATATTCTTGTACATAGGGGCAGTATTATAGTAGTTATATTCTTGTACATAGGGGGCAGTATTATAGTAGTTATATTCTTGTACATAGGGGGCAGTATTATAGTAGTTATATTCTTGTATATAGGGGGCAGTATTATAGTAGTTATATTCCTGTACATAGGGGCAGTATTATAGTAGTTTTATTCTTGTACATAGGGGCAGTATTATAGTAGTTATATTCTTGTACATAGGGGGCAGTATTATAGTAGTTACATTCTTGTACACAGGGGACAGTGTTATAGTAGTTCTATTCTTGTACATAGGGGGCAGTATTATAGTAGTTATATTCTTGTACATAGGGGGCAGTATTATAGTAGTTCTATTCTTGTACATAGGGGGCAGTATTATAGTAGTTATATTCCTGTACATAGGGGCAGTATTATAGCAGTTCTATTCTTGTACATAGGGGGCAGTATTATAGTAGTTATATTCTTGTACATAGGGGGCAGTATTATAGTAGTTATATTCTTGTACATAGGGGGCAGTATTATAGTAGTTATATTCTTGTACATAGGGGGCAGTATTATAGTAGTTATATTCTTGTACATAGGGGGCAGTATTATAGAAGTTATATAGTTGTACATAGGGGGGCAGTATTATAGTAGTTATATTCATGTACATAGGGAGCAATATTATAGTAGTTATATTCCTGTACATAGGGGGCAGTATTATAGTAGTGATGTTCTTGTACATAGGGGGCAGTATTATAGTAGTTATATTCTTGTACATAGGGAGCAGTATTATAGTAGTTATATTCTTGTACATAGTGGGCAGTATTATAGTAGTTATATTCTTGTACATAGGGGCAGTATTATAGAAGTTACATTCTTGTACATAGGGGGCAGTATTATAGTAGTTATATTCTTGTACATAGGGGGCAGTATTATAGTAGTTATGTTCTTGTACATAGGGGCAGTATTATAGTAGTTATATTCTTGTACATAGGGGGCAGTTTTATAGAAGTTATATACTTGTACATAGGGGGGCAGTATTATAGTAGTTATATTCTTGTACATAGGGGGCAGTATTATAGTAGTTATATTCTTGTACATAGGTGGCAGTATTATAGTAGTTATATTCTTGTACATAGGGGGCAGTATTATAGTAGTTATATTCCTGTACATAGGGGGCAGTATTATAGTAGTTATATTCTTGTACATAGGTGGCAGTATTATAGTAGTTATATTCTTGTACATAGGGGGCAGTATTATAGCAGTTATGTTCTTGTACATAGGGGGCAGTATTATAGTAGTTATATTCTTGTACATAGGGGGCAGTATTATAGAAGTTATATACTTGTACATAGGGGGGCAGTATTATAGTAGTTATATTCATGTACATAGGGAGCAATATTATAGTAGTTATATTCCTGTACATAGGGGGCAGTATTATAGTAGTGATGTTCTTGTACATAGGGGGCAGTATTATAGTAGTTATATTCTTGTACATAGGGAGCAGTATTATAGTAGTTATATTCTTGTACATAGTGGGCAGTATTATAGTAGTTATATTCTTGTACATAGGGGCAGTATTATAGTAGTTACATTCATGTACATAGGGAGCAATATTATAGTAGTTATATTCCTGTACATAGGGGGCAGTATTATAGTAGTGATGTTCTTGTACATAGGGGGCAGTATTATAGTAGTTATATTCTTGTACATAGGGAGCAGTATTATAGTAGTTATATTCTTGTACATAGTGGGCAGTATTATAGTAGTTATATTCTTGTACATATGGGCAGTATTATAGTAGTTACATTCTTGTACATAGGGGGCAGTATTATAGTAGTTATATTCTTGTACATAGGGGGCAGTATTATAGTAGTTATGTTCTTGTACATAGGGGCAGTATTATAGTAGTTATATTCTTGTACATAGGGGGCAGTATTATAGCAGTTATGTTCTTGTACATAGGGGGCAGTATTATAGTAGTTATATTCTTGTACATAGGGGGCAGTATTATAGAAGTTATATACTTGTACATAGGGGGGCAGTATTATAGTAGTTATATTCATGTACATAGGGAGCAATATTATAGTAGTTATATTCCTGTACATAGGGGGCAGTATTATAGTAGTGATGTTCTTGTACATAGGGGGCAGTATTATAGTAGTTATATTCTTGTACATAGGGGGCAGTATTATAGTAGTTATGTTCTTGTACATAGGGGCAGTATTATAGTAGTTATATTCTTGTACATAGGGGGCAGTATTATAGAAGTTATATACTTGTACATAGGGGGGCAGTATTATAGTAGTTATATTCTTGTACATAGGGGGCAGTATTATAGTAGTTATATTCTTGTACATAGGTGGCAGTATTATAGTAATTATATTCTTGTACATAGGGGGCAGTATTATAGTAGTTATATTCCTGTACATAGGGGGCAGTATTATAGTAGTTATATTCTTGTACATAGGGGGCAGTATTATAGTAGTTATATTCTTGTACATAGGGGGCAGTATTAGAGCAGTTATGTTCTTGTACATAGGGGGCAGTATTATAGTAGTTATATTCTTGTACATAGGGGGCAGTATTATAGTAGTTATATTCTTGTACATAGGGGGCAGTATTATAGTAGTTATATTCTTGTACATAGGGGGCAGTATTATAGCAGTTATGTTCTTGTACATAGGGGGCAGTATTATAGTAGTTATATTCTTGTATATAGGGGGCAGTATTATAGTAGTTATATTCCTGTACATAGGGGGCAGTATTATAGTAGTTATATTCCTGTACATAGGGGGCAGTATTATAGTAGTTATATTCCTGTACATAGGTGGCAGTATTATAGTAGTTATATTCTTGTACATAGGGGGCAGTATTATGGTAGTTATATTCTTGTACATAAGTGGCAGTATTATAGTAGTTATATTCTTGTACATAGGGGGCAGTATTATAATAGTTATATTCTTGTACATAGGTGGCAGTATTATAGTAGTTATATTCTTGTACATAGGTGGCAGTATTATAGTAGTTATATTCTTGTACATAGGTGGCAGTATTATAGTAGTTATATTCTTGTACATAGGGGGCAGTATTATAGTAGTTATATTCTTGTACATAGGGGGCAGTATTATAGCAGTTATGTTCTTGTACATAGGGGGCAGTATTATAGTAGTTATATTCTTGTATATAGGGGGCAGTATTATAGTAGTTATATTCCTGTACATAGGGGGCAGTATTATAGTAGTTATATTCCTGTACATAGGGGGCAGTATTATAGTAGTTATATTCTTGTACATAGGTGGCAGTATTATAGTAGTTATATTCTTGTACATAGGGGGCAGTATTATGGTAGTTATATTCTTGTACATAAGTGGCAGTATTATAGTAGTTATATTCTTGTACATAGGGGGCAGTATTATAATAGTTATATTCTTGTACATAGGTGGCAGTATTATAGTAGTTATATTCTTGTACATAGGTGGCAGTATTATAGTAGTTATATTCTTGTACATAGGTGGCAGTATTATAGTAGTTATATTCTTGTACATAGGGGGCAGTATTATGGTAGTTATTGAAAATATTACAAACAAAAGGAGAGGATGGGAATCCAGCATCAAACACAAAAGGTTCCAAAGGAAAGCAGATGTTAAAACATCCTAAAATGTATTCTTCGTTTTAAAAAAATGCTAATTCCATGATGCAAAAAGACATGAATGCAGAAAAATTGGTAAAAGCTCGTGCAGGACAAGACATAATGTACAGCGGTAACACGTTTCGGACTCTCGCTTTGTCAGTCCTTATTCGTACCTTGTTTGCTGTAGCCCGCTGCAGGTTTAAATGAAAGTGCATGTGTTGCGTATCTGCGGGCTTCCGGTGTGAGAATCCGCGCCCTCTGGGTGGTGTGTCCTGGGCTGGTTACGTCAATACTGACAACTGGTGTGTAAAATATGTCGGAAACTAATATCAGTAGATATACAACAAATCCTGTTTTTGATTGATGTCACCGCATTATACACTTCAATTCCGCATGGACTAGCAACAGAAGCTTTTGAGTACCATCGAAAAAAAGTTCAGCAATTATGATATTATGTTACAGGACTTTATGATTATGGTATTATTGTTTTTGTTATCTAACAATTTTTTCGTATTCAATTCAAAGTACTACGTTCAGAAACTAGGATGCCCGATGGGAGCCAGTTTTTTGCCTTCCTTGGCGAATTTATAAATGGCTGTATGGGAGGAACATTACCTCTATACATCATTAAATCCCTTTTCACATAACATTGTTTGGTATGGCAGATATATAGACGACTGTCTCCTGGTTTGGAATTCGGACCAGGACACAGTCGGACTATTCGTTGATTATATTAATAACAGCCCATATAACCTTAAGTTCACATATGAATATCAGAAGAGTGCTATTTCCTTTTTGGACATTAATCTAATAGGGGACACTGAGGGAGGCAAAGTCCAGACCGCACTTTACCGTAAGAAAACATCTGGTAACACACTGTTACACTCTTCAAGCTGTCACGCCCCACACACCATCAAAAACCTGCCTATAGGTGAATATGTGAGGGCTCCTGAAAAATAATTTCAACAAGAGTGCTGTCAGGCTTGCAGGTGTGGATCCTCTGGACCACTGCAGACGATGGCACAAGCCACTACCTGGGACCGGAGTGGTACCCGGTTTTCACCAGAGCCTACCGCAAAGCGGGTTAGACAAGCTGCAGCGTGGTACCACCAGGTCATTCCTCAGGCGTGACTTGTCTGCAGTGACGGCCAAGGTTGAGGTACAGAGACAGCAGTCAAGCTCGAGGTCACAGTCCAGGCACAGGGTCAGGGCAGGCGGCAGAGATGCAACGTCAGAGTCCAATCCGGGGTCAGCAACAGGAGGTCCAAGCAGGAGGGTACGGGAACACAGCACACACGACAGCAACATGGAGCAACACTGGTACACGGAAACACGGAGGAGGTCAGGTAACACAGGAACACGGAGGAGGTCAGGTAACGCTTCAACACGGAGGAGGTCAGGTACACAGGAGACACAGGAACGCAGGAGACACTGGAACGCAGGAGACATAGGAACGCAGGCAAATCGCAACAGAGCTTTCTCTAAGGCTGTGAGGCACAAAGATCCGGCAGGGTTAGATGGGAGAGACAGATATAAATAGCCTCATGGGAAATGACCAGCACCAATCAATGACGCGCTGGCCCTTTAAATTTTTCTAGAAGTGCTGCACGCGCGCCCTAAAGCACGGGACTGCTCGCACACGGAGGTGCCAGATGCAACATCTGCAAATTCATTCACAAAAGTACTTCTTTTTCGTCTGTTACCACCAACATCTCTTACCACATTAAATCTTATATGAACTGTGAGACATCACATGTAGTTTATTTAATACATTGCACCAAATGCTCTCTACAGTACGTGGACTGTACAGTCAGAAAATTGAAGGACTGAATCAGCGAACATATAACAGGTGCAAATCCTACTACTGTCTCCAGCTCACGAAATTTATCGGGCATCTCGAGACATTATAAGGACATACATGCTGGGGTCATGAAGGGCATGACTGTTACAGCTATCGAACATGTTACACGTCCCAGCAGAGGAGGCAACTGGAAGAAATTGCTATTAACACGCAAAGCATTTTGGATCTTGAGCTTAGATACACACTTTCCCAAGGGACTCAATCAAAAACAGGATTTGTTATATATTTACTGATATTAGTTTTCAATATATTTCATATACTATTTGTCAGTATTGACGTAACCAGCCCAGGACACACCGCCTGAGGGCGTGGATTCTCACACCGGAAGCCCGCAGATACGCAACACATGCACTTTCATTTAAACCTGCAGCGGGCTACAGCAAACAAGGTACGAATAAGGACTGACAAAGCGAGAGTCCGAAACGTGTTACCGCTGTACATTGTGTCTTGTCCTGCACATGCTTTTACCAATTTTTCTGCATTCATGTCTTTTTGCATCATGGAATTAGCATTTTTTAAAACGAAGAATACATTTTTGGATATGTTTTAACAGCTGTTTTCCTTTGGAACATTTTGGGGCAGATTTACTTACCTGGTCCGTTCGTAATCCAGCGGCGCGTTCTCTGCGGTGGATTCGGGTCCGGCCAGGATTCATCAAGGTAGTTCCTCCGCCGTCCACCAGGTGGCGCTGCTGCACTGAATAGCATCTGAACGCACTGGAGTTCACCGGGCCGGACCAAGTGAAGGTAAGTGCGTGCCAAGCGACACATTTCTTTTTTTAAATGCAGCGGTTTTTCCGAATCCGTTGGGTTTTCGCTCGGCCATGCCCCCCGATTTCCGTCGCGTGCATGCCAGCGCCGATGCGCCACAATCCGATCGCGTGCGCCAAAATCCCGGGGCAATTCAGGGGAAATTGTCGCAAATTGGAAATATTCGGGTAACAGGTCGGGAAAACGCGAATCGGGCCCTTAGTAAATGACCCCCTTTGTGTCTGATGCTGGATTCCCATCCTCTCCTTTTGTTTGTACTATTTTCAATATATCTTACCCTGGATCTCCGGACCAGCGTTTAGGAATATTCCGTGCATCTGGCCAGTGAACATCATCTAAGAAGATTGCAGCCAGCGGGTGGTGAGCCGTTACCATATCTTTTTTTCCCTTTGTTTGCTATTATGGTAGTTATATTCTTGTACATAGGGGCAGTATTATAGTAGTTATATTCTTGTACATAGGGGGCAGTATTATAGTAGTTATATTCTTGTACATAGGAGGCAGTGTTATAGTAGTTATATGCTTGTACATAGGGGACAGTATTATAGTAGTTATATTCTTGTACATAGGAGGCAGTATTATAGTAGTTATATTCTTGTACATAGGGGGCAGTATTATAGTAGTTATATTCTTGTACATAGGAGGCAGTGTTATAGTAGTTATATTCTTGTACATAGGGGGCAGTATTATAGTAGTTATATTCTTGTACATAGGGGACAGTATTATAGTAGTTATATTCTTGTACATAGGAGGCAGTATTATAGTAGTTATATTCTTGTACATAGGGGGCAGTATTATAGTAGTTATATTCTTGTACATAGGAGGCAGTGTTATAGTAGTTATATGCTTGTACATAGGGGACAGTATTATAGTAGTTATATTCTTGTACATAGGGGGCAGTATTATAGTAGTTATATTCCTGTACATAGGGGGTAGTATTATAGTAGTTATATTCCTGTACATAGGGGGCAGTATTATAGTAGTTATATTCCTGTACATAGAGGGCAGTATTATAGTAATTATATTCTTGTACATAGGGGGCAGTATTATAGTAGTTATATTCTTGTACATAGGGGGCAGTATTATAGTAGTTATATTCTTGTACATAGGGAACAGTATTATTGTAGTTATAGTCCTGTACATAGGGGGCAGTATTATAGTAGTTATATTCTTGTACATAGGGGCAGTATTATAGTAGTTATATTCTGGTACACAGGGGGCAGTATTATAGTAGTTATATTCTTGTACATAGGGGCAGTATTATAGTAGTTATATTCTTGTACATAGGGGGCAGTATTATAGTAGTTATATTCTTGTATATAGGGGCAGTATTATAGTAGTTATATTCTTGTACATAGGGGGCAGTATTATAGTAGTTATATTCTTGTACATAGGGGGCAGTATTATAGTAGTTATATTCCTGTACATAGGGGGCAGTATTATAGCAGTTATATTCTTGTACATAGGGGGCAGTATTATAGTAGTTATATTCTTGTACATAGGGGGCAGTATTATAGTAGTTATATTCTTGTACATAGGTGGCAGTATTATAGTAGTTATATTCTTGTACATAGGGGGCAGTAATATAGTAGTTATATTCTTGTGCATAGGGGGCAGTATTATAGTAGTTATAGTCTTGTACATAGGGGGCAGTATTATAGTAGTTATATTCCTGTACATAGGGGGCAGTATTATAGTAGTTATATTCTTGTACATAGGGGGCAGTATTATAGTAGTTATATTCTTGTACATAGGGGGCAGTATTATAGTAGTTATATTCCTGTACATAGGGGGCAGTATTATAGTAGTTATATTCCTGTACATAGGGGGCAGTATTATAGTAGTTATATTTTTGTACATAGGGGGCAGTATTATAGTAGTTATATTCTTGTACATAGGGGGCAGTATTATAGTAGTTATATTCTTGTACATAGGGGGCAGTATTATAGTAGTTATATTCTTGTACATAGGGGGCAGTAATATAGTAGTTATATTCTTGTGCATAGGGGGCAGTATTATAGTAGTTATAGTCTTGTACATAGGGGGCAGTATTATAGTAGTTATATTCCTGTACATAGGGGGCAGTATTATAGTAGTTATATTCTTGTACATAGGGGGCAGTATTATAGTAGTTATATTCTTGTACATAGGGGGCAGTATTATAGTAGTTATATTCCTGTACATAGGGGGCAGTATTATAGTAGTTATATTCCTGTACATAGGGGGCAATATTATAGTAGTTATATTTTTGTACATAGGGGGCAGTATTATAGTAGTTATATTCTTGTACATAGGGGGCAGTATTATAGTAGTTATATTCTTGTACATAGGGGGCAGTATTATAGTAGTTATATTCTTGTACATAGGGGGCAGTATTATAGTAGTTATATTCTTGTACATAGGGGGCAGTATTATAGTAGTTATATTCTTGTACATAGGGGGCAGTCTTATAGTAGTTATATTCTTGTACATAGGGGGCAGTATTATAGTAGTTATATTCTTGTACATAGGGGGCAGTATTATAGTAGTTATATTCTTGTACATAGGGGGCAGTATTATGGTAGTTATATTCTTGTACACAGGGGGCAGTATTATAGTAGTTATATTCTTGTACATAGGGGGCAGTATTATAGTAGTTATATTCTTGTACATAGGGGGCAGTATTATAGTAGTTATATTCTTGTACATAGGGGGCAGTATTATGGTAGTTATATTCTTGTACACAGGGGGCAGTATTATAGTAGTTATATTCTTGTACATAGGGGGCAGTATTATAGTAGTTATATTCTTGTACATAGGGGGCAGTATTATGGTAGTTATATTCTTGTACATAGGGGGCAGTATTATAGTAGTTATATTCTTGTACATAGGGGGCAGTATTATGGTAGTTATATTCTTGTACATAGGGGGCAGTATTATAGCAGTGTCTCAATTTTTGGTATGAATTTTTTGTTGTCTCTCCTGCACAATCCGTACACATCTAATAATATATTCATACTTATTTTCTACCTTTGTAGGATGTAAATGTCTGCACTAAACGGTTGGATTCCTCAACAATCTTATCTTCTAGGGTTCTTTTCCCCATACCGAAATCACGTAATGTGGAAATAGTGAAGCGTCTCATGGCTTTCCAGTTCTGTCCATTAGAGAAGGCCATACCTGAGGACAGACATAGGGAAAACATTCGGACATGTTACACCGTGCAGTATATGAAATTACTTAATATAAAATGTATTGTCCAACCAAAAGTCAAAATTGTGGATGGAATTTTCATGTGTATTTTAACATCAAAATAAAAAAGTAAACAAAGAGAAAAGTACTGTGTTTTCTGGTGTATAAGATGACTTTTTAACCCCCGAAAATGTTTTCAAAAATCGGGGGTCCTCTTATTTGCTGGGGGAGGAGGGCGGGAACTTATTGAAGCAGCAAACACCCAACTGTAACAACCGCCATCGGTGTGTGGCCACATCTGCCATGATGTTGGGGTCACCGTATAATAATAATTAAAGGACACGATGGGGCTTATTTACCAAGGGTCGCGCTGCTCACTTTTGTCGGGCTGTTCACTTTTTTTGGGGATTGTATGGCTTGAACGGGTATTCAACAGGTGTCTGCGCAGCTTCCATGCGACACAAATCGGGGGGGGGGGGCGCTGTTGGATGATCCGACTGATTCGGACTGGCCCCGGGATTTAACATTCAAATTGTGTTGCAAGACAATGCACTTACATGCACCAGGAAGAAGAAGGTGAACTCCGGGGACCTGAGTGGGGAAGCGACACATGCAGGATATCGGGCGCACGATCTTAGTGAATCGCCGCAGAGTGCATTATACACGGACAATGCACTTTCTGTGAACTCCAGCAAATGGGTAAGTAAATGTGCCCCAATATATTTGGATGTTGCCCTCCCACATAGGGGCTCATTTATTTCCCCGTCCACTGGAGTTCACTGAAAGTGCATTGTCCGACGATAACAAGGAGTGTGCAGAACACTTCTGTTGGACACTGCATGATAAATGTGTTGCACGGTCTGACTGAGCACCGGGCGCCCCCTTCAGTGCAGAAGTTTGTGTTCCATTGGTTAAAGTGCAGCCATGCCACTAATGTGTTGCGGACATTATAAATACATGTGCAAGCGGTTTGCACGGAAAAGAATGTGAGACAGAAAACTGGTTCAGGAGCTTTAGTAAATCTGCCCCAATGTGTTTGCTTTATGTTTTGAATCACATTGCAAACACAATGGGGCTCATTTACTAAGCGTCCGCGGTCCGCACTATCGTCGGAATACCCGATGATTTCCGATGTGTGCCGCATTTAGAAAGGGCTTTTGACGCACCGCATCGGATTTTGGCACACCGGCGCAGGCGTTCATGCGGCACAAATCGGGGGGGCGGTGCCGTCGGACGATCCGACGGATTCAGACTACACGCAGGATTTAACAAAGCAATTTGTGTCACAAGACACGTACTTACATGCACCAGATGGTGAACTCCAGTGGACCTCAGCGGGGAAGCGACACATATAGGAACTTGGGCGCACAATTTTCATGAATCACGGCAGATGTGGATTCTGGCGGACAACGCACCTCAGGGATCGCGCAGGGACCAGGTAAGTAAATGTGCCCCATTGTGCAAAACCCATCCTAAGCACATTATAGGTACATTCAGACGCCGGTCTATGGGGATGTATTTGCGGCCACATATAAGTCCCCATAGACGGCAATGGCGGCCCAGCATTCCGCGCTGTACACTGGGAAAATATAGAGCATGCTCCTATGGAGGGGTGGGGGTGATCTCCTCTCTAGTGCCTGGCAGGCATACCGCCGTGTGAATACACCCTATGTAAGTAGCAACTTATGCATTTGGTGAGGAGTTTTGCCTGATGAGTTTGCAACAAGTTTCAAAACACAATGTAAATGTCTCATGTGAATGTATGTTAATTAATTTGTGGACTTTGTATAATTTTAATATAAAAATAATTTATTTGAAGAGGGGTAGTCTTATATGGCGAATACATCCCAAACTCGGGGGAGATGTATTAGAAGTCTCTTAGAGCAGAATGGTTCTAGTTGTCCATGGTAACCAATCAGAGCTCAGCTTTCATTTTCCCACAGCCGTTTAGAAAATTAATGCTGAGCTCTGATTGGTTTCCATGGTCAACTAGACCAGTTTTACCTCAGAAACTCATGATAAATCTCTCAATATATTTTAACTAGTAAAGTTGGGAGTCTTCTTATATGCCCAGCCATCAGATACAGCGGAAAATACGGTATGAAAGTATCTGTAGGAAAATATTCTTAAAAGGTTGTGACTAGGGATGAACCGACTTGTATAAGTTACTGTTTGCCGGGTTTGGCCAAACCTCGAACAAAAGTTTTGCCTGCAGCATTTAAAGCGTTAACACCCGCGATTGGTGATACCAGTGGGGTTGAGCCCGAACACCAAAGTTGCGACTAAACATTGTAATTCGGCTTCACTCATCCCTAGTTGTGACATGTAGACCCTAGTTCATATGTTCTATAATAACAAATGGACACATAGAAGGAAAGACCCAGCAGAGGTCCTCACTTTATGTCGAACTCAAGTCACATGTATCACATCTGAATGGCTGACATGTAATGCTACATTTTTCAAGCGGGTGGTTAAGGTTTCCTTTGGAATAAATGGTATTTCCCCAACCAGAAGATTTTTACATTTCCCGAAAGGAGGTATCTTTGAGGAGACCCTCCAAATCACTGTAATAGACTGTAGAAAATAAACAATATGCAACACCCCTGCCGATGCAAGGCAGAGGGGTTGTTGCGATTACGTCCCACCATGTAGCTTGCAGCCTGTGTAGGGTCTGATCAGCCCCACAGCATGTCACAACATAACATCTATATAACACAGATAAGCACTGCAGCGGTAGAGTCTGCCTGGTAAGGCACGAGTTAAGTTTTAAATGTGATGTAATATGTCTCAGCCAGTCACATATGTTCATATCTTGTATCTGTGAGCTGAGATGTAATTGGAGGAGTAGCCACCACCTGACCAGTGGGAGTAACAAAACTCCAGGTCAGGAAACTTCTAGAGATCAGTCAGACCAGGGAGTCTGAACAGATCAGAAGGAGACTGGAGTTAATCCAGTACAGATCAGATTAGAGACTCAGAAGAGTCAGTACAGCCAGCACACCAGAACAGTGCAGGAGAGCTCAGCTCCCTGCTGGAAGAGTGTAGTGAGTTAGTTAGTGAGAGGAAAGAGAGAACTGTAAGTTATTTTTGTTCAACGTCTGCCTCCGTCTGGTCCCTGCTACTACAGTTGTCACCATCACCGGCACCCTGTCCACCACACAGAGACTTATACTCCAGACACCAAAGGGTTGCCCCAGGGAGATCCGCTATAGCAGCCTCTCCCTCATCATTTCTTGCCAACACCACCCTGCTGGAGACCTGCTAGGCTGTAGGACAGCCCTCCGGTTCCCCATACCAAGCACCGTGACACTAGCGTGCCTAGGCCGCAACCGCCAGCCACTCAGGTACTGCGGGCCCCGGCTGTCTCCAGGCAAGAAAAGGGGGCCTGGTGGGGGATGTTGCAAACATTTTGCCATAAACCATGACATAAAATGTTCCCTCATAACCACATAGTAAAGTTACCGTATCCTTTTGCTGCATCGAATAAAGCCGGCACGTAGGGTCTGTCGGAGAACTCCTCAGCGTGGTTAACAAGAGCTTCTTTTACTATGTCGTAGCCACACAACACGACGATCTTCTGCACTCCTATCCTTATACTAAATACTGGGCCATACGTCTTGGCAAGCTGAAAAATAAGTCATAAAGTTTTATCCATACAGTATTTTTCGGACTATAAGGCGCACTGGAGTATAAGGCGCACCATCAATAAATGCCTGCTAAAACGTCTAGGTTCATGTATAAGGCACAGCGGATTATAAGGCGCACCTGATTACAAGGATGAATGACCAGCAGGTGGCAGACCTGTGCACAGTTCAAGGCAGATGTTGTCTGTAAGTACGGTTCATATATAAGGCGCACTGGACTATAAGGCGCACCTTTGATTTCTGAGAAAATCAAATGATGTTTTGTGCGCCTTATAGTCCGAAAAATACGGTAGTATATAAATAAAAGTTATAATAAAAGTATAAACCTTCGACCTTATTTCATACACCCTCCCGGAGTTCCCTCAAGTTGCAATGTTCTTATTCTTCCTGCTCTAAAATGGAGGAGTTATTAAAGCTTGTGTTATCCCTTCCATAAAGTTGGAATCATAGGAAAAGTTTGATTCGAGAAGTCTTGGATATTCTTTTGGGATGTACCCTTGCATGTAAGTGGATTTCTTAGAAATACAAAATAACTCCGATACAATGCCCGATTATTTTTATAACAAACATACGCTGATAATCTGTGAATCTCATTGCCTTGGTTTTTGTCCTGGGGTCCAAAGTTTTAATGGGAAAAATGTAATAGTTTGGTTTAGGGCGGGATTAGCTGCTCCCAGACTATCAAGCCTTTGGTTACAGGAAACACCAGAACAAAATATTGGAGATGGATAGATGTGGCTTGGTACCTTGGTCTGTTGTACAGGTCTTAGCTTTTGCTTGGTTCACCATAATATGGTGGGCCACAATGCCAGCTTGCAGATGCCATATGAAGACTCTGGAGATATTTATGAGGTACCAAGACCAAGTGAAGTATTATATCAATGGTTGATGGTCAAGCAAGTAATCGACTAAAGTCTAGTTGAAAAACCTCCTTGTAGATTTTTTCAGCCGTGCAGGAGCTATAAATGTAATCGACTTTTTGGCTCTTACCTCCTGAAATGATAAATACGGCTTTTCGACATTCAAGTTTAGAATATTTCCGATGATTGGTAATGGTCTTGGACCAGGAGGATAATTCGGATGTTCTTTCTGATTGAATAAAACGGTTGCCAAGAAAATACAGATTATGATAGCCAGAAGAACGGTGATGGGATCAAGGGGCAACATGTCTGCAGGAGAACCTGTGATGGAGACATGAAAGTCTTAAATTACAGTGAGATGTTCCCAGATGAAGGTCATGTTCCGTGTTTTAACCAGGGATGATCATGTCATGTCCTATTCAGGACTGACAATGGATACATGGATTTTATTCCACCAACATCTATTCAAATTGTAGATTCATGTGGGCAGAGAAATACAGGCATTCCCCGGGTTACATACAAGATAGGGTCTGTAGGTTTGTTCTCAAGTTGAATTTGTATGCAAGTCAGAACTGTATATTTTATCATTGTAATCTCAGCCAGAACTTTTTTGGTCTCTGTGACAATTGGATTTTAAAAATGTTGGGTTGTCATAAGAATCAGGATTACCACTAAAGCTTAATTACAGACACCTGTGATAACTGTTATAACTGATTATTGTAGCCTAGGACTAAAGTACAGGAAATTACCAATATCCAGAGGTCCGTTTGTAACTAGGGGTCGTATGTAAGTCGAGTGTTCTTAAGTAGGGGACCGCCTGTAAACCCCTAGAAAAAAATATTCTATTAATACAGTGTCCACTAATATTTTCTAGTAGACGGGGACAGCTGTATTGAACCTATTAAAAATAGTTATTATATTATGGGTAACGAGACCAAAGAGAAAGAGAAGTTGATGTTTCACAGAAGAGTTCACCCTTTGTCTTCAAAAGATCCCATTTGGCTTTGGGTTTCTTACAGGCAATGCTTCCTGGGAAAGGGTGTATAAATTAGCTTTCCTCCAAGTTGTCTCTTCAATGCCCCCTATTATTAGTCACCCATTTAGTCTATCAATATCCGACCAATTAAAGTACAGGTGGTCCACTACTTAAAGGAAATCTACCATCAGGATAAAGAATTGTAAACCAAGAACACTGACATACTGGGACCTTGTTTTTACAATTAAAAAATGAGCCTCAGGGGCCCCAGACTCTATAAATGTCAATGGAGCTTGGAGCCCCGAAGGCTCATCTGCATAATTTTTAAACCTCTTTTTCTTTAAAAAAAAAAAAGGCATACGAAGCTACAAGAAGAGCAGATCCTGCCAGAGGGGGCACACACCAGTATGTCAGTATGCTTGGTTTACAATCCTTCATCCTGGTGGTAGATTTCCTTTAAGTAACTATGACCTCTGGTGAAGCTCTCTGGATGTTACTATAGTCCCAGGCTGCAGTGATGAGCTGTAAGGTGTCTGTAATGAAGCTTTATTGATGATCCGTGTTCCCATGACAGCAAAAAAATATTGACACTGGGACAAAAATGTTGTCAGGAGTTACAGTTCAGACTTCATATACATAATTCAACTTCAGAACAAACCTAGAGAACCTATACTGTACATAACTGGGAACTGCCTGGGAAGTAGGGATAACAGCCTAGAAGGGTTGTAGGTAGGTAGGTTTAGGTAGGTCCCAGAAGTAACTTTTCCTTTTTAAGCCTCAGTATCTTTTTATTTAAAGATTTCAAATAGATTTTCATCAGAACTGACTTACACGGTTGCTACCTACAGTATCGGGGACTATAATAAGGCTGTTTATTCTTCTGGATGTAGTTTACATACAATTCCTAATGGAGTCCTGTCCTTATTATGTCTGACACCAACTTGTATCCTCTTCTGTACTGGTGATGGGTTAACTTTAATGGTGTATTTGCAGGTTTTTGTCATTGGCTAAAATTGAAATTCCCCCTTTTGAAGTCCTGATCAAATGTTGTGCACAATGGGGCAGATTTATCAAGCTGTCTGAAAGTCAGAATATTTCTAGTTGCCGTTTTAAACACTGGTAAAATGAAAGCTGAGCTGTGATTGGTTGCCATGGGCAACTAGAAATACTTTGACTTTCAGACAGCTTGATAAATCTGCCCCAATATGTTCCTTTAACAACCGTAGCCTTTAAAATGGAGCATTGCACTAGCAGGGCCTCCTCTCAGTTCAGTCTTCATTGGGTCTCCTCATAATCATCTAAAGTCTCAGTCATCTCAAAAACATCCAAAAAGTCTAGAAACCGAAAATTTGTAAAGATGCTACATCTTTATAAAGAGGAAGGTTTAGAGGAAATCTACACCCAGGAATCTCCCAGCGTTCTCCGACCCCCGGCACGTATCCGCGCAAACTCCACCTCTTGTCCCGGGCAGCGTCTCGCGCTGTCTAGGAGTTGTGTTCGGAACTGCTGGGACTTGTGGTACCTCTGCATGGTGCCTGGTTATTCTGCACCATGAGGGGTTAATTCCCAGAAGCTGTCCAGCTCCTATCAGGTTCTGGATGTGGGGTTCTGGCTGCATAAATTGCAGCTTCACTAGTCACCTGTGCCAGTGTTTGAAATCCCTTCTTCACTTGCTCTCTGCATTTGGTTGACTCGCTCTGTATCTGTATCTGTATTGGCTCATTTTTTGACATTGACTCTTTGCTTACTGACTTTGTTCTTGACGTTCCCTCTCGTTGTGACTCCGGCTAGTTAACCATTCTTTTGTGTTTTATGTTTGTCAATCTGTTTGCGTTTCCCTTCCCACACTTATCCAGTGTATTTCGAGTCTTCAAGTAGTCGCCCCACGGTTTAGCGTGGGGGGGCTATAGGAAGGGACAGAGGTTGGGGCAAGCGCAGGGCAAACTATCCCCTGTCTTCTGTGTTACCCAACCCTAACATTAGGGCTGAGGACGGAAGGCGGAATCTACCATCGTATCTACCTTAACAAGGAGATTCCTGATGGTAGATTCCCTTTCAGTTGCGTTCCCACTAATGGCATTTCCACATGACCACATGATGGAGAATAAATGTCTTATCTTAGAGGGTCTAAGGGTCCTTGGTGCCTATGAATGGAGTAGCTGTGTGCTTGGTCATCTAACCCATTCACCCCATTCTCTTGACCTCTAGAGGTTCCAGTAGTTGTACGACCTTTCAATAGTTGCACCGAAGCTTCACAGATTTCAGCTTCCAGGACTCTCCATTTGAACAGATAACAAGACGAGAAGTTATGACTAAAGAAGGACCATATTGGCTGCCCCCCCGCCCCTAATAGTTGTCCATTTCTACTTAGAATCTAAGTTAAGAGATATTGAAAAATAACTTACCTCTCAGCGTATGAATCTGAGGTGTCCACAGTTATATTGTAACACAATGGTGTACAGATCCAGAGGAAACTTGTCTTGGAGCTTGAAGTTTACAAGTTCACATGACACATAGATGATTATTCGCGCTTCTCTTGAGCCTTGTCTAAATGAATGCACTGGAACCTGTTTTGTCACCAGATATTTTTCTTTCTGTTTGCATTCCATGTTTACTCCACCCCTCCGAGCTATATATATATATATATATACAGTATACAAAGGAATGTATTACGCAATGTGTTCTGTAGATGAAGGAGCAGGCAGACTGTAATACTTCACGATCAATACTACATGTCAAACATGTATGGAGACTGAGAGGGGAAAAATACAAAGAGTTTTAACCAAGAGGAATCTGATTGCAATAAAATAGTGGGTTCCTGCTAAGTCCCTCATCTGATAACACTCCTAGATCTCATTAAAAAATGTCAAGATTTCCAAAAATGTTATTGATGGCATGTCAGATAAGATCCACAGAAGGCTTGGGTCTAGCTATTATGTCTTGCTACTTCTAGAAACAACTGGACTCTACTGGTAGTTATGTAAAAATAATCGAGAGAAAGGATAGTATGGTTATCACGAGAAACACAAATCCCTCTTCTGTTCAATAGCTTGAACAAGAGGGCAAACATTTTGGCTAGTACTATTATAATTGCCATTTTTCATGTTTCATAGAAATGTCCCTCACAATAGGACCCATCAAGAAGGAAAGATCCCACAATAGTTTTGTAATCCCTTTTCTCCTCATAGACTTTTAGACCTTTCAGAAAGATGAAAGCATCAATTTTCAACTTTAAAATGACACCAGCATTGCAGCTCTCTATGCTCTACAGCCTGAGATAGAGCTTTGTGTAGCAAGGACATATCACATACGTGCAGTTAGATGGGCCCTTGAAGGGCTACTCGTCAGAAGTTGGCTTAATAAACCACCACAAGCAGTAGAGCAGCTTCTAAATGATGTTTCTTTCATGGCCTGGTGTGGTGGCACCATCCAGAAAATCAACTTTGAAGTGAGATGTAAATTGATTTGATGATGTCAAGGAGGCGGAGAGTTTAACACTGAAGTCAAGCTCTCCCTGCCTCAGAATGCTCCCTTCACTGTACTTGATGGTTCTGTACCCAGGGACATCATTACATCATTGACAAGATCTCCTGAAGTCCAGTGCATAATGTTATTCACATGGGGGGAGGTGTTCAGAGGAGGGGAGAGCTTGACTTCAGTGTTAAACTCCACGGCTCCCTGACTTATTATAAATTAACATCTCACTTCAAAGTGGATTTTCTGGATGATGCCACCAAGCTGGGCCATGAAAGAAACATGATGTAGAAACTGTTCAGCTGAATTTTAACATACTGGTAATAGTTTATTAGGTCAATTTGTGATGACAGGTTCCCTTTACGTAGCCAAGGATGGATATAAAATACCTGTGTGTCCATTCTACTCACACAGACTGTGTAGCACCAGGATCTGCAATTCTAAAGTCATATAAGATTAGTGATTTCAGCTCTCAGACCGCCAGGAGGATATGTAGATTTTGTCCAAATTGTAGTCAGGAGGGAGGGGTCGTCCTCCCTTTTCCCACCATTAATAACAGAGGATATTGACCATCCAAAGCAGCCTTAACTAACCAATCTCCAGTTGAATTTGTATGCACAAATCAGTTTGTGGTTTTGGCATTTATTTTGAAGAGGTTTACCAGGAATCCAATGTCTTCATGTTTAATGATGCAAATCAGTTTAACGTGTTGCAAAATTCTCTGGTCACTAGATGCCGCTGCCGCAGCAGGAATCGGAGAGCGGAGACTTCTGTGACTAAACCAGTCTGACGAGGGATGGACAATACCAAGAGGACGGGTGGTGGAACTGCCGAAGCCCAAGAAGAAAACATGGAGATTGTTTTTTTTTCATTAATTTTTTTGCATTATTGAATTTATTGATTTATTGAATATTTTTGGTAGTTTAACCATTTATATGGGTTACTTACTAACATTTTCCATATCTCAACTTTATGTTTTTATCAATTTTTAAAAATCCTTTTATTCGTATATGATGGTAGACAACTTAGAAATCGAACAGAGATTTTCATTTTTTCCCCAAAATTTCTAAAAATTTTATCCCTTTGAGCGCTGCAAAGTAATTAAAACAAAACGGAGTTGAAACTTAGAATGATCTAATTTTGTCGGTGAAACCTTCATTCCAAAACATAAAAAGAGGAAACCATCTAAAAATTTGTTATGCAATTTCTATTAAGAACAGAGACACTTGTTGTAGAGTGTCCTAATTAGGCTGCTCGTTACATCTAGGGGATTGGGGGACCATGTTTTACATGTATTTCTGCTTCTTTGTTGTCGAAATTATAACTTTGTAAGAGTAGCTGACGACTCTCGACTTCCTCGGAGTATAATATATTCACGTACCCGCTGCAAGCCTTCTCCTGTTCCGTGCCGGGGAACTAGGATCTGGCTGGAGACGACGGCAGGGTGTGTGCTCTCTCCTAGTTTCCCGTCTTCCAAGTGGCATAACATTTAAATTTTTTACCGAGCTGGTTGATGGCTTGTTTTTCCTTCTGTAGCTCTGGTGGTCCATACTTGGTTTGTTACCTCTGCTCCTGGGAGCATCTGTTTTTTTACCACAGCTACATTCTCTTACATCCTAAGGCATAGTTATTCACATGAATTACACGGTCAGTTTGCTACTAAGTGACAATAAAAGATCTTAAGTTTCTTTAAATTCTTCTTTTAAAATCCCACCCCCAACTTCTAAAGAGATCCTGGTCTAGGTTGGACCTGTTTAGACCTGGTCTGGTGGCGATTTCAGCCTTTTTTTTTTTTACAGTGGAGACTATAGTCTCCACTGTAGCCCACCCCACCTGCCAGCTCTGTTCTCCAAAAATGCTCGTATTTAGAGGAGATGGGGAGTTATACGAGCCTACACTTCCACAAAACTGGAAGAGAAGGCTTAGTGAATCTCCTTCACCATGTTCTAGTCACTTTGTTGAGCCTCTGCGTGGGATTCTGAATACTGATTTTCCTTGATTTTGGCCTGATCACATGACTCTAAACCAGCATTTTCTTGCCTGATCCCCTGGTACCTTGCACCAGCATCTCCCCCCACCTCCTAGGACCACCTGTCACAAATACCTGTAGTGGCTCATGATTCTGTCACAGTGAAGTACAAATCCCTGTATTGGGGTTTAAGAGTGAACATACTGTACCTGGTATAAGTGCAAAGACAATCTGGTCTGGTGCACCATGGGTCCAAAACCCTCTGTCCATGATGTCACGCTTCGGGGTTTGCAAGACAAATGTCTTCTTCAAGAAGACCAACTTAACTACCGTAGGTAATAATCACATACATGAAAACATTACATAATCATATGTATTTTATTTATAACTTGAAAATTGATAAAATATAGTTCAATATTTCCCTTTGTATCTTTAAGCTGAGGGATGTTGGCTAAGAGAATGCGGACCTGGACATTGACTGGCATGAAATACCGCTGGGTGGTCGTTGGCTTAGAAGATATAGTTGTGAAAGGTGTTGATATGGAGTATGTTGGCTAAGAGGACATTGCCAGGACTAATGGCGGCTGGCTTGGAGGACATCTTCTACTGAGGAGTTTAGTATTTGGACTGAAGGACATAAGCCAGTAAGATGTTATTGCTGTTTTAGCCTTTTAGATGTTATTTTGGAAGAGGTTGGCTTGGAGGCCACTGGCTTGAAAGATGTTCGGAGCAGATGCAACTGTGCTGCACTTACAATAATTATTAGAAATCTTTGGGTCACAAGACCAATTAGACAATTTTTTTCAACTTTCAATACAGGTGAGTCTTTTTATACTCGTGATATAGCACATATCTTATGGGGCAGTGGTGCACAGGTGAAGCCAGTGCTAGGACTGAGGTCTATTGTGGTCCCAGGAGGAGCCTTGAACGTGAAGTTCTGCAGAAGTCTGGTGAAGAACATGAACAGCTCCATTTTGGCCAAGCTCTCTCCAGCACAACTTCTCTTACCTACAGCAATGAAATATGGATACAAAATTAGCCCTTATTCAGTGTCAAAATTTCAACTCCATCCCATACTCTATATCACAATATTTGGAGGGTGAGTGCAATGAAGATTAACCAAAACACTTGGGCAAGTCTGACCCAACTTGTTGAAATGTTAGCCTTCACGTGTTTACAGTGCAAGACTTTTTCTAATTACTTTCCATTTTGTAAATGGCTTTGCTATTGACTAATTAATACAACTTCAGAAATATCTGATTAGGTCCCGGTTGGCAGTGGAGGTGTTTTTTAATAATTAATAATAAAACCTTTATTTATATATAGCACACAGATTATGCAGCACTGCACAGAACTTTCCAAATTGGTCTCTGTCTCCAATGGGGCTAACCATCCTACCAGTATGTTTTGGAGTGTGAGGGGAAACCGGAGGACCCAGAGGAAACCAACGCAAACACGGAGAGAACATACAAACTCTTTTCAGATGTTGACCATGGGACTTGAACCCAGGACCCCAGTGCTGCAAGGCTGTAGTGCTAACCAATAAGCCACCATGCTACAAATCCTCCAATAAATCCTCCAATTGGCACCAGCTTTGCTTCATGAGAATTACTGAGGCTTACTTCTGGTTAGGCACCAGCTTCTGGTCCAATATTATAATCTGATATTGTAGGGGGGGTAATACACTCCAGATTGCCTCACTATGTAGTAGGTTGATGGAGAAGTCTTGACAACACTACCACAGATATTTAGTAGGCTACTCACCAGCGGAGAAGGGCAGAAACGCGTCTTTCCTTACAAAGTTTCCACTGGAATCCAGAAAATGTTCCGGATAAAAGTCATCCGCTTTAGTGAAATGTTCCTTGTCATAGAGCACAGAGGTCAGCAGAGGGATCACATGTGTGTCCTGGGGGTTTCAATATTTGTAGAAGTCATATTTACTACAGAGCTTTAAAGGGGTTGTCCACTTTCAGCAAATAATTGATATTGTTTGTGTTAAGAAAAGTTCTACAAAGTTCTTCAAAAGTTCTCCAATATACTTTCTGTATCGATTTGTCATAGTTTTCTAGACCTCTGCTTGCTGTCATTCTAAAAGAAGCTTAATGGTTTACTTCCTTTGAATGAAAACCAGTCATTAAATTGCCATGATTAGGGACTTTTTGCATAAAAAATACTCAGAGCAGATGATGGGGCAGCTACAGCAATGTCCACGTGTTTGTCATAGCAACACAAACCATCCAATCATCAGTCAGTGTTAATGGCTAAGCAGAAGCTTTCAGAAGATTTCAGCCCTGGACAGTCCATTGTGGCCTTTAATTGACCACCTAGTACGTCACAAGTCCACAAAGGGAGTATGGAGATGGCTCACGGTCTGAGCCCTCTTGATATATGCCAGCACCAATCACGGGTGTAAACCCTTTTACTGCCACCGGGAAAGCCACCAGTGGTAGTCAAAACTGGGCAGCATGTGAGCACTCCCCGTGACTTCATCCAGAAGCCATAACAACCTCGAGTTTCTATAAAACTTCGGGACCTATCATTGCTGAATCTGTAACAGTGTGCCTGTGACACACTGTTACAGATCTATAGCAAATTCTCCAAATACTGCAACACAGTAGTATATGGTTATAGCAATCAGACCCTAGGGAGCCTAAAAAATTGTAAAAAATAAAATATATATATAAATCATTATTCCTGGCTTTGAACCCTGTAACAGAAACCAGCACCAAAATGTCTAAAAACGCCACTTTTTTGCCATTTTGCAACACATAACATATGTAATAAAAAGCGATCAAAAGATCATACAGTCCTCAAAATTTTATCAATGAAAACGTCAGCGCATCTTTCAAAAAATGACACATTACACAGCCCCGTGCACCAAAGTATAGAAAAGTTATTAGCGTCAGAATATGGCAAAATGACAAAAAATTATTATTTTTTTTTTCGTACAGAAGGTTTTATTTTTTTGAAATGTATTAAAACACAGTAAAATTTGGCATCTCTGTGATTGTACTGACCCAAACAATAAAGGAGATGAGTCATTTGGAGAGCACACTGAAACCTGTAAAAACCCCGCCCACAAGAAAATGATGCAAATGTGTTTTTTTCACCACATTTGGAATTTCTTCTCACTTCCTGGTGAGCCATAGCTTTTGAAAGTGGCCGAGTCATTAATGGGTTAAAATAGTAAAATAATCAATATTTCTTTTATACTTACTTTGGGTAGACGATATCCCCTGAAGTTCACATCTTGGGTGGTTGCGTGTGGCACGTTGCTCGGTATAATATTTCCAAACCGTTGTATCTCATGGAGGACGGCGTCGGTATACGGCATCTCTTTCCGGTGGCTAATTTGGGGCTCAGCCGAGCCAATAACTTTCTCAATCTCACTTTGGACCTTTCCTTTTTTTCGTTACAAATTTAGAACAATAAGTTAAAAAGATGATTTATTTAGAACTTTGTGTTATTATGTTACATTGCGTCCACTGCACATGCTTACAGTTACCACGGTTACCGTAACCCTTTTATCGCCAAGATTAAATCTTATACATTCTTAGAGGGTGACACCTCAAGGGCCAAGGACATATCTGATATGTCCTGGATTCTAGTAGCCATAACTTTAGACTTAGGCCACCTAGAATCTTCTCTTTCATTGGATACCAGGTTTGTGTTTCTAGGTGACATACTCACTTGTTAAAGTGAAATTTTGTTTTTTTAATTTTAATATACAAATTCTAGTCCCGACTGTCACTTTAACATGGAATATCTCTATGGTTTTCTGGAACCTAGAAATATAGTCCTAGTATCATATCAAAACGGAGACTCTCCTTTTTTTCATATGACACCAGTGATTCTAGGTGCCTCCGCTCCAAAGTTATAGCTCTCTAAAGCTTCATTCCTTTATTGTATGTATCAAATATTTTTATTTGCTCTTGTACGAATTATATCTTTGGATGTGTAATATTGACTGTAAAGATTGAATATTTTTACTTGCATTTGTACATCTTTGGGAAAAAATTGATATAAATTCTAAAAAACTGTGTCCCCTCATCAGCTTCATGCCAGCAGTGGGCAGGGAGAAGAAAAAGGATTGTGCAGAGAAGAGCTGCTCACGGTATTGGCTTTATCTGTAGCTAAATTTTGGAAAGGGAGAACATGAACTATTGTTGATATTATTAACCCTCTCTTACCCAGAATACTCTTGCACTCTGTCATATAGTAAATGATCCTTTATTTTCACTATTGGGGTAAGAGGAGGAACATTTTATCCTTTTGATGTCTTCCTGAATAACCTTCCTCCATTATTTATCAGCATAATTTTAATAGTTGATTTTAGAAGGAATAAGGCCATAGATAACAAATATAAGAAGATTACCACAGTCACAGTGCCTGGATCTGTGAGTAATGTCCCTGGTTTATCATGGTGGATTTTGATGGTAGATTTCCTTTTGAAAATTTGATAAGTGTCTCCTTTCAGAAAATATATAGTGTATGGGGTTTAGTATAATTCTTTATCATGCAATTTTTATTTTCATGTGAAAATTGAAATAATTGCTCTGGCCATTAACAAGACAAAAATTGACTGACAGGGAACAGTTTTAAGGGAACCTGTCACTAGATTGTGTGTTGGCCTCACGCTGAAATAACAACTTATATTCACAGGCAACTAGCAGTCAGGGGGGTGGGGTTTGGGTAGAGCAGTCAAGCTTTCACCAACTCTCCAGGCAGCTTCATCATGAAAACTCCTCCTACAGCTTTCCGTTGAGCCGATTCCTGCCTTGCCTCCCATGCTTCCCCATCCCCCTGCTCTCGTTTGCAATATCAAACATGTACAGTTCGTTTATTATCTCCTCTCCGGCCCTGCCCGGAGGGAGGAATGAGCATTGTGCAAACGCCGCCGAATTGCACTTTTCTCCCTCCGGTTACACAAGGGGATGGAGAGGAGATAATAAACGAGATTTAAAACGAGAGCGCAGAGGACAGGGAGGCCTGTACTTAGTTAGCTTGGGACACATAACAAAGTATAAACAATATGTGGGGAGCACAAGTGAACTTCTCCGTGAGACCAGCGGGAAACAGATCGTCGCTCTTGGGGAATTCGTAGTTATTTGATCCAGATATCAAAGAATAAGATCCTTTATCTATTAGAGCAACGCGTTTTGGTTCAGGACGGGAACTTTGGTCTGCAGAATTCTGATTGACGAAGTTTCACGTCCAGAACACGAAATGTGTTGCTTTTAATAAACAAAAGATCGCCGATCTGTTTTCTGTTGGTCTCACAGAGATGTTCACTTCTGTTCATCATGCAGTCATCCACCTGCCCACCTGGAATACAGAGAAGTTGTCTGATTGGCTGTCTGGAATTTTGTTACATGCACTTTACTAGTGCCACCAAGTGAGAGACCACCTGTACTTGTTAGTAGCACGTGTTACACATTGAAGGAGCGTGCGTTCCTTGTCTTTTTACTTTCTTCTCTTTACTGTTGGAGACTTGCAAGTTCTCGGTCTCATTCCCAGGTTATATATCTGAATATGTGAGGAGGACAGTGCAGCACTTCCTCCCGCCTCCCCGTTCCTGCACATTGACCTCTGCACATGTCACAGAGCATGCTCACTGCACTCCCCCACAGAATTCCGGCTCTTCTTAGGGAAGCTGGCTCATTAGGCTCTGCTCAGTAAGAAGAGCCATCTCTTCTGGCACCCTAAAATATATAATAGGGAGCCGCAGGCCAGTCAGTCACCCCACAAAACTTTTAACCCAATTTAACGGGTTAAAGGGGGCGTGGTGAGCCGTCTAGGGGCAGGGTTTAGTAACATCTTTGTGCCGGCTTGTTCGCGAACAACCCATCACAAGTCCATAGTGGTGTTTGTGGTTTCTACACCCAAGGTAATTTCTGTAAAGCAAATCTCCAAACGGCTGTTCTCAGCTTGAACAAGATGGCCGCTTATTTCTCAGTAAAAATCCAACATCACAAGAAAATCACAGAAAAGAGAAAAGTGACACAAAATGAGAAGACTCGTCTCTTACTTTGTATTTCTGGATATTTCATCATCAGTAGAAGGCCCCACCTCAGGGTGGTGGAGGTTGTCTCCATTCCAGCGCCAAAGAGGTCTGCAACCAGCATCTCCAAGTTTTTATTGGTGAAATATAATTCAGGATTAGGCTTTTCCTATCATAAATAACAAAGAAAGCTGAGGTAGATGTGTTCTCATCTATTAGCATGTGGAGTAGCCGGAGCTGCAGCTACACGGCGCGTCTACTCCACGCCCCAGTAGCCTTTTGCGTTCGGCTTACCAATTCATCTCCTGCTAGCTGTGTGCACTCGTCTGCGAAGCTGGGTTCTGCGCATGCGCGGAAAGCAGGCCGCAAGCTGTGCAGTCTTGGCTCTGAAGCTGGAGCTACTGCGCATGCGCAGACGATTGCGTGCAGCTACCCTGAGCTGCGCGCCTCATCTCTGGCTACTCCACACCCCAGTAGCCTCTTTAGGACAACTATGTTAGTGTGTATGTCTTCTTAACACATGCATTTTGTAAATGCCGTGTTGACAGCAATATAAATAGGCAAATTTCCTCTTCTCAGCTGTTTGAAAACGGTTGTGTTAACACCATATGTGACCGCTCCCTCATATGTCATTATCTCCCTGGAACGTGCTAATAGTGCTTAAATATGCAGGACACAACCTCAAATCCAAAATTTATAGCAGTGTCCACTCCTGCAGATAACCCCCTCACGTGGCTTGTGTCCACTCCTGTATATAACCCCCTCATGTGGCTTGTGTCCACTCCTGCAGATAACCCCCTCACGTGGCTTGTGTCCACTCCTGCAGATAACCCCCTCACGTGGCTTGTGTCCACTCCTGCAGATAACCCTCTCACGTGGCTTGTGTCCACTCCTGCAGATAACCCCCTCACGTGGCTTGTGTCCACTCCTGCAGATAACCCCCTCACGTGGCTTGTGTCCATGTGGATTTGAGACATTTGCAACAAAAAAATTTGCAATTGCCCGGACAAGCAAAACTACACATGTAAAACAAGAAAAAAGACATGATCACACATAAGGCGCAAAAAAGACCTTCCAAATGTCTCAATTATACACCAAAGAAACTATGATATGTTTTCCCCCAATGTTTTAATGTAGGAACTTTCCGACATGAGGAATTTTGATCTATAGACGCTACCATTTTATACTTGAAGCTGGAGGGTGGCTCCTGAGGGTTCCTTGTTCCTCCATTTTGTTCTAATATAATACTTATGAGTAGGAGCGTGTTCACACTATGCAGGGTAAACACTCACGATGTACACCAACAGGAAGAGTTAAAGGAAAACCTACCACGTGAAATAGTAGGTGTAAGCTGCAAATACCGAGCATTATTTTCGTTATTGTCATAAACTGCTGTATCGCGGTTTAAACACTTTTTAATGTTTATATCTGAAGCAGCTTCGGCGCACCAAGCGCGCGACCGTGCGCACGCCTACATAGGAAGTGAAGGAGAGCCGGTGACGTCACACGTGCACCGTCGCGCTTGGTGCGCCGAAGCTGCTTCACATATAAACATTAAAAAGTGTTTAAACCGCGATACAGCGGTCTAGGACAATCACGAAAGTAAGCTCCGGCACCAGCTCACCCTGACCCGGTGCTCGGTATTTGCAGCTTACCCCTACTATATATACTTATATGAGGCCAGATTCCTTTTTTTTTTTTTACTGGGGAGGCTGTGTACATTGGGCCAGATCCCATTTACACTGGGGGGGGGGGGGGGGTTGTATATATTTATATGGGGGACCATACTCTGTTTATTACGGGGGGCTGTAAATATATTCATTAGGGGGTGCTATATATTTACATTAATCAGGGTAGCACTTAATATATATTAGTTATGTTGGGGGTCTGTATTAATAAATTGGGGGTGTTGTATATTGATTGGTGGCTGTACCTGCTATAATTCCAGTAGAATATATATATATATATATATATATATATATATATATATATATATAATGAAGGGAAGTTTTATATGTGTGGAGAGTGCGGTCAGTTGTGTTGTGAGGGGTATATATTATTTAGGAGCGCAGTGTTGTTATCCAGGAGACTTCATACTGTAAGTGACTGTGGTATTTTTAGGGACGCCGGGTGGAGATGCTGCACGGAGCTGAAGATATCTATCCGTGAACTCAGCAGTGATACGTCATGGATTGGAGAACCTGGAATAAAGTTCTCCTGATGGAAGAGATTGTCATCTATAAGGTACTAGACGCCACTAATGACTCCCAGAACCTGTAGTCAGTCACACAGTGTCAGGGAGCTGCCTGTGGGGATGTTACTTGTTAGTAAAGTTTTCAGCATTTACTTAACAGGGAGCGGGGGGGGGGGGGGGGCAGCATTTTAATATTCGCCTCAGGCAGCAAATATGCTAGAATCGGCCCTGACTATAGATATAATAGAATCATAAATGATGCATATAGTTGTACTTTGCTGGCATAGCCTCTGATGGCTTGTATCTCCCAGGTCATATCTACCATATCTACAATATACCAGCGTTTCGATACCTCTTGCTGTTTCACCAGGAATGAGTCGATGAGATTTCTCTGGTCATTTACATCCAGATGTTTCCTCTGGTTGGTGAAGGTCTCCCGGACAAAGGCATGCATTACTTCCACATTCCTGGCCACCGTTTTCTGGACACGTGAACACCAGCGCATCACTGTTGGATAGGCATTATACAGCTGCAATGAAAAGAAACCATGGATGGATGTAGAAGGTCTCGCAACTTTCTCATATTCTTCATTGGGTGAGATTTATCAGCAATATCTGACCAATCAGAGCTCAACACAATATTTCCTAAATGGCAGGGTTATTGTATTGTCCTATATGAATATATCCTATTTGTAAAATAGCATTATTTTAATTTTATCTCGTATGTAAATGAGATAATCACAAAAAAAACTGTGATCAGAATTAGAGAAGACTTTCAGATACCTGCAAGTTATTGGTGTTAATCGGTCACTTGCTGCTAATTTACCTAATTAACTGGCTGCCTAACTTTAGCGTTTTCACTGACACACTGCAAAATGGCGTGCAATTCCAAAGTGACTGAAACCTTCTGGCAGCAGGTTGTCCAGATGGAGACCCTATCAGCCCATAGCAAGAGAAATTTGCTTTTTTACAACTCACTCCAGTTCCATTCAAGAAACATTGGGGGTCATTTACTAAGGGCCCGAATCGCGTTTTACCGGCGGGTTACGCAAATTTTTCCATTTTGCGCCAATTTTCCCTGTATTGCTCCGGGATTTTGGCGCACGCGATCGGATTGTGGCGCATCGGCGCCGGCATGCACGCGACGGAAATCGGGTGGCGTGGCCGAACGAAAACCCGACGGATTCGGAAAAACCGCCGCATTTAAAAAAAAAAGTGTCGCGGGACACGCGCTTACCTTCACCAGGTATAGGATCGTGAACTCCGGTGGGCCTCGGCGGACTTCAGCGCAGCAGCGACACCTGGTGGACGTCAGAGGAACTGCCTTAGTGAATAGCCAGAAGACCCGAATCCACCGCAGAGAACGCGCCGCTGGATCGCGAATGGACCGGGTAAGTAAATCTGCCCCATTATGTTGTGGAAAGACTGAACCCAAAGTGTGTAAAGAAGTCAGTGACAAGGAGTGGAGGAAGTGTCAAGGTTTGTGGAATGTTTTCTGCAGCAGGAGTTGGACCTCACATACAACTACATGGCAGATTGAATGTAAGTGCATATCAGAACCTTCTTCAACAGCACATGTTTCTTTCCTTGTGTTCCATCACTCTCAGTCAACAAGTTTCATGCAGGCCAAGCAAAAATGGGTAAAGCAGTTCCTTGAAACAGAAAACATTGAAACAATGAAATGGCCACAACCCAGAATCCTGATCTAAACTTAATAGAAAATCTTTGGTGACAAAGTTATGGCCAAAAAACCCACAAAAGTCACAGAACTGTGGAAGAGACTGAAAGAAGAGCGGAGAGGGTCCAAGCAGAGTCGGGATGTGCCGTCACGCCTGTCTTAGGGAAAAACCCTCAATGTTATTTGCTGAGGATTCCATATGGAGTTGTGGCGCTCACCATAGCCATTGGACTGCCGACAATTTGGACATTGTCCCTAGTAATCTGTAAGAGCCTCAGAAGTGTAGGATCTTCATAATCGAATCGTTTGCTCAGTAGGATGTAAACTATCACGTTGGCCACGGCAGCATTCATGATCAAGTTATTATCAAATGGCTCACCTAGAAATACAAGCAGAGAACAAGGGTCATGATAAAATGCCAAGACCTTTCCTTTGAGCGTTTCTCATGCGCGTCTTCTGATGTTCCTGACTTGCATTGGACTCTGACCCAGTGTATTCAATGGGTTTTATTAAATATGCACTTTTATTCATGTAAACGCGCGTGAAACTTATAGGATGCTCCACTTTTGCAAGTCAAAAGAGCTCAATACAAGTGAAGGTCCTATACACATGAGGCTCAAACAGGTCCTATAGACTTGAGGCTCAACCAGGGTGTTAATCATGTGACAGAGGGTGTATTTGAACCAGGTCCTATCACAGCTTTTGCCTCCATCAACACCCAATTTCAAATCTATGTATAATCTGTGCATGTGTTTATCTACTTCTATCCTGTATGTATGGGTACAGCACAGTACTACTGCTCTTATCATGTATATACAGGTAAAAACAGTACTACTACTATACTGGTTATATGGGCACAGTAAAGTACAACTACTCTTATCCTGTATATATGGGCAGAGCACAGTACTACTACTCTTATCCTGTATATATGGACACAGCACAGTACTACTACTCCTATCCTGTATATATGGGCACAGCACAGTACTACTACTCCTATGCTGTATATATCTGCACAGCACAGTACTACTACTCCTATCCTGTATATATGGGCACTGCACAGTACTACTACTCCTATCCTGTATATATGGGCACAGCACAGTACTACTACTCTTATTCTGTATATATGGACACAGCACAGTACTACTACTCTTATCCTGTATATATGGACACAGCACAGTACTACTACTCCTCTCCTGTATATATGGGCACAGCACAGTACTACTACTCCTATGCTGTATATATCTGCACAGCACAGTACTACTACTCTTATCCTGTATATATGGACACAGCACAGTACTACTACTCCTATCCTGTATATATGGGCACAGCACAGTACTACTACTCCTATGCTGTATATATCTGCACAGCACAGTACAACTACTCTTATCCTGTATATATGGGCACTGCACAGTACTACTACTCCTATCCTGTATATATGGGCACAGCACAGTACTACTACTCTTATCCTGTATATATGGACACAGCACAGTACTACTACTCTTATCCTGTATATATGGACACAGCACAGTACTACTACTCCTCTCCTGTATATATGGGCACAGCACAGTACTACTACTCCTATGCTGTATATATCTGCACAGCACAGTACTACTACTCTTATCCTGTATATATGGACACAGCACAGTACTACTACTCCTATCCTGTATATATGGGCACAGCACAGTACTACTACTCCTATGCTGTATATATCTGCACAGCACAGTACAACTACTCTTATCCTGTATATATGGACACAGCATAGTACTACTACTCCTATCCTGTATATATGGGCACAGCACAGTACTACTACTCCTATCCTGTATATATGGGCACAGCACAGTACTACTACTCCTATGCTGTATATATCTGCACAGCACAGTACAACTACTCTTATCCTGTATATATGGACACAGCATAGTACTACTACTCTTATCCTATATATATGGACACAGCACAGTACTACTACTCCTATCCTGTATATATGGGCACAGCACAGTACTACTACTCCTATGCTGTATATATCTGCACAGCACAGTACAACTACTCTTATCCTGTATATATGGACACAGCACAGTACTACTACTCTTATCCTGTATAAATGGGCACAGTACAGTACTACTACTCCTATCCTATATATATGGACACAGCACAGTACTACTACTCCTTTCCTGTATATATGGGCACAGTACTACTACTCCTATCCTGTGTATATAGGCACTGCACAGAACTACTACTCTTATCCTGTATATATAGGCACAGCACAGTACTACTACCGCTATCTTGTATATATGGGCACAGCACAGTACTACTACTCCTATCCTGTATATATGGGCACTGCACAGTACTACTACTCCTATCCTGTATATATGGGCACAGTACAGTACTACTACTATTCCTATCCTGTATATATGGGCACAGCACTACTACTACTCCTATCCTGTATATGTGGGCACTGCACTGCTACTAATCCTGTTTATATCTGTACATCACGGTGCTACTAATTTTATCCTGTGTATATGATCACTACTACTTCTCCTATCCTATATATACGGATAACCTGGCCCTGCAGCTCTGACTGTAGAGAGACAAATAAGCAGAAACTAGCACCACTGATTGCTTGTGGATGATGAGGGTTACAACAAAATCCAAGTGCTCTGGAATCAGGGATTTAGTAAAGAAGTCTCGTAATTGCACTTTCTAATCATGAATCAACACACCTAATAATGTCCAATGAAACCACTCACCAACCTTTGTAAGACCTGAACCTCTTTACCAAAAAGTCACTTTCTTCTGAAATGGTGTTTTCAATGGTCTCCTTCCCCATTCCAAAGTCTCGCAGTGTTGACAGGGCGAAGCGTCTCATCACTTTCCAGTTATCATCATAAGCAAAGATCAAGCCTGAGCGTATGAGACATAAAGAGGGAGTAATAATAGACAGCAAATAAAATTGTATAAATGAGGGTCAATTCCAAGCAACCCCACTGATCCAATAGTCAAAAATTCATATAGATGTAAATATTCTGCTATTTTTAGCTAAATTAAGGATTATTATTTGGTACAAAGGAATTTTGGAATCCAATCTAGAGATGAGCGAACATGCTCGTCCGAGCTTGATGCTCGGTCGAGCATTAGGGTACTCGAAACTGCTCGTTACTCGGACGAATACTTCGCCCGCTCGAGAAAATGGCAGCTCCCGCCGTTTTGCTTTTTGGCGGCCAGAAACAGAGCCAATCACAAGCCAGGAGACTCTGCACTCCACCCAGCATGACGTGGTACCCTTACACGTCGATAGCAGTGGTTGGCTGGCCAGATCAGGTGACCCTGGGATAGACTAGCCGCTGGCCGCGCTGCTCGGATCATTCTGTCTCTGGATGCCGCTAGGGAGAGAGCTGCTGCTGGTCAGGGAAAGCGTTAGGGTGTTCTATTAGCTTACTGTTAGGCAGGAGTGATTCTCAAAGAACCCAACAGCCCTTCTTAGGGCTACAATAACGTTCTACTTTTTTTATTTTAATTTGCATCTTTTACCATTTTGTGAGGAATTAGCAGGGGGACTTGCTACTGTTGTGTTTAGCTCTTAGTGGCACACATATCCATAGCAAAGACCGAAGTGGGAAAATTCAGTAGGGGTTGGATTTCTATTAGGCAATAACTCAGTGTCATCTCATCTGGCATAGTAGTGTGCTTCCTTTGATACTTGGCTAGAAAATAGCCATAGGAGAATACAAACAGCTTCTTGAAGCCTACAGTAGCGTTCTATATATTTGATTTCTGGTTGATCTGCTGGTGGCTGTAGTTTCTGCAGTGCATGTACTTGCCAATTCTGAGCAATTTGTAGTGAGACTTGCGACCGCTGTGTTCTGCGCTTAGTGGCGCACATATCCATAGCAAAGGCTGAAGTGGCAAAATTCAGTAGGGGTTGGATTTCTATTAGGCAATAACTCAGTGTCATCTCATCTGGCATAGTACTGTGCTTCCTTTGATACTTGGCTAGAAAATAGCCATAGGAGAATACAAACAGCTTCTTGAAGCCTACAGTAGCGTTCTATATATTTGATTTCTGGTTGATCTGCTGGTGGCTGTAGTTTCTGCAGTGCATGTACTTGCCAATTTTGAGCAATTTGTAGTGAGACTTGCGACCGCTGTGTTCTGCGCTTAGTGGCGCACATATCCATAGCAAAGGCTGAAGTGGCAAAATTAAGTAGGGGTTGGATTTCTATTAGGCAATAACTCAGTGTCATCTCATCTGGCATAGTACTGTGCTTCCTTTGATACTTGGCTAGAAAATAGCCATAGGAGAATACAAACAGCTTCTTGAAGCCTACAGTAGCGTTCTATATATTTGATTTCTGGTTGATCTGCTGGTGGCTGTAGTTTCTGCAGTGCATGTACTTGCCAATTCTGAGCAATTTGTAGTGAGACTTGCGACCGCTGTGTTCTGCGCTTAGTGGCGCACATATCCATAGCAAAGGCTGAAGTGGCAAAATTAAGTAGGGGTTGGATTTCTATTAGGCAATAACTCAGTGTCATCTCATCTGGCATAGTACTGTGCTTCCTTTGATACTTGGCTAGAAAATAGCCATAGGAGAATACAAACAGCTTCTTGAAGCCTACAGTAGCGTTCTATATATTTGATTTCTGGTTGATCTGCTGGTGGCTGTAGTTTCTGCAGTGCATGTACTTGCCAATTCTGAGCAATTTGTAGTGAGACTTGCGACCGCTGTGTTCTGCGCTTAGTGGCGCACATATCCATAGCAAAGGCCGAAGTGGCAAAATTCAGTAGGGGTTGGATTTCTATTAGGCAATAACTCAGTGTCATCTCATCCGGCATAGTACTGTGCTTCCTTTGATACTTGGCTACAAAATAGCCATAGGAGAATACAAACAGCTTCTTGAAGCCTACAGTAGCGTTCTATATATTTGATTTCTGGTTGATCTGCTGGTGGCTGTAGTTTCTGCAGTGCATGTACTTGCCAATTCTGAGCAATTTGTAGTGAGACTTGCGACCGCTGTGTTCTGCGCTTAGTGGCGCACATATCCATAGCAAAGGCCGAAGTGGCAAAATTCAGTAGGGGTTGGATTTCTATTAGGCAATAACTCAGTGTCATCTCATCCGGCATAGTACTGTGCTTCCTTTGATACTTGGCTAGAAAATAGCCATAGGAGAATACAAACAGCTTCTTGAAGCCTACAGTAGCGTTCTATATATTTGATTTCTGGTTGATCTGCTGGTGGCTGTAGTTTCTGCAGTGCATGTACTTGCCAATTCTGAGCAATTTGTAGTGGGACTTGCGACCGCTGTGTTCTGCGCTTAGTGGCGCACATATCCATAGCAAAGGCCGAAGTGGCAAAATTCAGTAGGGGTTGGATTTCTATTAGGCAATAACTCAGTGTCATCTCATCCGGCATAGTACTGTGCTTCCTTTGATACTTGGCTAGAAAATAGCCATAGGAGAATACAAACAGCTTCTTGAAGCCTACAGTAGCGTTCTATATATTTGATTTCTGGTTGATCTGCTGGTGGCTGTAGTTTCTGCAGTGCATGTACTTGCCAATTCTGAGCAATTTGTAGTGGGACTTGCGACCGCTGTGTTCTGCGCTTAGTGGCGCACATATCCATAGCAAAGGCCGAAGTGGCAAAATTCAGTAGGGGTTGGATTTCTATTAGGCAATAACTCAGTGTCATCTCATCCGGCATAGTACTGTGCTTCCTTTGATACTTGGCTAGAAAATAGCCATAGGAGAATACAAACAGCTTCTTGATCTTGAAGCCTACAGTAGCGTTCTATATATTTGATTTCTGGTTGATCTGCTGGTGGCTGTAGTTTCTGCAGTGCATGTACTTGCCAATTCTGAGCAATTTGTAGTGAGACTTGCGACCGCTGTGTTCTGCGCTTAGTGGCGCACATATCCATAGCAAAGGCCGAAGTGGCAAAATTCAGTAGGGGTTGGATTTCTATTAGGCAATAACTCAGTGTCATCTCATCCGGCATAGTACTGTGCTTCCTTTGATACTTGGCTAGAAAATAGCCATAGGAGAATACAAACAGCTTCTTGATCTTGAAGCCTACAGTAGCGTTCTATATATTTGATTTCTGGTTGATCTGCTGGTGGCTGTAGTTTCTGCAGTGCATGTACTTGCCAATTCTGAGCAATTTGTAGTGGGACTTGCGACCGCTGTGTTCTGCGCTTAGTGGCGCACATATCCATAGCAAAGGCCGAAGTGGCAAAATTCAGTAGGGGTTGGATTTCTATTAGGCAATAACTCAGTGTCATCTCATCCGGCATAGTACTGTGCTTCCTTTGATACTTGGCTAGAAAATAGCCATAGGAGAATACAAACAGCTTCTTGATCTTGAAGCCTACAGTAGCGTTCTATATATTTGATTTCTGGTTGATCTGCTGGTGGCTGTAGTTTCTGCAGTGCATGTACTTGCCAATTCTGAGCAATTTGTAGTGGGACTTGCGACCGCTGTGTTCTGCGCTTAGTGGCGCACATATCCATAGCAAAGGCCGAAGTGGCAAAATTCAGTAGGGGTTGGATTTCTATTAGGCAATAACTCAGTGTCATCTCATCTGGCATAGTACTGTGCTTCCTTTGATACTTGGCTAGAAAATAGCCATAGCAATAGGATAGCATTGTTTGGTTTTAAAAACTCAAAAAAAAACAAAAAACACAAAAAAAAAAAAAAAAACACAAAAAAAAACAAAAAAAAGTAAAAAAAAAAATAAAGTTATAACTCTCATTTTAAAAATGTTTAACCCGAGGGCTAGGGGTAGAGGACGAGGGCGGGGACGTGGGCGTCCAACTACTGCAGGGGTCAGAGGCCGTGGTCCTGGGCGGGGTGAGACACCACCTGCTGATGAGGGAGCAGGGGAACGCCGCAGAGCTACACTCCCTAGGTTCATGTCTGAAGTTACTGGGACTCGTGGTAGAGCACTGTTGAGGCCAGAACAGTGCGAACAGGTGATGTCGTGGATTGCTGACAATGCTTCGAGCAATTTGTCCACCACCAGTCAGTCTTCCACGCAGTCCACCCATGTCACCGAAATCGCCACTCCTCCAGCTCCTGCACCTCAGCCTCCTCCCCCCCAGTCTGCCCCCTCCCAGGAAAATTTGGCATTTGAACCGGCATACTCTGAGGAACTGTTTTCTGGACCCTTCCCACAGTCACAAACCACTTGTCCGGTTGCTGCTGAGCAATTTTCCGATGCCCAGGTTTTCCACCAGTCACAGTCTGTGGGTGATGATGACCTTCTTGACGTAGTGGAAGTGTGTAAAGAGGTGTCCGACGATGAGGAGACACGGTTGTCAGACAGTGGGGAAGTTGTTGTCAGGGCAGGAAGTCCGAGGGGGGAGCAGACTGAGGGATCGGAGGATGATGAGGTGACAGACCCAAGCTGGGTTGAGAGGCCGGGTGAACACAGTGCTTCTGAGACGGAGGAGAGTCCTCGACCTGAACAGGTTGGAAGAGGCAGTGGTGGGGCCAGACGGAGAGGCAGGGCCAGAGCTGGTGCATCAGCGCCACTGTCAACTAGTGAAGCTCCCGTGGTGAGGGCTCTTGCGGCGAGGGCTAGATCTTCAGAAGTGTGGAGGTTCTTTAAGGAAACACCGGATGACCGACGGACTGTGGTGTGCAACATTTGCCAAACCAGGCTCAGCAGGGGTTCCACCACTACTAGCTTAACTACCACCAGTATGCGCAGGCATATGAATGCTAAGCACCCCACTCAGTGGCAACAAGCCCGTTCACCTCCGGCCGTGCACACCACTGCTCCTTCCCCTGTGTCAGCTGCTAGTCAGCCCCCTGCCCAGGACCCTGCCACAAAAACCCCATCGTCGCCTCCACGATCCTCCACAGCATCCACCAGCGTTCAGCTCTCCATACCCCAGACGCTGGAGCGGAAACGCAAATATAGTGCAACCCACCCGCACGCCCAAGCCCTTAATGTGCACATCTCCAGATTGCTTAGCCTGGAGATGCTGCCCTATAGGCTAGTAGAGACCGAGGCCTTTCGCAACCTCATGGCGGCGGCCGCCCCTCGGTATTCGGTCCCCAGCCGCCACTACTTTTCCCGATGTGCCGTCCCAGCCCTGCACCAGCACGTGTCAGACAACATCATCCGTGCCCTGACCAACGCCGTTTCTGACAAGGTCCACCTGACCACGGACACGTGGACGAGTGCTGCCGGGCAGGGCCACTATATATCGCTGACGGCACATTGGGTTAACTTGGTGGAGGCTGGGACCGAGTCTGACCCTGGGGCTGCTCATATACTGCCGACGCCGAGGATTGCGGGGCCTACCTCGGTCCAGGTGTTTCAGGCCTACTATGCCTCCTCCTCCTCCCACCCCTCCTCCACCTCCTCCTCCGAACTACCATCCGTGGGCACGGCGCCATCAGTCGGTAGCTCTAGGCACAGCAGCAGTGCCGTCGCTAAGCGACAGCAGGCGGTGCTCAAACTGCTGAGCCTAGGCGACAAAAGGCACACCGCCCAAGAGCTATTACAGGGCATCACGGCGCAGACTGATCTGTGGCTGGCACCGCTGAACCTCAAGCCGGGAATGGTTGTGTGTGACAACGGCCGTAACCTGGTGGCGGCTCTGCAACTCGGCAGACTGACACATGTGCCATGCCTGGCCCATGTGTTAAATCTGATAGTGCAGCGTTTCCTCAAGACATACCCCAATCTGTCTGATTTGCTCATGAAGGTGCGCCGCATCTGTGCGCATTTCAGGAAGTCCAGCCCAGATGCTGCCACTCTCAGGGCAGCGCAGCGCCGCCTCCAACTGCCCGCTCACCGACTGTTGTGCGACGTGCCCACGAGGTGGAATTCAACACTGACCATGTTATCCAGAGTTTACCAGCAGCGCAGAGCGATTGTAGACTGCCAGATGTCAACTTCCACCAGAACTGGTAGTCAGGTCAGTCAGCTTCCTCAAGTCTACAATGAGGAGTGGACGTGGATGTCTGATATCTGTCAGGTGCTGAGTAACTTTGAGGAGTCAACACAGATGGTCAGTGGCGATGCCGCCATCATCAGCCTCACCATCCCGCTGCTTGGCCTGTTGAAAAACTCTCTGGTCAGCATGAAGTCGGAAGCTTTGCGCTCGTCACAAGAGACGGGGGAAGAATATTCCCTTGTTGATAGCCAAAGCACCCTGAGGTCTGTTTCTCAGCGCATATCGGAGGAGGTGGAGGTGGAGGAGGATGAGGAGGAAGAGGAGGAGAATGTTGGCGAGACACAAGAGGGGACCATTGTTGAGTCCTTCACTGTTCAGCGTGTATGGGCAGAAGAAGAGGAGTTGGAGGAGTTGGAGGAGGAGGAAATGGACAGTCAGGCCAGTGAGGGGAGTGAATTCTTACGCGTTGGTACTCTGGCGCATATGGCAGATTTCATGCTAGGCTGCCTATCCCGTGACCCTCGCGTTCAAAGAATTTATTCCAGCACCGATTACTGGGTGTTCACTCTCCTGGACCCACGGTACAAGCAAAATCTTCCCACTCTCATCCCTGGAGAGGAAAGGAGTGTGAGAATGCATGAATACCAGCAGGCCCTGGTGCACAAGCTGAAACAGTATTTCCCTTCTGACAGCGCTAGCGGCAGAGTGCGTAGTTCTGCGGGACAAGTAGCGAGGGAGAGTAGGCGAGCAGGCAGCTTGTCCAGCACTGGCAAGGGTACGCTTTACAAGGCTTTTGCCAGCTTTATGTCACCCCAGCAAGACACTGTCACCTGTCCCCAGTCTCGGCAGAGTAGGGCTGATCTTTACAGAAAGATGGTGAGGGAGTACGTAGCTGACCATACCATCGTCCTAAATGATCACACAGCTCCCTACAACTACTGGGTTTCAAAGCTGGACATGTGGCACGAACTGGCGCTCTACGCCTTGGAGGTTCTTGCCTGCCCTGCCGCTAGCGTCTTGTCCGAGCGGGTTTTCAGTGCAGCTGGTGGCATCATCACCGATAAGCGTACACGCCTGTCGACTGACAGCGCTGACAGGCTGACGCTTATTAAAATGAATAAAGGCTGGATTTCTCAGAATTTCCAATCTCCACCAGGTGAAGGAAGCTCAACCTGAATAATTGATCCACTCCTCCTCCTCCTCCTCCTCCTCATTTTCCTCCTTCTCCTCCTCTTTGTACAGTAAAGCAGAGGAAACTGGCTATTTTTTGACAGGGCCCACTGGCTCTTGCTATAGTACTTCATGCATTTAATTTTTCTGGAGGGCCACCTACCCGGTCCTCTGTTTGAAACAATTTTTGTGAGTGCCACATACAGGCACTCAATCTATTCCATTTTACTGCAGGGCCACCTACCTGCTCCTCTGGTTTGAACAATTTTTGGGACTGCCACATACAGGCACTCAATCTATTCCATTTTACTGGAGGGCCACCTACCTGCTCCTCTGGTTTGAAACATTTTTGGGACTGCCACATACAGGCACTCAATCTATTCCATTTTACTGCAGGGCCACCTACCTGCTCCTCTGGTTTGAACAATTTTTGGGACTGCCACATACAGGCACTCAATCTATTCCATTTTACTGGAGGGCCACCTACCTGCTCCTCTGGTTTGAACAATTTTTGGGACTGCCACATACAGGCACTCAATCTATTCCATTTTACTGGAGGGCCACCTACCTGCTCCTCTGGTTTGAAACATTTTTGGGACTGCCACATACAGGCACTCAATCTATCCCATTTTACTGGAGGGCCACCTACCTGCTCCTCTGGTTTGAAACATTTTTGGGACTGCCACATACAGGCACTCAATCTATTCCATTTTACTGCAGGGCCACCTACCTGCACCTCTGGTTTGAACAATTTTTGGGACTGCCACATACAGGCACTCAATCTATTCCATTTTACTGCAGGGCCACCTACCTGCTCCTCTGGTTTGAACAATTTTTGGGACTGCCACATACAGGCACTCAATCTATTCCATTTTACTGGAGGGCCACCTACCTGCTCCTCTGGTTTGAAACATTTTTGGGACTGCCACATACAGGCACTCAATCTATCCCATTTTACTGGAGGGCCACCTACCTGCTCCTCTGGTTTGAAAAATGTTTGGGACTGCCACATACAGGCACTATCCAAATTAAATTGTCTCCATAGCAGCCTCCACACGTTGTCTCCATTGCTACCTCCAAAAGTCGTCCATATAGCTGCCTCCATACATCGTCCCTTTATCAAACGAGGTGTGTCAGGCAGAAATTTGGGTTGTTTTCATGGATTCCACATCAAAGTTGTTAACTTTGTCGCCACCCTGCTGTGTTATCCACAAAATATACTGGCAAACTTTTACCATTTAGGGATATTATTTCAGCGCTTCTTGCGCATCTGTTTACATTCCCCTCACCCGGCATATCCTAAACTTATAAGAACGCTACTACACTTGATCTTATACAAAAGGTTCTTAGAAGTGCTGTTTGGGGAGTAGCCTAGAGACAGGGGCTTGGATTGGCGAAAGCTCGCCTGGCAGCGGAACGCCAGCTCCATGCGCATCATGCGCTTCTTGCGCATCTGTTTACATTCCCCTCACCCGCCATATCCCAAACTTATGAGAACGCTACTACACTTAACTTGGTGCAGGCTGGGACCGAGTCTGACCCTGGGGCTGGTCATATACTGCCGACGCAGAGAATTGCGGGGCCTACCTCGGTCCAGGTCTCAAAGGCCTACTATACCTCCTCCCACCCCTCCTCCACCTCCTCCTCCTCCGAATTACCATCCGTGGGCATGGCGCCATCAGTCGGTAGCTCTAGGCACAGCAGCAGTGCCGTCGCTAAGCGACAGCAGGCGGTGCTGAAACTGCTGAGCCTAGGCGATAAAAGGCACACCGCCCAAGAGCTATTACAGGGCATTCCACATCAAAGTTGTTAACTTTGTCGCCACCCTGCTGTGTAATCCCCAAAATATACTTGCAAACTTTTACCATTTAGGGATATTATTTCAGCGCTTCTTGCGCATCTGTTTACATTCCCCTCACCCGGCATATCCTAAACTTATAAGAACGCTACTACACTTGATCTTATACAAAAGGTTCTTAGAAGTGCTGTTTGGGGAGTAGCCTAGAGACAGGGGCTTGGATTGGCGAAAGCTCGCCTGGCAGCGGAGCGCCAGCTCCATGCCAAGATCCAACTAACATAGTTTTAACTGCAGCACCTTTAATCTACTACTAGTTCACTGCCTCCATACATCGTCCCCTTATCAAATGAGCTGTGTCAGGCAGAATTTTGGGTTGTTTTCATGGCTTCCATGTTAACTTTGTCGCCACCCTGCTGTGTAATCCACAAAATATACTGGCAAACTTTTATCATGTACCGATATTATTTCAGCGCTTCTTGCTCACCTCCTTTGGTTCCTCTCTGCCACCCATTGGTTTGAAGCCTGAGTCCATTTAGGGTATGTCGCCATGACACTCTCTAGCCTGCTGCCGCTGCCTCTGCATGCCGTCCCCTATAGTGTCAGGGTCAATTATTGGATGTTTTAGATGCTATCTAGCTTCATTCTGTCACTCTGTCATGGCCATGCTGTTGCCCATAATTTTGGCATAATGGTGCGATTATGCAGCCTCAGAGGCATCCATGCATGCTGCCCCTGCTGTTTCCTGTCCATTTCCGTGGTGTTTCCATCCTTTTCTGAGGTTCCCAGGTGTTTGGCCAAGCTTCCCTGTGCAGAGCCTTGGTCCCCTTGAAAAATGCTCGAGTCTCCCATTGACTTCAATGGGGTTCGTTATTCGAGACGAGCACTCGAGCATCGGGAAAAGTTCGTCTCGAATAACGAGTACCCGAGCATTTTAGTGTTCGCTCATCTCTAATCCAATCCCCTACAGATTCAAACAGCTACAATCCTAAAATTCGAACCAAATTTTTTCAAAAACGTATCCTAGGTCAGGTAAGTAGATGAAAATTGTCCAAATTGGATAATTTTGATAGATATGAGTAAATAAGTAAGAATGCGGTCTCCTGACTCTTCTGGCTTTGGAGAAGAGTTGGGAAATGCAGGGCTGCCATCAGGTGGAGAATAGTGGGACTACATTCAAGGGCCCAGAATGGAGAAGGGGCCCGGGATTCTTCTTGCTTCCCTTCCAGATCACTTCCAACCTGGAAGAATCCGGGTCCTGGACCAGATCCCACCTCTTAGTTTTTGCTCTGCTACTTTACATTAATCCCACAGACCACTTGCAGAGGGATGAGGAAGCCTTGCATCTTCCAGGAAGATGGAAGAAAAGAAGGTATAAGGTGTGTATTTTTTTTGTTTGGGACCTGACTACTAAGTGGGGGTGGACCCTGTGACTTGGCTACTATCGGTGATGGGCAGCAACTATGGGTGGGGCTGTTACTTGGTTGCTGTGGGGGATTGCGGGCTGTGCCTTAGCTAGTTTAGAGGGTTGTGACTTGGCTACTATGGAGCATGGGGGGCTCTGACTTCTACTATGTGACTTGGGTACTATGGGGGGGGGGGTGACTTTACTATTATGGGATGCTGCCACTTGGCTACAATGGGTGTCTTGTGCCTTCGCTATTATGTGTGGGACATTATGACTTGCCTACTAAGTGGGGCACTGTAGTATGGCTACTAAGGGGGGCTCTGGCTTGGTTACAATGTGACTTGACTATGTGCGGATCGCACTTTCGTCAGACTTTGCACCCTTCGTTTTTTGGACAATGCACTTTTGGTGAACTCCAAGCAATGGCTAAGTAAATGTGCCCCAATATGGGAAACTAATCGGTGCAAGGGAGGGGGGATTGAGGCACCGAATTTGCCAGTCAGGGGCTCTACAATTTGTATTGGTGGCCCAGGGGACATCCCATACACAATGGGGCAGATTTACTTACCCGGTCCATTCACGATCCAGCGGCGCGTTCTGTGCGGAGGATTCGGGTCTTCCGGCGATTCACTAAGGTAGTTCCTCCGACGTGCACTAAGTGTCGCTGCTGCGCTGAACTTCATCGAAATGCACTGAAGTTCACAGAGCGTTTTACTGCGTGACTTGTGTATACTTGATTTGTTACATGCTCCGAAAATAAAAGGAGGAATTTTGCTTTCACAGCTACTTCAGGAATAGGCTAAACAGAGGAGGACGGCAAAGAAACTGCTGCACATAAGTGATCAAGATAACATGCAAAATTGTTCTTCATCCCAAAATCTATTGATTGATGAAAACAAAAAAGTATTGAAGTTTCGCTTTAATCATATGACTTACCGTGTCCTTTTATTGTTTCATGAAAAATTGGCACTTTTGGTCTCCCCGAAAACTCTTCCGCATGATTGACTAGGGCGTCTTTCACTACATCGTATCCGCACAGGACCACCACCTTCTCCTCTCCTAATTTTATGGTGTATACAGGTCCATATTTCTTAGAGAGCTGCAGAACAAGGCAAGTGATAGCTTTCAGTTACTGGAGGCGCGGTGTCCATTATAATCCCATCATAGTATCCCCCATATGTACGAAATATGGAGCCCAATAACCTCCCATCTGAATGTTACCTTGTGTAATGTCCGGTAAGGTCTCTCCATGTCTAGGAGGTGCAGATTCCCAATGATGGGCAGGGGTCTCGGTCCGGGGGGAAGATTATAAACACTTCTTTTTTGTCCAAAGAGAAACAGGGCAACAAATAGGAATAGGATGACAGACAGAACCAATGTGATGGGGTCGGAGATGTACATGGCGCCAGGGGAGTGGTGTCTATGGAGAAACAAAATTTATATTGTACATTTATAATCAAACATGTGAGGGAGATTTATCAGAAGTGTCTGAGAGCAGAACTGTTTAGTTGCTCATGGCAACCAATCAGAGCTCAGCTTTCATTTCACCTCAGCTGTTTATAAAATTAAAGCTGAGCTCTGATTGGTTTTCAAGGGCAACTAGAAAAGTTCTGCTCTTAGATACCTCTGATAAATCTCCCCCAGTGTGTGTCACTACATATAACTATATAATTTATGTGGTTATGGTTTATTATGTACAGATGCAGATTATTCGCTATAATTGACCACTTTGGTGTTTGGAGTGAGTTATAAGGGGAAACATCCCCCCTGGTCTGTCCACTCCTCCTGGCTGTGTATGTGTATATACTATGGGGCACATTTACTAAGGGTCCGTGGGGTTTCCCGAATTTTTCCTTTTTGCCCTGAATTGCCCCGGGTTTTTGGCGCACACGATCGGATTGTGGCGCATCGGCGCCGACTTTCATGCAACACAAATCGGGGGGGCGTGGCCGACTGACAACCCGACTTATTCGGACAAACGGTGTAATTTAAAAGTGAAATTGTGTCGCAAGCCAAGCACTCACTCATTCCTCTCTATGGCATTGGCCACAGCCAAGTAGGTGGTTCTACATCTGGTGCTGCATATAAATGTATTAATGAGGGAGTGCTGCATACAAATTCATGCGTGGGCACTGCACACCAGCATTTTAGAAAGCATCTGCCCCATAATGATGGGATAAGATGGGGGAGATTTATTAGAAGAGTCTGAGATATAACTCTTCCAGTTGCGCATGGAAACCAATCGGTGCTCAGCGTTTATTTATAAGCTGTAGGAGCTTTGATTGGTTTCCATGGGCAACTTGAAGAGTTCTGCTCTCAGACACTTCTGATAAATCTCCCCCATCGAGTCTATAGATAAAGGGGCTCATTTATCTTACCTCTGTTTTGGCTTGTTTTTGCCCGGCTTCTTTGGCAACTCATCAATCTCACTTTTTCCTTGTGTTAAGTGTTTTTTTAATTCAGATCTCTTTTTGAGACATTTGTTACAAATGTCTCGAAAATGTTGCACAAATGTCTCAAGTCATTTATTTACGTTTTCTAAGTTTTCCTTAAGTACGGTTTTGGCTGGAGTTTTTTTGCGCCAAAAAATGCCGCAAATTTTAGACAATTTGAAATGATAAATGTCAATTGCAACATTTAGCACATCTCGAATAGAAAATTAAGTGTTTCTTGACGATAAATAAATGTCCGGTGTCCTTCAGTGCACATTTGAAAAAGTCCTCAAAAAGGTGCAAAAATTGCAATGATCCAAAAAAGTCTCATAAAAGACAGAAAAAACAGGAAGAAAAATATAGATAAATGACCCCCAAAGACTTCTATACAAAGCTGTATTTCTTTTACTTATCTAAAAATTTATAAAATTATGTCTACCGTATATACTCGAGTATAAGCGGAGTCTTTCAGCAGAAAAAAATATATACTAGCTATATACTACAGGTGGCAGGCTGGCTGTATACTACAGGGGGCTGGCTATATACTACAGGGGGCAGGCTGGCTGTATACTACAGAGGGCTGGCTATATACTACAGGGGGCTGGCAGGCTGTATACTACAGGGACAGGCAGGTTATATATTACAGGGGGCAGGCTGGCTATATACTACAGGGGGCTGGCTATATACTACAGTGGGCTGGCAGGCTGTATACTACAGGGACAGGCAGGCTATGTACTACAGGGGGCTGGCTATATACTACAGGGGGCTGGCAGGCTGTATACTACAGGGACAAGCAGGCTATATACTACAGGGGCAGGCTGACTATATACTACAGGGGGCAGGCTGGCTGTATACTACAGGGGGCAGGCTGGCTGTATACTACAGGGACAGGCAGGCTATATACTACAGGGGGCAGGCTGGCTGTATACTACAGGGGGCTGGCAGGCTGTATACTACAGGGGGCAGGCTATATACTACAGGGGCTGGCAGGCTATATACTACAGGGGGCTGGCAGGCTGTATACTACAGGGGGCAGGCTGGCTATATACTACAGGGGGCTGGCAGGCTGTATACTACAGGGACAGGCAGGCTATATACTACAGGGGGCAGGCTGGCTATATACTACAGGGGGCTGGCAGGCTGTATACTACAGGGGCTGGCAGGCTATATACTACAGGGGGCTGGCAGGCTGTATACTACAGGGGGCAGGCTGGCTATATACTACAGGGGCCTGGCAGGCTGTATACTACAGGGGGCTGGCAGGCTGTATACTACAGGGACAGGCAGGCTAAATACTACAGGGGGCAGGCTGGCTATATACTACAGGGGGCAGGCTGGCTGTATACTACTGGGGAGGCTGTGAGCAATGCTTTTCCCACCCTTGGCTTATACTTGAGTAAATAGGTTTTTGCAATTTTTTGTGTTAAAATTAGGGTTCTCAGCTTATTCTCAGGTTGGTTTATACTCGAGTATATACGGTACCTCTTTTCAGTCCAAGTAATACTACACAGCAATGCATGTGACACAAATTCAAGGTTTTTTTTTTACCCTTTTTGATTGGTGCATTGTACATTGTACAATACAAAGTATTTATATATCCAGTCTGTCCATGTTACAAACGGTCTGAATAAAGCCCCTGTGTGTAGGGTGAAACGTTGTCCCAATTTTTTACTTAATGTAAATAATTCTGAACATTTTTGGGGCCTATAATTAGGATGTCTATCTATGATCGACCACATACTTATCCACTTATCTATCTCTCTATGTATCTATTTTACAATTAATATCTATAAGTCTCTCTTACCTTCAGTCCTGTAGTAGTTTTGCTAAAATTTTTCTCCTATATTGCAGTATTTTTAGATTCCAGATGAAGCTTTTGTTCAGGTCCTTGGCTTGATATATGAGGGTTGTGATAGTCACATTGCTAGTAAATTGTGAAATAGTAAGCAAGGTACTTGTAAGGTGGCCAGATCCTCGTCATGAAGATAACAAGGGGGAGGGATCAGCAATGCTACATCATGGCATATCAAGCATAATCAACAAAATCAGAGACGCCTCCAAAATTGTAGAATGCTACATCTATATAGTAAGTTAGGACCCCTGATTACAATTTACATACTACACACCCTAATTTATTAATATAGATATACATACTTGGGGGGATTCCTCCGCTTTTCCATGATCGCCACCAGGTTTGACTGTTTTAGACCAAGTCAAACCAGGTATATAAATCAGGAGTCTTCTCTGCCATTTTCTGGCGTTCACGCCCCCGCCCATCCTGCTCTCCTCCCACCCTATTCGCGATCCTGTCATGTCCACGATGCCTGCGATGGACCGTTCGGGACACGGAGCCGATGCCAGAACATCGATGTATAGGAGAGGACCTGCCGGGGGGCGTTGGTGGGTGAGTACACTGTTTGTTTTTTCCTACAAGCATTATATTGGGGGCGGGGGCTGCAGACTATATACTGGGGGGCAGGGGCTGCAGACTATATACTACAGAGGGCTTGCTTACTATATACTACAGGGGGCTGGCAGGCTATATACTACAGAGGGCTGGCTGGCTATATACTACAGAGGGCTGGCTGGCTATATACTACAGGGGCTGGCAGGCTATATACTACAGAGGGCTGGCTGGCTATATATTGCAGGGGGCTGGCAGGCTATATACTACAGAGTTATGGCTGGCTATATACTACAGGGGCTGGCAGGCTATATATTACAGGAGGCTGGCAGGCCATATACTACTGGGGGCTGGCTATATACTACAGGGGCTGGCAGACTATATGTTACAGGGGGCTGGCAGGCTATATACTACATAGGGCTGGCTGGCTATATACTACTGGGGCTGGCAGACTATATGTTACAGGGGGCTGGCTGGCTATATACTACAGTGGGCTGGCTGGCTATATACTATAGGGGGCTGTGACCAATCCATTTCCCACCCTCGGCTTATACTCCAGTCAATAGGTTTTCCCAGTTTTTGGTGGTAAAATTAGGGATCTCGGCTTACGGACTTACATACAGTCCTTCATTTCCACCTTCAACAACCCCCCATTTCATTTGTTTAATGGGCGCCTGTTACTTAAGTAATATAAAGTATGTGGCCAATAATAAAAATTACTCTCCTGTTGGGGATATCCATGGAAAGACGCAGGCGGCCTGATGATGTGCTCTAACTGTGTCCGAGAGAGCGCAGGCAGTAGTGTGTGTGCTGCGCCACTTTCTCAGGCAATTACATCTGTCTCTTAAAGACGCAGATACAATTGATTTTTTTCTGATAGGGTACTTGCTGGTTGGTCCATATTCCAGTGAAATTAATTGAAATATAAAATCTGGATTGAAATATTTTACAAATTTCTTCTGGTTAATTAAAACATGTCCAGGATCATTAAAACTAAAAGTTAATCATTGACTTTGTGCCTGAAATAAATGGTTTAATGGGACTAACTGATGTTGCCAAGACAAACAAGAAGAGAGATAGAGAAAAGTCCACAGAGGTGACACGAGGTTATAGGATTGGTCGTTCCTGAAAACAAAGTCGATTTTTGCATAACATTCAAAAGATTCAAAATGAGTCTTCATAAATGTAACAACCTGATGATACAAATTATTGGGAGGAGTTATCAATGATGTTATGTTGTAACTACAGTAATATTCAACCAGATGGGAGGGGATTCGGAGTCGCTCAATGCAAAGAGCACAGCAGTGTGAAGACACGCCCCCAGTGCACTGTAAAGCTACAATCCTGGAATATAAACCCGTACTTCACAGTCTTGCTGCTACTAACAACACACAGGTTTGATTACTAGCGTTGAGCGGACCTGAACATAACAAACATTGCAGGTTTGGGTGCGGCTTACAACTTTGCCAGAGGCATTTGAACAATTAACACATGCAATAGGTGCTGGCTGGGTCTTACTGCAGAGGGGAGGGATGGGTGTCTGGATTTGCTCCAAAACCCAAACATATATTGGTTCGCTTAAGATAGACCAAATTTTAACAGTTCCGCGGTTCTACTCATGACTAAAGATTATACATCTCCAGGTGCAATACATAACAGTGGTTGCAACTTTCTATGGTCAGAACTGATGACAGATGTGGACTCTCTGGGTGGCAGCTCAAGGTCCAACTTCTGGTCTACACTGATCACATATAAACACATTTTTCCATCCTTGACCTAGTACTGGTTCCCAGACAAGGGCGTAACTACAGTGGCAGCAGCTGTAGCAGCAGCTATGAGGCCCACAGTGTTAGGGGGCCCCAACCTGACACACTAAAGAATGGAGGATGTGCACCTTTATATAGATATTAGACTGCACATTGTACAGCATAATTTGTAAATAGCAGTGCACATCTTCCACAGTATACAGCATGAATCGGTAGCTCCGACTGGGGACGGTAACTACAGGACTAGGAATCTCTCATCTCCAATTAAATCTCTGCCAGGTACTTCCCTTATGTGCTCAGCAGCTACTGGGACAGATCTGTGTAAGTGCATAAATGTGTGTATACATTTGTGTATGTGTGTAAGGGAGTATACAAATATGTATATTTTCTGAGCGGGTGGGGGCCCCATTCAGAAGTCTGCTATGGGGCCCTGCCTTTCTTAGTTACACCCTTGTTTTCAGAAGCCATGATTTTCTTATCTTGAGGATTTCTTGTTGTACGGAATAGATTTAAGGCTTATATACACATTATAGAACCGCGCCCAGAGCTCAGTCCTATCTGATAATAGGGGATTAGGACCAAGACAAAGACAAAGCATTACAACAATTTGTCACCTCTCTGTGAACTTGAGCTTCTGTATCATGGAATTATTTTCTCACATTACCAGACTTAACTGTGTATTGAATTAACATCTTCACATTGTAGTAGATTGTTCTGCTGGACTCTTATCGTATTTACATAGGTCATGTCCATAACTCATTAAACTCATTAATGTAGTGACTTTGGAGTGACAGATCGCCCGTCTATCTCTGGCGGTGTCATAGAAAGAAGATGGAGGGGCAGATAGTGGGACAAGACTAGTGTTCTTATGCAGGGTCGGCCTGGGGGTCCTAGGACGCGGAAGTAAAATTGATTCTGGGGGCCTCCCAAATGCTACACGGAAATATTACCTGTACACTCTTAGACCACATTCATACCATGGGGCCCATTTACTAGGGGTCCGCAGTCCGATGATTTCCGATGTGCGTCGCAATTAGAAGGGCTTTTTGTCGCACGCAATCGGATTTTGCTGGATTGGCGCTGGCTTTCTCGCGTCACAAAGCGAAGGGCGGGTCGGTGGACGAACCCACGGATTTAAACAACGTGCGGGATTTAACATCTCAAATTGTGTCGCAAGACAATGCACTCACATACACCGGGAAGAAGAAGATGAACTCCGGGGACCTAAGCGGGGAAGCGACACATGCAGGATATTGGGCACATGATCTTGATGAATCGCGCCAGACAACGCACCTCGGGGATTGTACGGGACCGGGTAAGTAAATGTGCCCCAATGCATTTACTAAGGGCCCGATTCGCATTTTCCTGACGTGTTACCTGAATTTTTCCGTTTTGCGCCGATTTTCCCTGTATTGCCCCGGGATTTTGGCGCACGCGATCGGATTGTGGCGCATCGGCACCGGCATGCACGCGATGGAAATCGGGGGGGGGGGCGTGGCTGTATGAAAACCCGACGGATTTGGAAAAAACGCCGCATTTTAAAAAAAAAATGGCGCTGGACAGGCGCTTACCTGCAATCCAGCAATGGATTGTGAACTCTGGCGGACCTCGGCTGACTTCAGCGCAGCAGCGCCACCTGGTGGACATCGGAGGAACTGCCTTAGTGAATCCCGGCAGAAACCGAATCCTCCGCAGAGAATGCGCCGCTGGATCGTGAATGGATCGGGTAAGTAAATCTGCCCCATTGTGCACTTCACAAATAACATCGGTGTCAATAATGCTAAAAACACACATTTTAAGTTGCATTTTCCCGTTGTGCTTACAATGTATTTGAAAACCCAATGTAAACACATAAAAGTGAATGCAGCCTATGACCATGTTCACAAGATGCGATTGAATCGCATTTTAAAATGCATTTCAAGTGCATCTGGACTAACCCCTCCATGAATGAATGAATTGTGTTTTACGGTGCGCTTGAATCTCATTTTAAAATGCAATAAGGTAAAACCTCTTACATCTCCCCCTCATATTGTGTCCCCGCATCTCCCCCTCACATTAAGGCCCCATCACTGCACCAGTATCTTGAATATGCTGGACTGCCAGGATTTAGGTTGCACTGATATGTGGCGCAGTGTGGCACAGCTTTTCGGTATGTTCCACTAAAGTTATGATTTTGACAGAAAGATAATTTGAAGAGGGATAGGGAGTCTTTCAATAGTTTTCACAGCTAGTCCTTTTTTTTTCATAGTTGACCGGTGTCCTTTAAGAAGTGTCCAGAAAGATGTTGTTAAAAAAAAAACTTTTTGGGAAGATATTTGGGCACATTTAATTTCCCATCCGGAGGAGGTCACTGAAAATGCATTGTCCAATAATAATGCATTGTGCCGCGATTCCTGTTCCCGATATCCTGCATGTGTCGCTTCCCTGCTCAGGTCCACCGGAGTTCACCTTCTTTTTCCTGGTGCATGTAAGTGTTTGTCTTGCGACACAATTTGAAAGTTAAATCCTGCGCTCAGTCCAAATCAGTCGGATCGTCCGAGGGCCGGCCCCCCCAATTTCTGTTGCATGAAAGCAGCGCAGCTGCGCCACAATCAGATTGCTTGCGGCACAATCCCCTGTTAAATACCTGTCACAGCCGTGCAAAACCCAAAAACGACGAAAAATCCGATGAAAGTGCAGCTGCAGCTTTACCCTTAGTAAAGAAGCCCCATTGGCTTGAAAGATGTTTACTTGGTTTTCTTTCAGTGCAGAATCTCTTCATAACTGAATTTTCTAGACAGATGCAAATTCGGATAACCATAGTAGTCTTTATTTCCAGAGCAGAACTAAACCAATGGTTTTTACATTTCATTCTCAAAAGGAAGTTTATAATAGACAAAAAATAAAATGAACTGGCACAGGTGAATGGAAGCTCCTGCCCATGAGGGAGCACTATCTATATGGGAGGGCAGATGGGGTTATTGTGTGTCTTAGGGTTTTCCGGGTACTTTTAAAAGGTTTGGAAGCTGGAGGACAGTGACATATTTTGGTAGAGAATTCCAGAGTATAGGGGAAGCACGGGAGAAGTCCTGGAGATGGTGTCAGAGGAGCGGATAGTAGAAGAGCAAAGAAGACGGTTTTAGAGATGTTGTTAGAAGGTGTTAGGAGATTACTTCAGATGTATAAAGGGGACAGGTTGTGGACAGCTCTTAAAGTCATGGTTAGTATATTAGCTGTGATGAAGTAGGGTAAAGGAGTAGGGTAAAGATAAAAATAGAATTGACTGGGGCTGTGTTATAGGAAGTATAAACTATGATGAAGAAGCAAAAATTGTATGAGCGAAGGGCTTTCTTGGAGAGGGTTTTCTTCCACCTCTGTTCTACAATCCTGGCCCTTTGACCAATTTTTTTAAATAGTTTTGAGTGCCAGAGTTGTATCGTGTAATGGTGAGTACTCTGAACCCAATTTTGAGTGCCAGAGTTGATTGTCGATTTGCTTAGTTGTAGTGAGAGTGAGGGGCTCCAGAGCGAAGCACTGAGGTAGCAGTGGTGTTGTAGAAGGTGGCAGCAGCAGCTTCTGCCTCCTTGAATAAAGATATGGTTGAGAGTCATCAGAGTGTCAGAGTTTGTGGGTATCAAGAAGTTTGAGGGAGTACAGGAATGATTAAGGGAAAAGGGGTAGAAAAGCAAGTTTTGGTCAGATATAAGAGTAGTTTTTGACAGGTTAGATAGGTTAGATCTGATTTTCACCAGCTTCTGTTCTCTATGTCCCACTTGGGGCAGTGGGTGGGCAAGGAGGACCATTGTGAGAGGCCAATGGAGGAAGTAAGTGAGAGGAGTTTTTTAAGTAGCTAGCTGAATGAGATGTTATAATGGGGTTCTTTTAAGAGGAGGTCTTGTTAAAGGAGATGAATAGTGGTCAATAAGGGCTGTGTCAAGTCCCTGGGGTTGGTAGTTGGCAGTCACTTGAAGGTAAGAGAGAGGAAAGACGCACTTTGTCAAATACACTTTAAAATTTGTGAAGGAATGGAAGGGTAAATGTGGAATTGGTTTCAAGTAGCAATTATCAAGGAATGGGGGAGGGTGGTGGTGCTAGGGCAGTGATGGCAAACCTTTCAGACACCGAGTGCCCAATCTACAACCTAAACCCACGTATTTTTCGCACAGTGCCAATGCAACAATTCAAGCAGTAACTTATTACTACCTGCCGTGTCACAGGTTTGGCACTTGAGGACACCAATTCACTAGAAAGAAGGAGAAGAAGTTTTGATTATCATTGTAGCTTCCTTCTAGGGTCCTGGGCTGCCTGCAAGAGGCCTTGAGTCCTGTATGGCGAACCCTGCCCTGGGGTGATGGCAAGGGTGCCCATATAGAGGGCTCTGAGTGCCACCTCTGGCACCCGTGCCATAGGTTCGCCGCCACTGTGCTAGGGAGTACAGGTCAAGTTGAGGCCCGCTTAAGGCTGAGGATTGCGTGTCGGATGGTGTTATACATGTTTTGGTTAGACCCCCGAAGTAGAGTATTTGAGAGATAAAGAGGTTGTTGAGTATTTTTGCATACAGGACAGAAAGAGAGAGACTGTAGGAGGAAGGTTAAAGTGGTTACATGTTGTGGTGGCAATAAATTGGTAACAGAAGGCAGATGTAATAGTGGCGTTTCATTAGAGAACCCAAGGTTAGGCAAGTTATCATCACCACCAAAGAGAAGATTGTAGTTGTGAGAAAGGTAATGAGGACTTTAATATACAGGTAGGCATCGGCATAGATTGTGATATAAGTGGGTAGAAGAGATTGTAAAGGGAACGGTTATACGCACATAGATAACATAGAATATTGAAGCCTTTCTACCTATGAACTTCATCTGGGTTAGGAGGCCATCAATGTACCTTCCAATACATTAAAAAAATGTCTTCATAAAGACATCAAATCTACCATCCACCAACAAAGATATGGTCCTTTGTAGACTTACTGCACATATAATTATTCCAGATTAGAGTTAGTGAAGTAAAAGAAGAGGTATAGACTCTCTATGTACGGGGTATGGCACATATCTTATGGGGCAGTGGTGCACAGGTGAATCCGAGGCTAGGGCTGAGGTCTAGTGTAGCCCCAGGAGGAGCCTTGAACATGAAGTTCTGCAGAAGTCTGGTGAAGAAAATGAACAGCTCCATTTTGGCCAAGCTCTCTCCAGCACAACTTCTCTTACCTACAACAGTAAAATATACAAGATTGGTCTTTTTTTCTAGAGACACAAGATCATGTGTAACCTGAATAATTTTACCACACTTTTGACACAATGATACAATATTACGAGAGTGGATTCAATGAAGATTGACGGGAACACATTTGGATACAACTAGCCGATACTATACACTTCATAATTGAAAGTAATTTTCATAAGGTTGATAAGTGTAAATTCTGCTGATAACTTCCCCCTTTGGTTATCTTTATATACCATCTATGGGCCCCTGGTCATAAATTGTATACAATATTGTGGAAAACAAGCCTCCAGCTATCCTCCATAGCATGTTGCTTGAGAAATCTTGACTGCACTACTACATGTTTTAATTCATGTAGTGAATGTTTTTCTAATATACTTAATTAACAAATTCTGATTAGTTTATTTAAAAAAATCAAGCTCCTCCCTCCCATACAGATGCGTATTTCTGCCCGTACAGTGTGTCTCTTTGGAGGCTGCATTAGCTCACATCTTATTCTGTGTTTGGTTACACAGCTTTGAGATGGGAGGATTATCCCCAACACTTTCAGCTTGATCTTTGAAAATACTACACAAAGCAGAAAGCATTTACACTCACATCTGTGTAACAATCAGTAGTGGAGAGAGAGAGTCTTCAATCTTGTAGACAGATTTGCCATATCAAAGAAGGAGTAACATTGTAACTATGGGGCACCTTCTTGACAAACTAAGGAGAATTTCTGATGTATATTACAAAAATGTTCCCAAGTTCCCCCATCCCATACCACCACACACAATATCAAAAATCATCTTAAATGATGGATAATCTTTAAAGAAGACATCTCACAAGAAGACTACTCACCAGCTGAGAAGGGCATGAAAGCGTCTTTCCTTACAAAATTTCCACTGGAATCCAGAAAGTGTTCCGGATAAAACTCATCAGCTTTTATGAAATGTTCCTTGTCATTGAGAACCGAGGTCAGCAAAGGGATCACCTGTGTATCCTGGGGGTTAGAATATTGGTAGAAGTCATATTTACAGTGTAGCTTGAAGTTATGAATTTCCTAAATCTATTCTCAATGTGGATCAATTAGAAGTTAGGTAGAAATAATAGAACAGCATCGAAGACAACTCTTATCGGAGTTAAAGAGAACCCGTCATGCAAAATAACCCCCCTAAACTAAATATATTTTAATAAACTGCCATTAGAGAGCATTGCCTCTATCCCTTCATTGTCCCTCTACATGCCTGTAAACCTAAGCAATGAGGTCCTAAAGCTGTATGCAAATGACCTGTGAAATGTCCAATGAAGCATTAGCATATTCAAGCTGTCCACCTTATTCATGAGTGGGAGGCACAGCCACACCCCCAGTGCTTGACTGACAGCCGGTATAATGGTGTGAGGCTGTGTAATGATGTGCTTCCTGGTGCTGGTGGCCACGCCCCCTGCAGCCTGTGTGTGCATGTGTGTGTGTATAGGAGAGATACAACAGCTCCAGGCAGCCATGTTATAGCAGAACATGTCAGATTCATGTGTAGCTGATGTCTGTGTCTCTCACCTGTATATTAGGAGGATGCAGCATGTCAGCAGATGCAGCACACACACTAGCAATGCTTTACTATACAATAAACACAGACATGAGCAGGGGGTGGAGAGAGGAGGGGTAACAGGGGTGACATCACTGCCTCTGACCATGTGACCAGCCTCATTTACATGATAAAGAATAGATGATTTTACAATGAATAATGTATGAAATAACTAGATAAAGGCTGGGATGGGATCCTTGTGAGCTGCTCCAACAGGTAGAGGTGACAGGACTAGTGACAGAGACCTGATGACAGGTGTCTTTTAAACTCAACCTCATGGCAATGGGGTTTTTCAGAAGCTAGTAGGGTCAATATGTCCCCTTAATGTCCTGGTTCTGTACTGGCTACAGGTATGTGATGGGCTTGAACACTATCTATGTGCTCCAGTGAGTTCAGTGGAATGGTGAAACCAGAAGCTGAAAACCTTTCTGTGGCTTCCCATGACAACCATGGCTTTTACCCACTTTCCATATTCCAAAATTTGGGATAAATGTATTGCTACATATGTGAACAGGCTGATACTTGTAGAGACTTTGCCCAAGTGATCTAATAATGCTTCTAACTTTTTTTTTAATTTACTTTGGGAATAAGATATCCCCTGAAGTTCACATCTTGGGTGGTAGCGTGAGATAGGTTGGTGGGAAGAATATTTCCAAATCGTTGTATCTCATGGAGGACGGCATCGGTATATGGCATCTGTTTCCGATAGGTTATTTTGGGCTCAGCCAACCCAATAACTTTCTCAATTTCACTCTGGACCTTACCTAGTTCCAACAAAAACACAAAAAATATCAATTATTTTTCATTTTCAATTGCATAGAAGAAGCAGATTTGGTGAAGTGGCACCAATGGTATCCTGCCACTGACCACCAGCCACCATCTGCAGTTGTGTCATGAATAGAAAACTTGATATATTCTCTTTAGTGACAATTCCAGGCTATGTTTAGGCGGTTTATGTGCTTTTTATGTGTAGCAACAAATTGCCTTCTGATGGTGTGACTACCTGTGGAGTCACAATAATTGAGCACATCTGGGACTGGGCCAGTGGGAAGAGGGGAAGCAAATCAATTTTAGTCTTACAGGGGCATTGCTAGGTCAAAAGATATGTGGAATGGGCCCCCGGGGTCCGAATGTCCTGCTCAGTGGTACAGTTCTATAGCTGCGGGGCGGCATACCCCCCGGACACAGATATAGTTAAATACAATGGTGGAATAGAGAGCCACCATGTTGGAGCCTCTGCCGCTATAATAGGCAGCTCCGAGACTTGCTTGGTATAAGAGGCGCAGATTAGTGACATCACTATCCTGCACAATTACACCAAGCTACTGAAGACAGAGTAAAGGAGGGAGGTGAGGAGATTATTAATTTTTTTTATATTATACAAACTGAGGCAGAGTGGGGCATTATAAAGATTGGGGAAAAAGGAGTGGGGGCATCATAAAGACTGGATCAGAGTGGGTGCATTATTAAGAATGGGGCAGAGTATTGGAGACATTATAAAGACTGCTCGGAGGCTACTGCAGTTTTCATAAATTAGTGGAAAGTGATGCCAAATTCATAAATGAGGGAGGCTGCTAATCTTTTAATTACTGAGAAGAGGCTGCTGGGCATTTCATGAATGAGGGGAGGCTGTTGTACATTTAATGACTAATGGAGAGACTGCTGTACATTTAATTAGTGAGGGGAGGCGGCTGCACATTTAATTAGTGAGTGGAGGCGGCTGCACATTTAATTAGTGAGGGGAGGCGGCTGCACATTTAATAAATGAGTGGAGGCAGCTGAACATTTAATTAGTGAGGGGAGGCTGCTGCGCATTTCATGAATGAGGGGAAGTTGCTGAACATTTAATTAATGAGGGGAGGCTGCTGCACATTTAATTAGTGAGTGGAGGCGGCTGCACATTTAATTAGTGAGTGGAGGCAGCTGCACATTTAATTAGTGAGGGGAGGCTGCTGAGCATTTCATGGATGAGGGGAAGTTGCTGAACATTTAATTAGTGAGGGGAAGCAGCTGCACATTTAATTAGTGAGGGAATGCTGCTGCACATTTAATTAGTGAGGGGGAGCTGCTGAGCATTTCATGGATGAGGGGAAGTTGCTGAACATTTAATTAGTGAGGGGAAGCAGCTGCACATTTAATTAGTGAGGAAAGGCTGCTGCACATTTAATTAGTGAGGGGGGGCTGCTGGGCATTTCATAAATGAGGGGAAGTTGCTGCACATTTAATTAGTGAGGGGAGGCTGCTGCACATTTAATTAGTGAGGGGAGGCTGCTGTACATTTAATTAGTCAAGGGAAGCTGCTGCACATTTAATAAGTGAGGGGAGACTGCTGCACATTTAATTAGTGAGCAGAGGCTGCTGGTCATTTCATGAATGAGGGGAAGTTGCTGAGTTGCTGAACATTTCATGACTAATGAATAGACTTCTGCACAATTAATTGATGAGAGGCTGCTGGACATGAATGAGGGGAGGATGCTGATAATTTTTGTAGTGAGGGGAGGCTTCTGCACATTTAATGAAACCCCCTTCCCCCCAAAAAAACAAACAAACAAACAAACTGACATGAACTAAAGAATATCTCATTCTGGTCTTAATGACTTGTTCCTTACTTTGAATTTCTGGATATTTCATCATGAGTAGAAGACCCCACCTCAGGGTGGTTGAGGTTGTTTCCATTCCAGCGGCAAATAGGTCATTTACCAGCATTGTTAGGTTTTCATTTGTGAAGTATAATTTAGGATTTGGTTTTTCCTAAGATGTAAATAAAGCTGGAGATCAGAACATTGATATCAAGATGCTTTCAAAAACAACAAGATTTGCTACAGAGCCTTAGGTACATAACATGATATAAGGTAAAATGCTAAGCCTAGATGTCGCCGCTACCTGAAAGCTATAGGGGTGGCAGTGGTCACATCTTTGACCAGGCCTATAAACTAGGTGGTTCAAAGGCTACAATAACAACACTTAGATCTGCTATGAGGTCTGGCAATTTAAGCATCATAAATCCTTCAAAGTTGGAGAGGTTTATTAAAGATACTACCAGGGGGCTAGCAGGCATGCCCCACTGTCCTGCTGTGCCGAGATCAGTCTAGGGATTGACCAGGATAGTAGATGTTGGTGGACTATCTATCGTTAGGCTATCGATTAGGCTATTTGATTAGTCGTGATCAGTTGACCAGCACTATGTTTAAATAGGGGCATGGAGCAGAAAGCAATCAGCTCCATCTTTGTTGCATTTACCGTTAACTTTTAATGATGGCTGCAGAAGTTATGGCCACCAGTCACAACAGTTGGCTCAATGTCCCCACAGTAAGTTGTCACATGCCAGATGACAAATTCCGCCCCGTTAGTGTTTCAGTACCTCTTGCTGTTTCACCAGGAATGTATCGATGAGATTTCTCTGGTCATTCACATCCAGCTCTTTCCTATGGTTGGTGAAAGTCTCTCGAAGAAACACATGCATGTCTTCTACGTTCTTGGCCACCTTCCTTTGAATTCCCGAACACCAGTGCATCACAGATGGATACGCATTATACAGCTGCATCAGAAAACAATAATCAGGTTCCTTTCTATCCATCTGAGCATGATGGAGGTAAGTCGGCTATTGTACAAGTAGTCAGCTGGGGGAAGGGTTTGCATGTGTCTAGGGGCTGGTTGGAAAGGAAGGAGAGCACCGGCCTGGATCCCCATCCAATGTAAGATATCCGCACTCAGGCACAGTCACACTAACAAATCAACCGGGCTGAAAGCACTACGGCTATTGGTGCACAATGCGGATTGTCATGTGGACAATATAATAACAATAAATCTTTATTTGTATAGCGCCATCAGCGCTATGGGGGATCAATAAGAGTGAGGGTCCTCTTCACAAGAGCTTACAATCTGAGGATGAAGGGGGGAGGACTTGTTCTATGGTCCAGCCATTATATAGGGGATAAAATAATGAAATAAATAGATAACTAACGCTGAATGAATCAGTCACCAGCGGATGGCAATATGCGCTGAAACCAGGGAGCATTAGTCTCCAGAGAAACCAGAGGAGGAGTAAGAATAGAAAGTGAAAGTTACAAGTAGTAAGGGAATGTGATAGGACTGAAAAGATGGGTTTATAGAGCACATTTGAAAGTTTGGTAGTTAGGTGTTAGCCTGATAGATTTGAGGCAGTGCATTCCAGAGAATAAGTGCAGCTCTAGAGAAGTCCTGGAGAAGTGAGTGGGAGGTTAGAAACCAAAGTTTGCTCATAAAATCCACAGAGAATCTGCAATGCAAGCAGATAGCCTTAAAGGGCACCTACCACCACAAATCTACCTATAAAGGTAGATTGGGTGGTAGGTGGATCAATGGGACGTGAGGAGAGCCCTTTAAGGGCTAATCCTCACGTCCCTGCACTTTTTTAATAACTTTAATTTGGTATTTATTCAAATTTACTTATGCGGCTAGCGGGGCGTGGAGTAGCCGCATATGAGATTACATGAGGCGGCTACTCCACGCCCCGGTACCCACTTTACCCCTCCTACTCACCCATCTTCGGCGCGCAGCTCCGCGTAGCTGCGCGCCCTCGTCCGGCGATCCTGCCGTCTGCGCATGCGCAGAAGAGCAGGCCCGCGCCTGCGCGGTCACAACTCCGAAACAGGCGCGGGCCTGCTCTTCTGCGCATGCGCAGACGGCAGGATCGCCGGACGAGGGCGCGCAGCTACGCGGAGCTGCGCGCCGAAGATGGGTGAGTAGGAGGGATAAAGTGGCTACCGGGGCGTGGAGTAGCCGCCTCGTGTAATCTCATATGCGGCTACTCCACGCCCCGGTAGCCGCATAAGTAAATTTGAATAAATACCAAATTAAAGTTATTAAAAAAGTGCAGGGACGTGAGGATTAGCCCTTAAAAGGGCTATCCTCACGTCCCATTGATCCACCTACCACCCAATCTACCTTTATAGGTAGATTTGTAGTGGTAGGTGCCCTTTAAGGTTTAGTATAAAATGACAAAGTTTTGCCAAACCCAAACTAGAAGAAGAGAACTTGAAAGAAAGTCATTTTATAAAATAATTTTATTTTTACTTTGGCGATTTTTTTTTACTCTATTTCTGTATTCATACTGTAACATGAATCGGCTCATTAACGTCAATGTACCAAGTTACAGCCCCCAGGATGGATGTGACACTGTGCTTTGAACTCTTTTCAAGTGGATATAATGCACTTAGATGGGGGCACATTACAGTATTGCACAATTATCTTGTATATATTTCGGAGATATTGGGGTGAAATAAGTTTACAGAAGATATATTGCTATCAGAATTTTTTGGCAGTAAGTTATACGCCGTGAGTTAGGTAAATGATGCTTCGTCATCTGAAAAGTTGAGGTCTGATCACAAATTGCTTGTGTTGGATTGGACCAGATCTTTTGGTCAGCCTAGGCACAGGAACGCATAGGTCAGGCATAAGACCCCAATATTGAGGCTGCCAGGGTCTATTTTCTAGGGGTTTAAGAAGGGTGGGCCCAAGAATAATTTTACTTGGTAGACCCAAAGAACCAGTGTCTGACATTGGACGTCCTAAGAATAGTCCATCAACGTTATTCCCCATCCCTTTGTGGAGTGGATCTACTCACCATGCCCATTGGACTTCCGATTAGTTTGACATTATCGTTATTATATTTTAAGAGCTTCGCAATTGTGGGATCTTCATAATCAAATCGTTTACTCAGTAAAATGGAGACTATTACGTTGGCCGCAGCAGCATTCATGATCACCGTGTTATCAAATGGCTCACCTAGTAATAAAATGGGAAAAACAAAGGTCATGATGTGTCATCTCAACAGATGGCCAATGGCCAACCATGAAGCCTTAGAAAAATGCTGAATCAGGTTCTTGTGGAAGGAACAATGCACATTCTTAGCACTTCTGACAGCTCTGAGTGCAACCACACTGGATCAGGAGGCTGTCTGAGATCTAAGGACGACCTGACCCAAAAGATAAACTTCTGGTGTCTGGATTCATTTTTAGGGATTGGTGATCTAGAATAACTCGGAGGTCTGGTCTGGGGGTCTTAATTTATTTTGTGTCCTCTAATGAGATTTAGATTTGTTGTATGGTTTTTGTTTGTGACTTTGCTTCATTTGAACTTCAGTTGAGTTTGGGATTTTGATCATGTATTAGTTGTTCAGGTCAATTTTTTTCCATAAATAGCACCTGTCCATGGGCTCTATTTGATACTACAGGCTTTCTTCACCTATTGAAATAATTTGATAGAAATTACTTTGATTCTCAAATATTTTTTAAAAAACAAAACCTTCTTAAAGGGAGCATACCGACTTTATACAGATATGGTAGAGTAAATGAAAGAACCCAAGTTCCTTGAGGTTATACAGGTGGTCACCTACTTGAAGACACCCATTTACAGACGACCACTAGTTAAAGACGGACCCCTCTGCCCCCTGTGACCTCTGGTGACCTCTCTGGATGTTACTATAGTCCTAGACTACAATGAATGAATAGAAGGACCTGGGAAGGGGGTAGAGTGGCCACTCGAAAACCCCCAAGAGGGATAGGATAGCAAAAAAAGAGAGAAAGCGCACACCTCGTGTGATATTGTTGAGGGTGATATAGATCGAGTTGGCAGGTGGTAGTGGGGAGACTCTCACCTGGGGTATGTGGTATAACGCTTGTCGGATGGATACGAGTGTGGCAGCCAGTCAAAAATGCTCACGTACATCCGTGGACCAGAGGTGCGCTGTCGTGGGAGCGGCTAGCAAGAGGACCTGGAGCGAGTGGTGAACCGGCGCCGTTATCACTCGTGAGGCAAAGATGTGCCAGAAGGTTTTCTTTATTGGATGATACACAGCTACGCGTTTCGGCTCCGTACCGGAGTCTTCGTCAGGCTTATCATGATAAGCCTGACGAAGACTCCGGTACGGAGCCGAAACGCGTAGCTGTGTATCATCCAATAAAGAAAACCTTCTGGCACATCTTTGCCTCACGAGTGATAACGGCGCCGGTTCACCACTCGCTCCAGGTCCTCTTGCTAGACTACAATGATCAGCTGTACGGTGTCTGTAATGAAGCTTTATTGATCCCATTACAGCCAAAAATTTTTAAATTCAAATTGTCACTGGGGCAAAAAAAAAAAAATTGTCTAAAACTACAATTATAAAATATACAGGTCCGACTTACATACAAATTCAACTTAAGAACAAACCTATGGAACCCATCTTGTATGTAACCCGGGGACTGCCTGTAATGCCTTCCACTGAGCACTAAATAGGTGTAGCCCTAATCATTAAATTAGCTAAAGCAACGTCTAGGAGGACAAAATCTTGGACCACCCACCTGGCAATAGTGAGCCTAATTAGAATATTGGGTAGGGGCTACAGAAAAATTTCAACTGTACTGAAATCAATGGAACAGAGCATATAAACAATGAGTAATAAACATAATAAAATCTAACAAAACCACTCACCAACCTTTGTACGATCTGAACTTCTGAACCAAAAAGTCACTTTCTTCTGAAATGGTGTTTTCAATGGTCACCTTCCCCATTCCAAAGTCTCGCAGTGTTGACAGGGCGAAGCGTCTCATCACTTTCCAGTTATCATCATAAGAAAAGATCAAGCCTGAGCGTATGATACATAAAGAGGGAGGGAGGGTTATATGGCAGTGGGCTACAGCATCATTCTTCCATGGTTATCGAAGTCAAGTCTTCTCAAGAATAAAGTTGTTTGGGTTATGGAATCATCGTAGAGCTAATGGACCCAACCAGTCTTCTATTATAGGACCTTAAATTTCCAATCTGAAGAACTTAATATAAATTCAATGTGGATAATTAAAGATGGAAAGGGCTCGATTTAGGGGCTGTTTTTCAAATTTTGCTTTCACTTTCCCACCAGAGGTTCGGAAGTATAAACTTTTCCCTTTGTTCAAAACTATTTCTGTCTTATTGTCTAAGCTCTAGTCAAGATAAAGCGAGAAGGAGATAAAATGTCTGACTCCAGCCATTGATTTTTGACCTTTTGGGCCTCGGAATTTGTAGACACAAGAACGTCCTCTAGAAAATTTTGCAACCCTAAACTACAATCCAACCCAAGTTGGGTATGAATTATTATTTTAAGCTTCCCCCCCTATGTTAAACCTTACCTGTTCACATGTAATGAGTTTCACTTAATTCAGATGCCACTATCTCGGGCTCTATAGCATTGAAAACTATGATGCTGGTTTTGTTTTAAAGATAATAATCTCATCCTCACACAGTCTACTTTATTATTTGGTGTGCTATACAACCGGAGATGCAGGCTTCTAAAAAAAAAATAATAATAATAATTCTTTATATAGCACACACAGATTAGGCAGCGCTGCACAAAGTATGGCAAATTGGTCCCTGTCCCCATGAGGCTCACAATCTAAACAACTTAACAGTATGTTTTGGAGTGTGGGAGGAAACCGGAGGACCCAGAGGAAACCCACGCAAACACAGAGAGAACATACAAACTCTTTGCAGATGTTGACCTGGGTGGGATTCGAACCCAGGACCCCAGTGCTGCAAGGCAGAAGTGCTACCCACCAAAATAGTTGGGAATGTGAAAGCAATTAAGGATATCAATCACTAGTATGAATTGCTTTTAGAGATGGAATTATTATCTTTAAAATTACACCTAAAGCACATTTGTACAAAAATCAACAAGATATAGTAAGAGATAAATATTCCCAAATCTGAATCCGGGCAATGGGCTACAAAGGATGATCTTAAAGATCTCAATCTAAAGTTCCCCCTCTCGAGAAGCTTTTATTGGGGGTGGCCCATAAACTGAACCAAGCAATTTTATTGGATATTGATTGGATAAAGGAGTTGATACACCAATCACCATTAGCTTCTTATTGTATCATTCTTACCGTGTCCTTTTAATGTGTTATGAAAAATTGGAATTTTATGTCTCCCCGAAAACTCTTCCGCATGATTGACTAGGGCGTCTTTCACTGCATCACATCCACACAGGACCACCACCTTCTCCACTCCTAATTGTATGGTGTATACAGGTCCATATTTCTTAGAGAGCTGCAAAACAAGGCAAGTGAAAGGCACAAAACAAGGCACGAAATATGGAGCCCAATAACCTCCCTTCAGGACATTATCTGAATGTTACCTTATGTAATGTCCGGTAAGGTCTCTCCAGGTCTAGAATATGCAGATTCCCAATGATGGGCAGGGGTCTAGGTCCGGGGGGCAGATTATAAACACTTCTTTTTTGTCCAAAGAGAAACAGAGCAACAAAGAGGAACAAGATGACAGACAGAACCAATGTGATGGGGTCGGAGATGTACATGGCGCCAGGGAAGGGGGCTATGAAAAAAAATAATGTAAAATAAGTATAAGAACAGGGGAGTAACAAGGAGAGGCGGGGCCTCATAGCAGACTTTTAAATGGGGACTCCCTTTACCCTTACAAAAATATACATATGTGTGCACTCGCACATGTTTATACAATCACACACATCTATATATTTATATACACATTCATACATTTTCTACAATTATACAGACACATTCATACATTCTTATACACATAGACACATTGGGGCATATTTATCAGGACCTCTGAGGCCCTGAAATAATCGCAAATGGTAGCTTATTGCTAGTGGGGCGCGAAGGGGGGCAGCTGACCGGGCAGCGGACGCGGCCGGCCAGGAGTGGGCCGGGGCGTTACTCCACCCGTGCCGGCACACTCACTGCCGCCGGCAACTTTTCATATTCGCCGGTGTATAATAAATGTCCCCCATTGCACTCATGTATACATTCAGTATTTACACATACATACATGGTACTATTACACATGCAACATACATACAATGTACTCATTATCAACACACATATACACACATACAGCATAAACACACATACATACAGTATATACCCAAATACAGCATATACATACACACATACAGTTCCATATAGAGACATACATTACATAAACACACAAACATATACAGTATATAGACACACCTTACACCATGTACACACATATACAGAATATACACACATAGATCTATATATACACACATTCACAGCACTAATACACAAGTATTTACTCAAAGTCAGACAGTTTTCTTATCAGTGGCAGCTGATCACATGGGGTCAGTAGTCGGCAGAAAGTAGAGATGAGATATTTCTGCCCTGCAATCCCCTCCCCCTCCCCTGACATTTCCTATCTGTGGTTGTGTACTGTGGAATATATGCACTGTACAATGCACAGCATAAAATGTATATAACAGTGCATCTCTTCCATTCTTTAGTGTGGCCGGTCAGGTAGCCGGGCCCCCTTACAATGCAGACCCCATAGCAGCTGCTATGGCTGCTACTCTTGTAGTTATGTCCCTATATTAGAGACTAGAGAAGAGGAAGCATATTCTGTTAAAAAGTTATATTTGTTGTACTGTAGAACCTCTTATCTATGGACATGGCATATCTCACGGTAGCCTTCCACAATATACAATATACCCTAAAACCTGGTAGGTAGATGTCACAGTCACCTCTGGAGTTAAAAATGAAATGTACTTTGGAGATGGTGTACCATGTAAAGATCGTGGATAAGGTTGCGCTATATGTATCACTAGACTCACTAGATAGATTTATAAACTCCCGAATGGATTGTAAAAGAATGGATTTGTGTATACAGAACATATTAAATCTGATTGGCTCGCTCATTTTCACACAACCTTAATTTTCTACTTTTGCGAAATGTGATGCTTTTATGCATTTTGCATGATTTTCAGGTAGACGTATTTTTTTTACTATATTAATATGGAATGTCGGTGAGAAGAAACCTGCCCAAATATTGAATGAGCTTGAGAATACAACTGTAAATTAACATTACGTCTATAGGTCCATCTTACCTCAAATCAGGTGGTGCCGGTGAGATTTGTCCTTTAATCTCTAGTTAGATCCTGGATGGTCGGTGGCCCAGGTTCTTCTCTCCAGCTTGGTTGACTAGTTCTACTTCACATTGCCTAACAGTAAACCGTGAAACATTAAACAGGTATTTGTAAGGCGGCCAGATCCTCAGCGTGAGGATTACAGGAGGGAGGGGGCAGTTAATGGTACACCAATTATAATAATCTTTATTTATATAGTGCCATCATATTCTGTAGCCTTGTACAAAGCAAAGGGGTACATGGGGTACATGTATAAAACATACATATAAAATAATACATTAAAGAGTACAAACATAGTCATATGGAGAAATAGGAGTGAGCGGCGCTGCGCACAGAAGCTTACAGTCTATGACAACATATTCTGTCAGGATCACCGCTGTCTAAAATCTTCAGGGATTCCCTAATGTCTGGTACGGTGCCATGTGACTGGCGCAAGGCGAATGTGGTGCCAATATTTAAAAAAGGCTCTAGAATTTCGCCAGGCAATTACAGGCCTGTAAGCTTAACTTCCATTGTGGGGAAAATATTGGAAGGGTTAGTAAAAGACTATATACTGGAGTATGTGACATCAAATAGTATAATAAGTGACAGCCAGTGAGGGATTACTAAGGATAGAAGTTGTCAGACTAACCTGATCTGCTTCTATGAAGAGGTGAGCCGATCCCTGGACAGAGGAGCTGCTGTGGATATTGTGTTCTTGGAGTTTGCTAAGACATTGGGCACTATCCCTCATAGACGCCTGATGGGTAAAATAAAGTCTAGTGGTTTGGCAGAAATCATTTGCAATTGGATTGAAAACTGGCTGAAGGATCGTTTCCAGGGTGTTGTTAGGTTCAATGTGGATGAATGTAAGGTTATGCACCTGGGGTCTAATAATCCACAGGCCACATATGTCCTTGGTGGAGTAAATCTGGGAGAGTCCCTTGTTGAGAAGGAACTGGGGGTACTAGTAGATCATAAATGAAATAACAGCACAATGTCAATCAGATGCTTCTAAAGCAAGCAAGATCTTGTCACGTATCAAAAGTGGTCTGGACTCTGGGAACAGGGATGTAATATTACCACTATACAAGGCATTGGTTCGGCCTCACCTGGAATATGCTGTCCAGTTCTGCGCACCGGTCAGTAATAAGGATGTCCTGGAGCTGAAGATGTTTCAACAAAGAGCCACAAAAATGATAAGGGGTATGGAGGGTCTCAGATATGAGGAAAGATTAAAACAACTAGATTTATTTAGTCTGGAAAATGAACGACTACGAGGGAGCATGATTAATTTATATAAATATATGAATGGTGCATACAAAAAACATGGTGGTAAGTTGTTCCAGATTAAATCATATCAAAAGACGAGGGGCACAGTCTCCGTCTGGAGAAAACAAGGTTTAATCACCAGAGGCGGCAGGGCTTTTTTACTGTCAATCTGTGGAGTAGCCTGCCTCAGGCGGTGGTAACAGTAGGGACAGCAGAGAGCTTCAAGAAGGGTCTAGAGGCCTTTTTACACCTATATCCTGCATGTGCTTCCCCGCTCAGGTTCACCGGAGTTCACCATCTTTTTAGTGGTGAACGAAAGTGCTTGGGCTTGCGACACAATTTGAATGTTAAATCCTACGCTCAGTCCGAATCAGTCGCATCGTCCAACAGCATGCCCCCTAAATTGGGTTGCATGTAAGCCAGCGCCGATGCGCCAAAAAATGATCGCGATTGCGTACGCCAAAATCCCAGTGCAGAGACTTGTTAAATACCTGTGCAAGACATATAAATCCCCAAAAAAGGTGCACAGGCCGAGGAAAATGAGCAGCGCGACCCTTTGTAAATGAGCCTCAATGTGTGCTTATCGCACCATGACCGGGGCCATAAAAGTCTATGGGGGCCGTGAACTGGTTGCAAATTATGCCACCAGATAACGGCCGTGTAAATGAGCCCTTAGTTTCAGGAAGGGAGCCTGCCGGGTCACACTGGACTGTCCTCTGACAGCTCTTCGCTCTCCAGAACCTAAATGATTCTAGCTGCCACCACTCTTCTTTTCTTCTTATACAAGGGTGACAAGACAACTTGCAACTAAGCCCAAATTGCTTTACATTTCAGGCAGTTATGCAACTTGGGCTCCCACTTCTATTTGGCTTCTATCCAGTTCCATTCGGTCTACCATCCGACGTGTGGCCTTAAAACCCCTTCCATTAACTGGAGTTGGCTCCTTTAAGGCCATGGTTTGCCCATAGAACTTGTTCTGGATTACCTCGCACACTTGTTAGTTGGGCTAGTTTCAAATTTTAGTAGTTAAATCAGATAATCTCTGGTGCAAAGTTTCCCATTTACATAGGTCAGGTCCATCAATCATTAACCTACTCAAAGTAGTGACTTGAGTGATAGGTCATATGGGTATTTCTGGCTGTCCCTTAGACTGGAAATATAGGAATGGCATTTTTGTGCCAACTGGCACTAGATTCAGATAGGAGAACATGACCCCAAGCTCTTGTGACGGCGAGCCCAGCAGCTTATAGTTTCATAGTTTCATAGTTTCTACGGTTGAAAAAAGACACTTGTCCATCAAGTTCAACCAAGGAAGGGAAGGGATTGGATGAGGAAGGGATTTAGGGGAAACAATTCTATATAACATAACCATCAATGTTATTTAGGTGTAAAAAGGCATCTAGACCCTTCTTAAAGCTCTCTGCTGTCCCTGCTGTGACCAGCGCCTGAGGCAGGCTATTTCACAGAGTGACAGTTCTCATAGTAAAGAAGCCCTGTCGCCTCCGGTGATTAAACCTTGATTTCTCCAAACGGAGACAGTGCCCCCTCCTCTTTTGATTTGATCTAATCTGAAACAATTTACCACCATATTTTTTTGTATAGACCATTCATATATTTAAATAAATTAATCATGTCCCCTCGTAGTTGTCTCTTTTCCAGACTAAATAAATCTAGTTGTTTTAATCTTTCCTCATAACTAAGACCCTCCATACCCCTTATCATTTTTGTGGCTCTACGTTGAACCCTCTCCAGCTCCAGGGCATCCTTTTTATGGACCGGTGCCCAGAACTGGACAGCATATTCCAGGTATGGCCGAACCAGTGCCTTGTATAGTGGTAATATTACATCCCTATCACGAGAGTCCATACCACTTTTGATACATGACAAGATCCTACTAGCTTTAGAGGCAGCTGATTGACATTGCATGCTGTTATTCAATTTATGATCTACTAGTACCCCCAGGTCCTTCTCAACAAGGGACTCTCCCAGATTTACTCCCCCAAGGACATATTTTGCCTTTGGATTATTGGCCCCCAGGTGCATAACCTTACATTTATCCACATTAAACCTCATTTGCCAAGTGGATGACCAAACATTCAGTTTGTCCAAGTCACCCTGCAGCCTATGAACATCCTCCATAGACTGTATTACACTACACAGTTTGGTGTCATCTGCAAAAAATAGACACAGTGCTATTAATTCCTACCTCTATATCATTAATAAATATATTAAATAGTAGTGGGCCAAGCACAGAACCCTGGGGTACACCACTCATAACTGGTGACCATTCCGAGTAGGAATCATTGACCACAACTCTCTGGATACGATCCTTCAGCCAGTTTTCAATCCAATTGCAAATGATTTCTGCCAAACCAATAGCCCTAATTTTACCCATCAGGCGTCTATGAGGGACAGTGTCAAATGCCTTTGCAAAGTCCAAGAACACAATATCCACAGCTGCTCCTCCATCCAGGCATCTGCTCACCTCTTCATAAAAGCAGATAAGGTTAGTTTGACAACTTCTATTCTTAGTAAACCCATGCTGGCTGTCACTTATTATTCTATTTGATGTCACATACAGCTGAACAACCACTAATGATATAGAGATCCTGTGGGTAAGAAAGAACTTACAAAACTTCTTAAAAGGGGTTTTGAGGCCCAGGAAAAGTCCTTAGGGGCTGATGGGTGAGCATTGGACATGTGGGACCCTGGTGATCAAAGAAGTGTTGACTTCCAGCTGGATAGCCGAATTTCAAGGCGCAGCTCTAATTCTCCTAGATGAGAGCTAAGCTTGTAGTTCTGCCATCCGGCCACTTCATTAAGGGAAAAGCTATTTACCTGAAGCTCCGACTGTAGTGTAGTGACGCCAGGCCAGCAACACTGCATCCAAACAATTGGTATCGCAACTTTCTCTGATCAACTATAAAATCAATCAACCAGTAGGTCATTAGCCAAGCCTTATTAAATGAAAAAATCCCTGGGATAACATCCCCTTTGCGTGGATTTAATTCCATTTCCTAGCAGCCAAGATTACCAAAGCCACCTCAAGGAAGAAATCCTTGGTTTGTCTGGAAAATTAGCCACTCATTGCTAATGTGGACCATGGTAAACATCTGCTTATACTGAAGTATAAATGACCTAGAACAGTTTTTTCAATCATTGTATTCTTGGCTGGATTACCAATCTAGAGTATAAGTGATAAGAGGTCCCCTCACAGATAGCACCCCCCTGACCGCTTCCCTCCCCCTGTTTGCCTTATTGCCCGACCTGTTCTATATTTTAATACAATTACTTGTTGATATTTCAACCTCTGTAATTCTCCAAAAGATACGTTTCACACAACCACCAGCCATTATATTTTCTGTATACCATACATAACTGGGATGGAAGGGGCCTGCAGCCTTCCAGCCAGAAGACTGCAGGTCCATTACACAGAAAAATAATCAATTGTAAGTTGTAAGACATCCATAAAATCATGGACGTGGCTCTGCCTGCACTGCTGCACAGGAAGCCGCAGCGAGAAGAGGAAGCCAGGCGGAGGTGAGTACAGAGTTATCTTTTTCAATATGACAATAGGGCTTTGCTGGACATTTTATTAATGAGGGGGTTAGTGTAGACATTTCATTAATGAAGGGAGGCTGCTGCTGAACATGTCATTAATGAGGGGAGGCTGCTGCTGAACATGTCATTAATGAGGGGAGGCTGCTGAACATTTCATTAATGAGGGGAGGCTACTGGACATTTCATAAATGAGAGAAGGCTGCTGCTGAACATTTCATTAATGAGGGGAGGCTGCTGAACATTTCATTAATGAGGGGAGGCTGCTGGACACTTCATAAATGAGAGATGGCTGCTGCTGAACATTTCATTAATGAGGGGAGGCTGCTGGACATTTCATTAATGAGGGGAGGCTGCTGGACACTTCATTAATGAGGGGAGGCTGCTGGACACTTCATTAATGAGGGGATGCTGCTTGACACTTCATTAATGAGGGGAGGTTGCTGGACATTTCATTAATGATGGGAGGCTGCTGCTACACATTTCATTAGTGAGGAGAGGCTGTTGCTGGGCATTTCATTAATGATAGGGGCTGTTGCTGGACATCTCATTATTGAGCAGTGGCTACTGCTAGGCATTTCATTAATGAGAGGAGGCTGCTGGACATTTCATTAATGAGGGGAGTCTGCTGGAATCTTACCTATAAAATTTACTCTATTCAAATGAAGCACTCACATGGGGTCAAAATGTAACATGGGACGGGTACCTGGAAACTATTCAGGTCCTGGTGCAATCAACCTGTCCTCAACCTCAAATAGAGGTGGATCCATGGTCTACTGTAGTGGTGGTGAACCTATGGGTGGCACTCATAGCTCTCTTGGTGTACCAAGGCCATGACCCCAGCACAACAGGTTGAGTGACTCAAGGCTCCTCCTGTAGTCCTGGGTAGTCCAGGATGTGCGGTGTTTAAAGCAACACTTCCCAGACTTCCTGGGAGTAGAAAAGGAGCATAGGGCTGTGGACAGGGATGGATTATCAATGGAGCTTTTTCCCTTTAACTTTTCCTGTTTAAAGGGACCCTGGAGGGAAGCTACAATGATAATTCAAATTTCCCCTCCTTATTTGAACGCTATTGGTGTCCTCAAGATGCCAATACGATAGAAAGAGCAGCTGCTGTGCCAGCAATTTGAGATAAATAAGTTATTTTTGGCAGTAGTTTGGGCACTAAGCCTCTAAAAGGTGCACCATCACTACTCAATGGGGCAGATTTATCAAGCGGTCTTAAAGTCAGAATATTCCTAGTTGCCCATGGAAACCAATCACAGCTCCCCTTTAAAATATTCATGAGCACTGGTAAAATGAAAGCTGATCTGTGACTGGTTGCCACGGGCAACTAGAAATATTCTGACTTTCAGACACTTGATAAATCTGCCCCAATGGGGCAAATTTACTTACCGGGTCCTGTAGCGATCCCTGATTCGGACGGTGCGACGAAAATGAAGTCCGGCGCGATTCACGTAGCTCGTGCGCCCGAGTACCTGCATCCGTCGCTTCCCCGCTGAGGTCCGGTGGAGTTCACCTTCTTCTTCCCGGTGCTTGTAAGTGCGTGTCTCGCTACACAATTTGAAGTATTAAATCCTGTGCGTAGTCCGAATCTGTCGGGTTGTTCGCCCCCTGATTTGTGTCGCGTGAAAACCGGTGCCGATGCGCCAAAATCCAATCACGTGCGCCAAAATCCCCTGTTAAATGCGGCGCAAAACGGAACCCTTAGTAGATGAGCCCCAATGTGTCCAATGTAAGAAAATGCACATCCACACAGTAGAAGAAATCATTTTACCAACTGTGCACAGGAAGATGAGGGGCACGAGTTACTGAGCATGTGCGACCACATCCAGTGGATAGTCTGAGAAAGGATCAAAATGAGCAATAAAAACATAACAAAAAATCTTAAATACATGGTTACATTACATTTTATTTGTATCCAAGTTCCATCTCATCATATTATTTGATGTTTTCAAATATTATACATCATAAAGCCCTGTCATACCACATATTCTGTATACATTAAGTCTTTAGTAAGAATAATATAAAGTGTTAATAATAACATATCGTTTTGTACAAAATTCCCAATGATTTTAGCAATTTATTAATATAAATCTTCTCCTTATAGCATAAGGAGTCCAAGGCAGAGTCTCCAATTATACTGTCAGATTTGGGTTGAGCAGCATAACTCACTGCATCACAGAAGTAATACTGGAGGCACGTTCATGGTATAGAATGCATTTCACTAAAACCACATGGTAATTATTCATCCTAATTTGTAAATAATGCAAAAGTCCCTCAATAAACTACTAAATTTTCAGATTTTTGTCACAATGCCTCAAAAAAAAGTGATCATAAACCCTCATTTAACCAAAAATAGTGTCAATATAAACTGCAGCTTATAGCGCAAAAACCAAATCCTAACTCCAAAAAACAAATCCTGCTCCATTAACAGAAAAATCCAAGATGTTACATCTCTTAAATAATAAAGACAAATTTATTCTAAATAAGTTTCCTAACCCAAAATAACACCAATAGAAAATAAAACTTACAGTGCAAAAATTTTTTAAATAAAATATAAGCCCTCACGAAGCTCAATAGAATAATATAAAAGTTAGGTTTTATAAATATCGTGAGAAAGTTATATATTTCCCGTGTGTCATTAAACAAAACAACTCATCATGAAAAAAAAAACAAGCCCTCATATGTATAAAAACACAGTTGTTCGTGGTGCACAGTTTGCCCCTTAAGGAGCTTACTCACGGTATAAGACCGGTCGACACAGTCTTTGAAAAAGTCCACAAAAATAGAGAAAAATATTTTCACTATGACCGGAGCTCCAAGAATTCTTCTTCTCCCTCTTATTTTATCTTTAAACTTCGATGAACAGCACCAATCGTCAGTTTCTCCTGCTGAAAGTATGTCACCATTCAGACTAGCACCATCGCACTCTCATTCTCCTCTTTTAATTGTATTGTAACTGGAAGAAAATATGCAGGCAGATGGTGTGGTACGTTCCGCCCCGGATAGAAAGCTAGCGTCCTGTTATGTGAATTTGTGATATGCGCATTTTTAATGGATTTTTGTGAGTATGATGAATTGGAATAAATTTTATCCTTATTGGAACGTACCACACCATCTGCCTGCATATTTTCTTCCAGTTACAATACAATTAAAAGAGGAGAATGAGAGTGCGATGGTGCTAGTCTGAATGGTGACATACTTTCAGCAGGAGAAACTGACGATTGGTGCTGTTCATCGAAGTTTAAAGATAAAATAAGAGGGAGAAGAAGAATTCTTGGAGCTCCGGTCATAGTGAAAATATTTTTCTCTATTTTTGTGGACCTCATATGTATAGGTTGAAAGAATATTGAAAAGCTTTGGTTTTTAAGACGTGAAAACAGAAAAAAAAAAGAAAAAATGCTGAATCAACCAGCAGCTGTCGGGTCTCTTCAAACTGTTGTCTTTTCACTTTGCTGGACCCTTGCCACTTGACATCACTTACCTCAAGCAGTCAATTGGCAGGCGACAATCTTCTAAGGATAGGTTATTAAAAACATAGACAAATCGCTTTAAGCAACAAGCTAGCCCTTCTCCTTAAGGATGTTAGTGCAGATGTGCCTCATATACGAGGTATAGCGCAAATCTTATAGGGCAATGGTGCAGCTGTTAACCCAACTGCAGGGGTGAGGTCTAGTGTAGCCCCAGGAGGAGCCTGGAAGGTGAAGTTCTGCAGAAGTCTGGTGAAGAACATGAACAGCTCCATTTTGGCCAAGTTTTCTCCGGCACAACTTCTTTTACCTACCACAATGAAATACGAGGTTAAGCAAGTCATATTTGCAATGGAACTTTTTTCCCTGGAGGTACAAATTACAATGATATAACATCATGAGGGAATCACAATTCTAAAATTCTACATGTTAAAACAGTCCACAGAGAACCGGTGGCGTCATGCTGTCATGTTTTGGAAAATTTGGAGGTTTAAAGCTGGTGCTGTATTTTCTTTCGTGAGTTTGTTTCAAGAGTCGGGTGAGCTGATTATGTATAAACTGATCAACCTAAAAAAATTCTTATAGCCCCCAATATTTAAAAATTACACAAACCAATTCTCCCCTACCAATAATGCCCTTAGGTTTGATCCATGATGATGCTCCTCAAAGGGCCATATAGAGATGCCCCACTACAAACTTAAGATGACCACCATGTTGACCTGCAATAGATCCCCACATATAAGACCTAGTTGTACCCCACGTAGGCCAGAGAATGGTGCTACTTGGCTTGACTAGGTATCTTCAGCACCATTTGTCCACTTTTGATGGAAGCATCCATGCCACCAGCAGGTCAAGTTTTAAGTATCCCTTAATTTTATGATATAAATTAAAAATTACTTGATGAACTCATTGACACCAAAGAGTCACAGTTGGAACCATAGCTAATGCATCTGTTACTACGGACCGGAAACTATCCTTATCAATTCTGACGATACTGCTACTACCTTACAGTTGAAAAAGCTCTTAATTTCAACCATAAGATTTTATTCGTCTTAGTTGGGATGATTGATGCAGAAAACTTACCAGCTGAGAATGGCAGGAATGCGTCTTTCCTTACAAAATTTCCACTGGAATCCAAGAAGTGTTCCGGGTAAAATTCATCAGCTTTTACAAAGTGTTCCTTGTCGTAGAGTACGGAGGTCAGCAGGGGCATCACATGTGTACCCTGGGGGTATTAATATTAATTTCAAAATAACATAGACAGAAACCTTCTAAAAATTAGCAATGGAGTCAGGGGAAATATAATGAAAAGCATAAAACCCAGAAGTATTTATCTCATCAAAAGCATGTAAAAGGGGAAATTCGTCACCGGTGGGTTCTGGTGACAATTTCTGCTTTGAGTAAAGTATGAGGATAAGACTCTTTGCCCAAATCTAAAAACAACCATCTTCGGTCCATTTACCCGAAAGATTGACTTCCCTTTAACAATCCTTTTAAGATAAATTCCAACACAGGTGTATCTGGTATTTAACAAAAGGATGGGGTATCTATCAATCATCCTCTTTTTCACCTGGATTTTCATGAATGGCTACCTCATGAGTCTGCTAGGGCAAAAGCCAGAGTTTCCTGACGAAGGAAGGCGATCTTCTTCTGAAACTCGTTGGATGTTTTTTGTCCTAAACGGCAATCCGTAGCGGAGTAGGTGACGTCACCGCTAGCGGATTGACCATCACTATACAAAACCTTTTTTATCAGTACTCGGAAGTAGCTACCGGCCGGGGCTATACCGGCATGAAAACACAATAGGAGCCTGTTCGAGTTTGTAGTGAACACCACAGAATCAACATCATACTAGTCACCTTAAGGAGAAAACTTCAGTTATTTGCAATTTTCATTGCTTGGACACTGTTAAGATCTCCGTCTGTAAGGAGCGCAGTTAACAGTTATTTGTTTGTTTAAAAGCCGGAGTTTGTTAGTTGGTCTTTGTATCAAGTCAAGTGTAGAAGTTTTTTTTTTTCATGGACTGTACAAAGAGATGGGAACAGGGTCTTGTATCTTATGTTCAATTGTAACATGCCACTGTGTGAAACAATGGACATCGTGGTCCTACAAGAGGCTATCTACACAAATTTCTGTTGGTTACATGGATGTCAAATACCACGATGTGCATGGATCTTTTATCCAGTCCATGCCAAGGTTCATTAGGTTGTTTCTAAAACCTTACAAGCACTTAGAAGTCTCAGTGTTACTTTTTACTTACTTTGGGTAGAAGATATCCCCTGAAGTTCACGTCTTGGGTGGTAGCATGTGGCAGGTTGTTCGGAACAATATTTCCAAATCGTTGTATCTCATGGAGGACGGCATCGGTATATGGCATCTCTTTCCGATGACTATTTTGGGGCTCAGCCGACCCAATAACTTTCTCAATCTCTTTCTGGACTTTTCCTATTTCCAACAAAATCATAACCCTGTAAACAATCATTGGTTGGTGATTTACTGTACTACAGAAATAGAGGATAAGTGTATGATCACACAAGGGTTTTGGCCGTTGATCCTCTGACCTGCTCCTTACCAGCTTACAATTCACAATACTGATTCACAATTCCTACAGAAGTCATGGGAGTGCAGGATGCAGCTCTGTTCTTCCATTGACTTTTGTGGGACTTCTGAGATCTGAAAGTCTGGTATGGAGCAAGTCCATGGGACTTCTCAGTCCCTTGCTCAGCAGATTGCATGGGGGTCCAGCAGGCTCATGTGAATTGAGGATAAATATAAGACAACGCTTTTATCCAAGTTCCCCATAAGATACGGTAGTGAATGGTAATAAAGAAGCATGTTTCCTACTTTGGATTTCTGGATATTTCATCATCAGCAGAAGACCCCATCTCAGTGTAGATGATGTGGTCTCCATTCCTGCGGAAAAGAGGTCCGTAACCAGAACTGTTAGGTTTTCATTAGTGTAGAATAGTTCTGGTTTTTCCTAAAGATATAAAGTTGTGAGAGGGAAATTCTCATCTCTGGAATTTTTAGCATGTGCACAGATTCTACCATTGACACTCTTAACCTTCTCGAGAAAAGGTCTTCAACCACAGTGAGGGGATAGATGCCCACCCATGCTTTCACTTAATTCCAAAACTTGAGGCTGTGTGCATGGGAGACCATATATGCCTTCATTAAAGCCATCCCTATTCGGGCGTAGGTTTAACCCACAAAAAGTTTGACCCACAATTTTTGAGACATTTATGACATATGAGATGGAATATCCTTTAAAATTTGTAACTAATCCCCCCATCTACTGTGTGCAATTTCCAACACTGATGTCTTCTTACATGGCACAGGAGCCATTTGGTCCCATCAGCCACTATAGGCCGGGTGTAACTGCTGCTGTACCACTGCATTTTCTATAACTCAAATATATTCCTAAAGGTAATGTTTTTCTGCAGTCCAATATTGAAACTACTAGGACCTTGTGATATTGCCGTGGGTGGTGCGAAATAACAAACATCGGTTCGGCGTTTCAGTACCTCTTGCTGTTTCACCAGGAATGAGTCGATAAGGTTTCTCTGGTCATTGACATCCAGTTCTGTCCTCTGTTTGGTGAAGGTCTCTCGAATAAACGCATGCATTTCTTCCACATTTTTCATTACGGTTTTTTGGACTCCTGAACACCAGCGCATCACAGATGGATATGCGTTATGCAGCTGCAGTGAAAATATAAAAGATGAAGGAAATCTATGGACAACTTTGGACTGTGGAGATATGGAGCAGATTCTACTCTACTTTCTGTGGACAGTGTCTATCAGACATCATAGCATCTGGTTTCCAAACATCAACTCTGTAACATTGAAGAACTAGATGAACAGTCAACATGGGGGAAAAAAAAGCTGGAAAATGTAGAACCTACCCATGTGGAAGTTCATCTGAAGTCAGGTTAATTTTAAATAGAACATGGAGTTGCGTTGCTCACCATAGCCATGGGGGTTCCAATTAGCTGGATACTATCATTGACAATCTTTAAAAGCTTCAGAAGTGTAGGATCCTCATAATCAAATCGATTGCTCAGCAAGATGGAGACTATAATGTTACATACAGCAGCATTCATAATCATGGAATTATCAAAGGCTTCACCTGGAAATATAAAGAGTAACCAGAAGTTATAGAAGATGAAAGAGTTTACAAGGTATGGAAGACTTGTCACTAATGGAGGGGCATTCTTGAATGGAGCTTAGCAGTCAAACCTCTCTCCTGTTATATAGCAGGGAAAAGGTGGGGTGGGATTAAAAGCCCCATAAACACATAGAAGGACAACTGCATGTGTAATGTCCTGCTGGACGGGTCAACACTAAATTTAGCTCCAGTTTGTTTTCTGGTCGGCTGAAGAGGGTCTGACCAGATCTCCTATGCTACTTTTAACCATCCTTCCCCTGCCTCACTGGACTGGAGTTCGCCTAATTTGACATCTATCCAATAGCTATCCTTTTCTGCTACCAACTAGCAAATGTAGTATTGCCATCTGCAGTATGATGTGCCTACTACTAAAGTGGTAAATCGTGGTGTTTGTGTTATGTTGCAACATTTGTTATTTTCCTTGTAGAATCCCAGGCTGGTTATTGGTTGGTGGCTCAGCATGCTTTGGAATTAGCTCTACAAAAGGCTTTAAAGAGGAAGCTAATTCCAAGGCTCTGTGTGCAGTTTTAGGCAGCCCGGTGGCTCAGTGGGTAGCACTTCTGCCTTGCAGCGCTGGAGTTCTGGGTTCAAGTCCCACCCGGGTCAACATCTGCAAATGAGTTTGTATGTTCTCTCTGTGTTTACGTGGGTTTCCTCCGGTTTCCTCCCACACGCCAAAACATACTGGTAGGCTGTTTAGATTGAAAGCCCCATGTGGACATCGACCAATTTGACATATGTTGTACAGCGCTGCGTAATCTGTAGGTCCTATATGAAGAATTATTATTATATTTCTTATTCAGTGATCTTTAGGCTTTGATTTTAGTCTTTTCTTGGTGTGAGTCTCGAATGTGCGAATACCACATAGACTGCCATTTTTCTGCCCATGCAGCAGAGCCAACCTGGCTCCTACTGCCAGCCATCTGCCAGTGGAATAGGGCCGAGGTATTCTCTTTTCCTAATCTATAGACAACCAACACATAATCTTGAGTGTGTCTGCAGGAAGGACCATTTCCCAACATGTTACCTGCCGACTGTGTGCTATTAAAAAAATTGCTATTTACTGCCAGATTTCCATCTCCAGTGTGATCCCTGGCCTGCCACTAACACCACCTGCCTGGCGAATCATTACCGCATACCCCAGAAGTTCCCCAAGGGGATCAGTTTTCTAAATTGCGGTTTCCCCCTCTTCTTGCATTGCCCTGCTGGCTCTGATGGGTGTGGAAGAGGCATGGACTCATGGACCAAGCCACTGGGACATATCCAGGTGCTATGTCACAACTACAGCCAGCCACACCAGTCCCTGGGAATCCAGCTGTCCCCACACTGCGGGTAGACTCCACTGAGGGGACATTGCACATGTATGGCACAATGAAGGTGGGGAGCACTTTTGGAGATATTATATTAATATTAAGGATAAGAGTGTCCCACCAGAGAACAAGATGAGCCCCTGGTGAGGAGTTTCTCCAACATAGGATCTTAAAGTAACCTTTCAGTTCATACTAATTATGGAGCTATGAATTTAATACAAATGGTCAAGCTTAAAGTGAACCTGTCACCACAGAACCCCACTATAAACCACTCACAGTACCTTCTAGATGACTGTTTTTGTATTTTCATGTTTCCTTTCTGTTTTCTGTCAGTTTCAGCTTCGTCCCAAAACACTTTGGGGCACATTTATCAAGCAGTCTGAAAGTCAGAATATTTCCAATTGCCCATGGCAACCAATCACAGCTCCCCTTTAAAATATTCATGAGCACTGGTGAAATGAAAGCTGAGCTGTGATTGGTTGCCATGGGCAACTGGAAATATTCTGACTTTCAGACTGCTTGATAAATCTGCCCCTTTGACTGCATATGTGAGAGAAACCAGGATGAATAAAAGAAGATCAAGCTCTTTCCTGTGTGTCTCGCTTGGCCATCTAGATCTCAGACCTACCCAGCACCCTGTGCATGTGCTGAGTTTTTAAACAGGAGTGCAGTAAAACTAACAAGGGGAAGTCCTAGGGGACGTGTAGAGGGTTTACTGGGCACAGTGGCTGTGAGGGGGCGGGAGAGAGCTTGACTGGTCTCCCACTTCCTTGACGGCATATGTGAAAATAGCCTGTCTGAATAAAAGTGTTTTTTGGGACGAAGCTGCAACCAACAGAAAACCCAAAGGAACCATGAAAATACAATTACGGTCATAGAAGGTACTGTGAGGGGTTTATAGTGTGGTCCTGTGGCGACAGGTTCCCTTTAAGCTTGAGAATTTGTATTAAATTGGTAGCACCATAATTTGTATGAACTGAAAGGTTACCCATTGCTCATACAGGGGCAGGCGTGAGTACAGCTACAGAGGCCAGCAACTTTATCAGAAAATTAGAACTTTTGTTTCATCTGACGGGTCCGGTCAAATATTTTCTGCTACTAAAATGGTAGTAGTTTGTCATTTGAATATGTTAAAAGAGCAACAAACACACATAAAATTATGATGGGAGCATTCATTAACCTTTGTAAGATCTGAACCTCTCTACCAAGCATTCAAGTTCTTCCAAGATCTTGTTCTCAATGGTCTCCTTCCCCATTCCAAAATCTCGAAGAGTTGTCATAGTGAACCTTCTCATCACTCTCCAGTTTTCATCAGAGGCAAAGATCACACCTGGGGACATGATATGTAATGAGGAAGAATAAAACACATGCAAACCACATTTCTTTATTTAGTGGTGAATTCTGAGCTCCCTAATGAAACAAAAATGTTAAAAATATATATGCAAGAAGAGCAGCAAAGGAGCGGGATTGACAAAGAGTTTAGGAAGACAGACAAATGCAGATGTAGAGGAGCCTATACCAGGAATTGACTGTAGATATTATGTAGATATTCACATTTACTAAGGGCTTTGTGAAGCACTTTAGTCAGACTGACCGACCCTTTGTGGCGCAGCTGTGTTGGCTTCCAGGTGACACAAATTAGGGGGCGTGCCATTGGATGGTCTAACTGACCGAGCGCCGTATTTAACTTTCAAATTGTGTGGCACACCCTATGTTAAAGGTGCACCACAAAAAGATAGTGAACTTTGTCGGGCCTGATCGGAGAAGCGACATTCATGATTTCAGTCGCACGATCTTAGTGAAATAGTACTTTTAATGAACTCTAGGCACTTTGTTTTCAAACACTGGGGCACATTTACTTACAAAGTTCATACAAATAGGGGAATAATACAGCTTAAAGATTGTTGGGGATCAATAAGGTCTTCTTGTTGTGGGTTGTGGATCCGAAGGATGTTATCATGATGTATTCCGTGCTTTTAGCTTTAAAATTTAAAACCTCCAGCGGATACTTACAAAATCCAACTCCAGTGCCAAAAACTGTAAGCCAATTCCAGTAACCAGGTGTAAACGGTTTGATCTTAGGCCCCCTTCAGATGACTACGTGTGGATCATGGAAGTGTAACCATGTGCTGGTCAGATCCCAAGGACGAAGCACAGTGGATGATGAGTCCTTGCATTGTAGTGATATAAGATGCCTCCCTGTCTGCCCGCCGAACAGCAACTTCGACGACACTGTGACAGTATAGAGAGAGGAACGCTTTGCTTCATCTCTTTGTATGATGAATGGACTTCAGTCCTATGTGCTCGGTCCATGAGAATCCTCGGTCCTGACCATCAACAGAGAACATCCATGTGCAGGGGGCATCAGCTTAAGAACCTTGAGGATTTCTTTTGACTTACCATTTATTTGGCTCAACTGGATTGGAAAAGGACCAATCTGAAAGCACGAAATCATAGACACCATGGATTATGAGATGTCATGGCCCATCCCTATTGTCGCTTAATATTTACAGTGCAGGTGGGAGTAAATTGAAACAAAGAGAAGGAAAAAGAAGACAGAAAAATAAATATAAAACCTAAAATGCATGTTAGACTGGGTGCCCATCTTGTTTTTTTCTCATAAGTTGTATAGACACGTCAGGCCGATTCTTGATGTGTCCTTACAACATATGGCACAGACGTATTCACCTGAATGAGGGGCAGGAGAGGCAGCAGCTGGTGATTGGCTACTGGCGATAATAGGGGTGATTTCCACCTTGATGTCACGGTCTTGTATGGACAGTGACATCACCGGCGTTCCCTCCTGCTGAGCAATGGATCCGCTCAGCAGAGGCTGGTGGACGTTGCATCCGCTCCCCATAGGCTTCTTTTGCCTCGACTGAGCATAATATGTCGCTCAGCTTGCTACGTCTTTCTGTCCTGTCGTTTCACAGGATATGTTATATACTGAGCAACCACTATGCCTCCTTCTCCCCATATAAGTCATTGGAAATTTGGGGAGCTCATTACCCCTGCATTTCCCTACCGCCTGATGGCCAGCCTTATGAGAGCACTTTAGGTTACTATACCTGGGTACTATTGGCACATTACATGCACTTGCACTTTCAGGCTCATTTAGTCCTTTTGATACTTGATTCATGCTTTGGCTGTTCACAGGATTCATGAATTTTCAGGGATGCACTGTTACTATTTACTGATATTTTGATTTGTTGAGACTTGGCATTCCTCTATATATTTTGGTTGGTAGGTTTTCAGTCCACCACAGGGGGACTTAGCAGGGGTCTTCATTGGGTCGACCTGCACCTTGGTCACCAGTTGATATGTATGTATATTACATATTTTAGATGTTTTTAATTGTGTGTCATATATGTATCTTGTTTGGTAATGAATAAAGTTTACAATGCTTTTTGCATATAGTGTCTACTGAGCTAATTTTGGTGCACACTTTCCTCTCTTTTTTTGTTGTGTAGTTGACTTGATTGTGCACCTGCTCATTTGCATACACGCTTTGGTTGTGCTGGCCGGTCTCTGCTTGTAGATCACCACATGTTATCATCATCTGTTGGATCTGCTACATTTAGCAAAAGCAGAGTCATGACGATAGTGCAGGGAGTGGCCAGCTCCCTGTACTATCACTGTAATCAACTCTGCTGCCGTCCGGAGGAAGCCCTGGCACATGGCCCGTTGAGCGGGAGAGACTATGAAAATCATGACTGTCCCAAGGAATCTGGGATGGTTGAGAAGTATGCCTACTATATGTAGAAGGATTGAATCTGGGCAGTAGCCAGAGGCTGACTCTCTACATACTGGTTTCCATGGCACAGGAAGGGAACAGTACGCGCCCTGCTCTGCCATAGATGGCGGAGCACACAGGACATCCTGCAGCAGGAGGCGCAGTGACATCCCACACTGAATCCTCCCCACAGACATCTGACTGCTGGAAGGAGGAGGAGTTCGCGATGCGCACTGGAGGAGCAGGAGAAGCTAAGTAAAGTTTTATTATTATGCTATTCTACTTGGGGCTGTATATATGCATTTCTGTGGGAGCTGCATATATATGTATTGCTGGGAGGGGGTTCTGTAATATATATATATATATTATGAGGGGCTGTATATATGTATACATGTGTATTACTGGGGGCTGTACATTTTTTAAGGGAGAGATGTATATATCTATTACTGGGGGCTGTGTATGTATTATTGGGGAGATTTATATATACATTACTGGGGGCTGTAAATATTTATTACTGGCAAAATTTACTTTTCACCCATGGGCCTCCACCACCCTCAACACAACCCTGACTACTTGTCAGGTATATAGGGTTTGGCAACGTGGGTTCCCAAATCTGGATAACCCCGCAGATTTGAATTGAGCCAGAATTCCACCAAATTTTATGGCTCTTACCATGTCCTTTTGTTATGTCATGTAAGAGCGGCACATGTGGTCTCCCCGAAAATTCATCTGCATGATGGACAAGGGCGTCTTTCACAGCATCGTATCCGCACAGTACAACGGTTTTCTTCTCTCCTAATTTTATGGTGTACACCGGTCCATACGTCTCCGAGAGCTGCACAGAAAAACGAGAAGTTGTTAATTCTATGAGGCACATAAATAATCGGTCACTTACCAGGATGTTGTGCAACCTACAGTATATATTTCCTGGTAGGACATTACTACATAAAGCATCTGACATCCTGAGCGGCGCTCACCTGCTGATAACACACGGGCTGCAGCTCATGGGATCTATTTATATGCAGGTAGCCTAAGGCTGTAGACACTATGCAAAGTGTGTAAGATCAGAACTGTTCTATTTATCAATGGCAACCAATCAGAGCTTGGCTTTCATTTTCCCATGATGTGATCTCTAACTGTCCATGAACAATCATCCTGCCAGGACCTTATGAGAGTATTTGTGCACATAAGATAACCCCCTTCCCACACCCTGACATAACTGTACGTCATAAGGTGCTGCACCATGACGTACAATTACGTCAAGGTGATCGCCCGTGCTCAGAAGCTGAGCCTTTGTGATCACTGTGGGACCCTAGCCGCATGTGAAAGCCGGGTTCCTATTTTAACATTCAATGGTTTGATGAAGGACCTCAGGGCTGTTTTAGTAGAAGCCTGTTAGATGCTTTCAGCATGATCTCACAATGCTGCTGTCAGTCTGACCATGTAATATGCTGCAATGCATTAGTATTGTAGAATATTACCCTGAAGAAGTGATCAAATTTAAAAATAAAAAAGAATTATTAAAAAAAAAAAAAAAAAGAATAAAAGTCCCCTCAACATAAAAAAGTGAAAATCACCCAAAAAAACACTCCATATATTGGGGCATATTTACTAAGGGACGTGCACAAGTTTCTGTCGGATTTTGCATGTTCTTTTCAGTGCAAACTACTTGCACAGGTATTTAAGAAGTGTCCTTACCACCTTTGTCTCACGCAACTGTTTTGTGTTGCAGCTGCACCAGTCATCATGCAACGCAAATTTCTGCGGTGAAGGAGGCGTTCCGGTGCTCAGTCGGACCATACACCAGTTTTTACATGCAAATCTGACAGAATTGTGTCACATGCCCCACGTTAAAGCTGCACCAAAAAAAAAAAAAGTGGTGTACTCTGCCGTGGCAGTTCAGGGGGCGCCAGATTCATGAGGAACGGGCGCCAAAAATCCAGAATCTGGCGTCCCCTGCACACTACACAGGTAACTGCATATAGTACACACTGCACTGTTCTTAGTAAATGTGCCCCATTCACTATATCTGTAACAACTCGTACAACAAAATAAAATAGTCACTGAACCCTAAGGTGAACGCCGTTAAAAAAAGTAAACAAGGGGGCGTGGCTTGGATGCCGAGCGGAGAGGTCGCATAGAGAGCCTGCTCCGCCATCAGCTCCAATAAAGCGACTTTACGCAGCAGAAACCCGACTTTCCACGACACCCCGAGGACACACTGTGGTCAGGGGAAATGACGAAGAAAAGAAAGAACATCCCGGGACCCCGCAAACTCACAGATTTTTACAGCTCCGCAACGGCTGAGCGGATTGAAGACCGCCCGCATACCAGAGCGGCAAGTGCACAGAGAACAGCCAGGTCAGAGGAGAATGCAAGCGGCACCCCGAACAGCCGGAGATCCTACTCGGCACCCTCCTCTCCATCCAGTGGCAAGGACGCAGGGAGCAGAGGTGAGTGGGCAGACGGGGAAATGGCACGGGAGGCCTCAGGGGGGCAGAGACGCAGCACTCTCACAAAATGGCCGCCGCTGCCTGCCTCACAGACACAGAGTCCGGCAAAACAGAGACCGAGGCTAGCATCAGAAGGGGGAGAAAGTACAGGGGAACTGGGAACTGAAAGACGCAGTGAGAGAGGATCCATTTGACCTACTACCAGCTGCAGATAAAGGCCTTACTGAGGTCACCATGAAAAACATGCTAACTGTCTGGAGACAGGCTTTTCACGGAGATTTCTCTAATATTCTCAAAGAGATCAAGAAAGATATTAATTCCCTGGGTGACAGGGTACATCATGTGGAGGATAAAATGGGAGAGATGATGACCTCCCACAATGAACTAGTGGACGCACACTATGACATGGAAGATGAGGTCAGACAGCTACAAATAAAATTAGCAGATTTGGAAGATCGCTCGAGACGCAACAACATCAAATTCCGAGGAATAGCGGAGAAAATACCACAATCAGAGCTGTCCAAATACATACAACGCGTAATTAGAGCTCTCGTTCCAGATTGTTCAGACCAGGATTTACAGATAGACCAAGCTCACCGACTACCTCGGCCGAAACATTTGGAAGAATCAATTCCACGGGATGTACTGGCCAGAGTTCATTTTTATACAGTCAAGGAAAGAGTAATGGAAGTAGCCAGAAAGAAGAAAACCCTACCATCGCCGTATGAAGACATTTCAATGTTTACGGACTTATCAGCAAGCACGCTGAGACTCAGAAGGCAGTTAAACCCGATAACAGCTATCCTAAGAGAACAACAAATCCGATATAAGGGGTATGGAGGGTCTCAGTTATGAGGAAAGATTAAAACAACTAGATTTATTTAGTCTGGAAAAGAGACGACTACGAGGGGACATTATTAATTTATATAAAAATATGAATGGTCCATACAAAAAATATGGTGGTAAGTTGTTCCAGATTAAATCAAATCAAAAGACGAGGGGGCACTGTCTCCGTCTGGAGAAAACAAGGTTTAATCACCAGAGGCAACAGGGCTTCTTTACTATGAGAACGGTCAATCTGTGGAATAGCCTGCCTCAGGCGCTGGTCACAGCAGGGACAGCAGAGAGCTTCAAGAAGGGTCTAGATGCCTTTTTACACCTAAATAACATTGATGGTTATATTATATAGAATTGTTTCCCCTAAATCCCTTCCTCATCCAATCCCTTCCCTTCCTTGGTTAAACTTGATGGACAAGTGTCTTTTTTCTACCCTATAAACTATGAACTCTTGGTTCCATTACAGCAAAAAAAATGTAAACTCCGATTGTCACTGGGGCAAAAAAAAAAAAAATTGTCTGGATCTACAATTAGAAAATATGCATACAAATTCAACCTATGGAACCTATCTTGTAAGTCACCCGGGGACTGCCTGTGTTAGACACAGATGGCAGCCTATTAATGGGGGTTCCTTAAGTTGGACCATGTGACCAGCTAACCCTTCTACCAACTGGACAATGTCTTTGAATACAGTTTTTTCTATGTATCCTTCAGCCCATCATAATCCATAGCCTATTACACCCTTATGCTTTCCAAACCCGTACCCTTGAATAATAATGTGAATGTTACCTTATGTAATGTCTGGTAAGGTCTCTTCAGGTCTAGAATATGCAGATTCCCGATGATGGGCAGGGGTCTCGGTCCGGGGGGCAGATTATACACATTTGTTTTCCGTCCATAGAGAAACAGGGCAATGGAAATGCACATAATTAGAGACAGAACCAACGTGACGGGATCAGTGACGTCCATGGTACCAGGGAAGGATCTATGGGAAGATAAATATAAGTATGAATACACAAATGGGCAGCGTTTGCAGGGTTCTCTTGCCTATCGATCCTCTCTACAGATCTTATCTACACTTGAACTTTACTTTCTGAGTTGCAATAAAGTCTGGCTAATTTTTTTTTCCGGGACTGTTTTTTTTGTACAACAGGAAGTTAAACTTTGCTTCCTCCGTTTCGGTCTCTCACATCACTTTATGTAATAGTTTTTTTTTTCTACTGACTGTCGTATATATAAATCTTACCTTCAGTCCTGTAGTCGTGATAAGATTTCTCTAGTTCTCAGTAATATGAGATCCCGGATGAGATGTTGTCTCTGCAGCTCGAGTTAAATTCTAAAATTTACATTGCATAACACTGAAACTATACACAGATATTTGTATCAGAGCCAGGTCCTTGCGTGAAAGAGGGAGGAGGTTTATTTTTCAGAATAATGCAGTGAAATACTATGCAGGAGATTACATAAACAGCAATAGAAAAAAAAAAACTAGACCCTCATAGGTCAACTAGGGTCAAAAATTTAAAAAGATCTGAGTGTACTTATAGATCGTAGATTAGAGAAGATCACAAGGTCAGTCAGCTGCCTCTAAAGCCAGCAAGATCTTGTAATCAAAAGTGGTCTGGACTCTCGGGATAGGGATGTAATATTACCACTATACAAGGCATTGGTTCGGCCTCACCTGGAATATGCCGTCCAGTTCTGGGCACCGGTCCATAAAAAGGAGGCCCTGGAGCTGGAGAGGGTTCAACGTAGAGCCACAAAAATGATAAGGGGTATGGAGGGTCTCAGTTATGATGAAAGATAGAAATAGAATGGGGACATGATTCATTTATGTAAATATATAAATGTAAAATAAAATGGTGAAAAGTTCTTTCAGTCTACAGAAAAAATGGTTTGGTCTCCAGAAACATTAAAACTTCTTTATTGTAAGAATATGTGGAATAGCCGAGCTCAGGAGCTGGTTCTTTACTGTAAGAGCAGGGAATTTGTGGAATAGCTAAGCTCAGGAACTGGTTCTTTACTGTAAGAGCAGGGAATTTGTGGAATAGCCGAGCTCAGGAACTGGTTCTTTACTGTAAGAGCAGGGAATTTGTAGAATAGCCGAGCTCAGGAGCTGGTTCTTTACTGTAAGAGCAGGGAATTTGTGGAATAGCCGTGCTCAGGAACTGGTTCTTTACTGTAAGAGCAGGGAATTTGTAGAATAGCCAAGCTCAGGAACTGGTTCTTTACTGTAAGAGCAGGGAATTTGTGGAATAGCCGTGCTCAGGAACTGGTTCTTTACTGTAAGAGCAGGGAATTTGTGGAATAGCCGAGCTCAGGAACTGGTTCTTTACTGTAAGAGCAGGGAATTTGTGGAATAGCCGAGCTAAGTCTTCTTGTCAGAAGACAATTGTGACAAGTTTCCTGCAACAATAAAATATTTAAAAGGTTTAATAATTGAATGAATAGTAGGGATAGGGATGAGCCACCTACTGGGTAGAGCAGAGAGTTGCCATAAAGTCTTGTGTCCTTGTATAAACTGAGAGCAGCTCATAGTCTGGGCATTTTTCCAACATATTGTCCAAAGTGGATGACGCTCTCAGAAGAATTTCCTGAGAAACACGATCCATAGCCTCATAGCTCAACAAACAAGCTCCAGACCCCATATTTATAGACAGTGAATAGAAAATATCTACTAAAGAAACTGATGAGAGAAGAAAAGGATACATTTAGTTCTACTACTCTAAGGGTGGGGACACACATGGCGCCTTTAGTCCGTTTTAGGGCCGTTTTTAGTTTTTTAGTTTTTAGTGCATTTTCAGATCGTAAAAAACGCATGCGTTTTTGACAGGTTTGACCAATTATCTTCATTCAAACTGGTCAAAAACGCCACGTGTGTCACCATCCTAAGGTATCAAAATGTTAAATTGTTGTGCATGCGATACCCCTGGTTGTATGAGATGCGCGCCAATATCTTTTTTTGTTTCTATATTGCATTTAATTGTGAGGTCCATGTGGGTATTTTCGGATGCAGCCGTCTTTGCAAATTAAATTTGGTGACATTCCCTTTAAGATCAGGTGGCTGCCTCCTTGGGTAACCTTGTGTACAATGATCAAGTTACAAGCATAAAGGCAGATAAGTCGCTCCCTGCGAGACACACCCAGCGTCATCTCATAGGAAGAGGGTTTGGTCCAAGTCCAAGGCTTTGTATAGAAACAAATTGGGCAACTAGGGCTTTATACATATTATAGAATTATGTGCTTAATTCTATAATCTTATTACTCCTATACCAGCGCTGCATGAACATATATACACTGCAGATAGACCGCGTGTCCTGTAGATGATCTCCTCCGCTGCAGAAACGTAGGTGTAAAACAACATGTTTACCAGTTATCATGGATCATGTTGATAATAATATTAATAATAATAATAATTCCTTTATTTATATAGTGCACACATATTACGCAGCGCTGCACAGAGCTTGTCACATGAGTCCCTGTCCCCAATGGGGCTCACATTCTAATCAACCTACCAGTATGTTTTGGAGTGTGGGAGGAAACCAGAGGACCTGGAGGTAACCCATGCAAACACGGAGAGAACATACAAACTCTTTGCAGATGCCAGTGTCCTTATGGTCCCTCAGGTACCAGCCTCACCTATAGAAAAGCTCCTGTATAGATCATTGGTGGAAGCAACCTCAGGTACCAGCCTGACAGATTTCCAAAGCTCACAGACAAATAGGGGCAGATTTACTTACCCGGTCCATTCGGGATCCAGCGGCGCGTTCTGTGCGGTGGATTCGGGTCTTCCGGCGATTCACTAAGGTAGTTCCTCCGCCGTCCACCAGGTGGCGCTGCTGCGCTGAAGTTCCCCGAGGTCCGCCGGAATGCAGGAGCCTATACCTGGTGAAGGTAAGCGCGAGTCCCGCAACACTTTTTTAAAAAAAAAATGCGGCGGTTTTTCCGAATCCGTCGGGTTTTCGTTCAGCCACGGCCCCCGATTTCTGTCGCGTGCATGCCGACGCCGATGCGCCACAATCCGATCGCGTGCGCCAAAATCCCGGGGCAATACAGGGAAAATCGGGGCAAATCGGAAGTATTCGGGTAACACGTCAGGAAAATGCGAATCGGGCCCTTAGTAAATGACCCCCATAGTCTATACACCTGATCACCGTATCGCTATGTAAGGAAGTCCAGCTGGTGCACGGACGCCCTGATTCCAGCTCTGCAAATGGGATTCCTTCCAATAGTTATTCTCTATTCCAAATTCAGTAAAAAAAAACAGATCTAGCCGGAGACCACAGACAGCGATCAACACGTTTTGACACTTGTCTTAATCGTGATCTGAACAGGTTGCATTCACACGTTGCGTTTTCATTGCGTTACAACAGCTGAAGAGAGGCGATTTGCCTAATTACATTACCATGTACATTTGTTAACACTATGTTAACACATGTGTTTACACACTATTAACACACGCGTGAACATCACGTTTACGATTCGTTTTGTTAACACAAATGTTAACAGTAATGTAGTTAGGCAAAATTGCTCTCCTCAGCCGTTGTAACGTGTTTCAAATGCAAGGAAAACGCAAAACAAAACGCAACGTGTGAACGCGGCCTTAAAGATATACTAAGTTTTTAAAAAAAATTTTTGCACAGCTTTCTATTCCCGATTTTAAGAACGGATATCTCCGCTTCTGTTAAGCATCCATACACAATACATGTATCATATTAAAGGGGGGACTCTCCTGAATTTTGTTATACGTGCAAGAGTTCAGAAGATCTAGGGGATTGAAGCCGGTCAGCTGAAGGCAGAATATAGAAGAAGCTGCAGGAGACTTTCACTTTGCAGAAGTACATGCACCCTCTGCATCTGGAGCCGAACCTGGGAGAGTGCGATGGAATAATGCTGGACATATTTATAACTTATTTTGGTAAAAGTTACTACTTTCAAAGAATTTATCAGAAAAATGACAAAAAAAAAAACCTTATTTTTTCACATTTTTAGTCAATTATTGACAAATTTTATAAAGAAAAAAAAGTGTCATTAATAAAACTATCCTATCAGGATAAAATCTCACGTGTCATGCAAAAAAAAAAAAACAAAGTAAAAATGGTTATGATATGTAAAGCTTTATCCAGATATATCGTCAGTTAAAGAAGCGCAAAAGCAAAACGTCGAAAATGGACCTGGACCATCGGTCAGGAGTTAAACAGATTGTAATTTACATTCATGTCTGTACAGATACATTAATAGTAAAACATTTGTTTTTAACTGATCTGTTAAAAAAACAACCAAACAAAAAAAAGGGCCCAACTGCGTCTTGTCTTGTCTGTTCTGCAGTTTTTTTTTTTTTTAGCTGTGTCAGTGTTAAGGAGGTCGCACTGGTTTCGGACGCCATCTTGACTACTGTCCGCCATCTTAGATACAGCGGCCACCTTGGGGGGGGGGGGGTATGCTTCCCTCTTAGAACCTATAGAGTTAAATGTTTTAATTCAGCTATTTTTCTCATTTAAACTGTTGTTTGCCTTTTCACAATATCCTTGGCATTTCTTACTGTCCTTCGGGCCTCTGTATTCTTGTTATTTATTTTGGTTATGAAGAAGCTTCTAGGAGCCATTGTGTAGATAAGCATGGCTGTAAACAAGGCCTAGTCATTTTTCCCAGAATGTGCTGGTACAAAAACATAATGGCCAATAGAATCTAAGTGTCTTATCAACATCCCAAATGCTGATCTTCATGTGCTAAAATACAGCTGTATCTGTTTGAAATAAACAGTGTGATTTGAGTGCATCGGAAGACCGACTGTGTCTTGCATTTACTCTGTCAGCTCGCTGCCGGCAGCTATCTCATCCTCCCTCAAAGGGTTAATTAGGACTCACCTTACAAAAGTCAAGAGGGCTGTTGGGGCCCTGCATAAAAATCCCTAACAGTCAGTTTCCGCATTTCATTATTTTATAGCAATCCATTTTTTATGCCCAACATCTGCTCAGATGGCGTAAAGTCTAGTAGAAGATCTAGAAACGGATAGGAACAGACACCACTGCAAGCCCATTGAAATCAATAGGTAAAAAAAAAACTGATCGGTTATTACAGTATTTTTCGGACTATAAGGCGCACCGGAGTATAAGGCGCACCATCAATAAATGCCTGCTATAACGTCTAGGTTCATATATAAGGCGCACCTGATTATAAGGATGAATAACCAGCAGGTGGCAGACCTGTGCACAGTTCAGGGCAGCTGTTGTCTGTAAGTACGGTTCATATATTTTTAAAAGTATTTATTTTTGCAGTTTTTTGAAATTTTAACAATTACAATAAACAAAATCAAAGAACAAGATTGTCTTTTACATATTTTCTTCCCCACAATGCAGAAGTAATAAAGTACGGTTAATATATAAGGCGCACCTTTCTGAGAAAATCAAAGGATTTTTAGTGCGCCTTATAGTCCAAAAAATACGGTATTATTTTTTTCAATATAGTTGATTTTTTTTTTTCAACGGTTTTTATTATTTTAAAGGGAACCTGTCATCAGAAATTGGCCTAATAAACCGCTATCAGTATGTTGTCAAGCAGATGAGCAGCTTCTAGATCGCGTTTCTTTCAGGACGCGGTCTCACGGTGCGTTTTGGTTGCGTTTTCATTGCGTTTTGAAACGCATTAGAACAGCTGAGATGAGGCGATTTGCCCAATTACATTACTGTTAGCCTTTGCATTTACAAAATGCAGTGTAAATGCGCACGCGTTAAGAAAGTGTTAACAGAATGTACATGTAAATGCATTGTTAATGCATGCGTTAACATTGTGTTTACACACCGTTTTGTAAACGGCAATATAAATAGTAATGAAATTTGGCAAATCACCTCATCTCAGCTGTTGTAATGCGTTTCAAAACGCAATGAAAGCGCAACCAAAACGCACCACGTGACCGTGCCCCCACGGCCTGGTGCAGTACCATCATCCAGAAAATCAACTTTGAAGTGAGATGTAAATTGGTTTTATTAAGTCAAGGAGGCGGAGAGGACCTGCCTTAGAACACCCCCTTTAACCCCTTCCCGACGCGCGCCGTACTAGTACGTACTCGCGGGCCGAGTACGTACTCGCGGGCCGAGCCCTCTCCATAGCCGGTAAGTCTTTGCTGCATATTGCAGCAAAGGCTTACCGGTAACACCCGCGATCGGTGCTAGCACCGATCGCGGGTGTTTTCTCCGCAATCGCCGCCGACAATGCTGCCGGTGGCTTCAAAGAGATGGCGCCGCATGGGCGCCGCCATCTTGTGGTGGATCGCTGCTCCCCGATGACGTCACGGGGAGCGGCGATCCGTCGCCGTGGTAACCTCGGGTGTTCCGAACACCCGAGGCTACTTTGTTTTAACCCATGCATTACAATGTGCCAATTGCACATTGTAATGCATGGGGAGTAAAATCCACATATACTGCCATACTGTAGTATGGCAGTATATGATAGGATCGATCAGACTACCTAGGGTTAGAGTACCCTAGGGAGTCTGAAAAATAGTAAAAGTAAAAATAAAAAAAAGTTAAAAAAAAAAAAAATTATAATAAAAAAACCTAAAAATTCAAATTACCCCCCTTTCCCTAGAACTGATATAAAAATAAATAAACAGTAAAAATCATAAACACATTAGGTATCGCCGCGTCCGAAAATGCCCGATCTATCAAATTATGATAATGTTTTTTCACTATGTTTAACCCCGTAACGGAAGATAGCGTCCAAAGTCGAAAATGGCATTTTTTTGCCATTTTGAAAAATATAAAAAAATTAATAAAAAGTTATAAAGGTCGCACAGTCCCAAAAATTATAGTAATGAAAACGGCATCAAAATTCGCAAAAAATGACACTATCCACAGCTCCGTACACCAAAGTATGAAAAAGTTATTGGCCCCAGAAGATGGCAAAATAAAAAAAAAATATTTTGTACAGGAGGTTTTAATTTTTTTAAATGTATGAAAACATTATAAAACCTATACAAATTTGGTATCCACGTGATCGTACCAACCCAAAGAATAAAGTAGACATGTCATTTGGGACACAGAGTGAAAGCTGTAAAATCCAAGCCCACAAGAAAACGTCACAAATGTGGTTTTTCACCATTTTCACTGCTTTTGGAAATTTTTTTCCTGCTTCCCAGTACACACCATAGAATATTAAATACCGTCACTATGAAGTGCAATTTGTTACGCAGAAAATAAGCCATAACACAGCTCTTTATGTGGAAAAATAAAAAAGTTATAGATTTTTGAAGTTGGTGAGTGAAAAAAGGAAGTGAAAAAACTAAAAAAGGCCAAGTCGTTAAGGGGTTAAGCATCCAGGAAGATCATTGATCAGATCTCCTGAAGTCCAGCACATGATGTCAATCACATGGGAGGAGGCATCCAGAGGCAGAGAGAGCTTGACTTCAGTGTTTAACTCTCCGCCTGCCTGACTTTATACATCCAACTTACATCTCACTTCAAAGTCGATTCTCTGGATGATGCCACCTCCCTGCGCCATGAAAGAAACATGATCTGGAAGGTGTTCAGCTGCTTGACAACATACTGGTAGTAGACTATTAGGTCAATTTCTGATGACAGGTTCCCTTTAAAACACTACAGTAGTAATATTAGTAATGTCACCCTAAGGCTTGGGTTATCTGTCCGGTATCCTGGATCCGGTGGTATTACACCTCTTTGCCAAGGTCTTGTATTTAGTGTGCAGGTAGTGACTTTAATATAACCGGGTAATATAAGAAAGAACCAACAACTTTGGGGATGAAGCCTGTCAAAGGGTGAAGGGGTTTGTTTTGGGGTTAAAGGTTATTTCCTTGTATATTTCCTTGGATATTATGTTGGGCTTTACCAAAGGGCTGAGTAATTTGGCGATTTATGATGCTATTGTTGGTCGAAAGTTCTGGTCATCCAGATGTCCCGGATTTGAGTGAACCTCCATTATGCATTGGAACGGAAACGCAAAACAGAGGCCAAAATTCAGATAACCATCTGTTTTTGTTTTTTATTTCTCTTCTTTGGCTGCATTGAAACTGCAATGTAAAATCAGAGCATGCTCAGTATAAAAAAAAGGAATTGTCACGGGTGGTCCCGGGACCCATGTATCGGGTCACGGGCTCAACCATGCTCTTCTGTGTGCCCCCTCTCCGCTTCACAATGACTCACCCAACCTCACTTGTGCTTCCGGATCCTCGGACACGTGCGCGTCCTTGTATCCTACGGCGCCTGTGTGCTGGCTTCACAAGATTTAAAGGGACACCGCGCTGTTGATTGGCGCTGGCCTTACCCAGAATCCTATTTAACACAGGCTCTCCCCGTACACCCTGCCGGATCTTTGTGCCTCACAGCCTTAGAAATAGCTGGTTTCCCATGACCTTTGCAATGAGTGTGATTTCTTGTTGTGGCCCGGGACCTGTTCCCGTTTACATTCCTTTGCCACCGGCCCCGACTTTCGGCTCTGCCTTTGACCTTGAACCTTTGCCGCCTGTCTTGACCTCCAGCCTGTCCCCGACCACGAAGCTGCCTTACCTTTCTGTACCTCACCTTGGCTGCCACCGCGGACAAGACACGCCCGTGGAACAACCTGGTGGTACCAAGCCGCAGCAAGTCCAACCCGCTCTGGTGAAGATCGGGTTCCAGCTGTCGGCTTGTGTCATCGTCCGCGGTGGTCCAGAGTCTGACAGGAATTAACTAATGGAAAAAACTGTTTACTATGTAAAACGAACTTTTGATGGAAAGCATCTACCGTTAGTATTGCTCAGCAGTTTGCGTCCATTACCTGCTCAAATAACGAAACGGAGTAAAAAACGGACACTAATGTGCACCATTGCAAGTCCATTGAAATCAATGAGGAAAAAAATGATCTGTTATGTATCGGTTTTTGAATGGAAACTGCCAAATGGAAGTAGAAAAATAGATTGGAGCTGTCCCTTTGCATTCCTGATCACGATTGAGCCGCGTGCCGAAACATGTTGATCACCGTCTGTGTTGTTCGGCTTTGTACACATTTTTACTAAATTTGGAAAAAAAAATACCTATTGGAAGGAATTGCTCTACACTCCATGACAAAGAGAGGCCTAGAGTTTAGTGCTTAGGTTTTTGGAGGGGGGTTTATATGCTCCACATGTTCTGACCATCTTCGTTTGATCTCTAGTCATAGGGAATGGCAAAAAAACATGGGTGACCATCAAAATCCAGAATGGTCTCAGATCTGTCATTTCCAAAACTACCCCTAGGCAACATTAGCGTAACCAGGAGAGGCAGGGCCCCATAGCAGACTTTCCCCTTAAAAATATACATATCTGTATACACACACACATGTGAGTTACAATAACACACCATATATACATACAGCATACACACACACACATACAGTACCATATAGATACATACAGATTATAAACATCACATATGCAGACACATACAATACCATATATAGACTGCATATACACACACCCAATACCTCAGATGCTGGGGCCCCTTGACATTGTGGGCCCCATTGCAGCTGTTTTGGCTGTTACCCCTTTAGTTAAGCCCCTGGTAGGCAAACTAGGACAGAATTGTCTTACTCAGGGTTAGGTTTTAGGAAATATAAAGGCAGAGCTAAGAAAGTTCTGTACAGTAGTGCACAAAAATACTGTCATGACGTGTCCACATATCACCAATAGAACTCAATGGAAATTTTTTTCTATTTCACTCTCTGTATTTGACCTTGTTTTTTGTGGGATAGAGATGAAGGTTTTTGAGCACATAACATACATTCATATATACATGGGGCAGCACGGTGGCTCAGTGATTAGCATTACAGCCTTTCAGCGCTGGGGGTCCTTGGTGTTTGCATGGGTTTCCTCCGGGTCCTCCAGTTTCCTTCCACAATCCAAAAAAATAAAAAACAGATTGTGAGCCCCATGGGGACAGGGACTGATTTGGAAAGCTCCGTGCAGTACTGCTTAATCTGTGTGCGCTATATAAAGGAATTATTATTTATTACCGTACATCTTACATCATTAGATAACTAGAAAAACAGATTTTATTTTCTACTTTGAAAGCTGTGTCTATTGAAGACCAAAATATATAAAATTACAAAAAGTTTACAAACTCATTCACACGTACAACCACCTCCTCGTTATCCAGAATCATGGTGGATGTCGATGTCCATTGTAGTTTCATATAGATGTAGGGTATGTCCACAGCACATCCTTTATATGGATCGCAGGACAACGAAGATTTGAGAAACAAAGTCTCCGTTGTTGGCTCGGATTACCAAAGTTTCCGAACAAATTCAGGACAATGAAACAATAATGGGTCAAAAGGAGCCCCAATTCAACACTGTACCCTTTTCATTCATAGATGTAAAGATTCTATTTTCCATATTGAAACTTCAGCAACAGTTTCTTGAAAGAATTTGGTGGTCCCATAATCTTTGGCCACGAGCCTCCACCAACATTGGTCCTGCTCGGTCAATCATTATGACGTCGCATAGCACACATTTCATGGATCGCAGGAGCACTGGTGAACGCAATTACAGGGGTAAGGTCCACCTCTGTGCCAGGAGGAGGTTGAAAAGTAAAGTTCTGCAACAGCGTAGTAAAAAAGAGAAAGAGCTCAGCTTTAGCCAGGATCTCCCCGGTGCACCGCCGTTTACCTAGAAGAAGAAAGAAGTGCAGGTATTATGCCAGTGTATAGCAGATTACATGCCCAGCAAAACACATGGGGGCTCATTTTCTAAGGGTCCAAATCGCACATTTTCGTCGGGTTTCCTGAATATTTCTGTTTTGCGCCGAATTGCCCCGGGGATTTTGGTGCAAGCGATCGGATTTTGGCGCATCGGCGCAACAGAAATCGGGGGGCGTAGCCATTGGAAAACCTAACGGATTCGGAAAACACGTGAAATTTAAAAAAACATTTGTGTCGCAAGATCAGCACTCACATGCACCGGGAAGAAGAAGGTGAACTCCAGCGGACTTCAGCGCAGCAGCAACACCTAGTGAATATCGGGCGTACGGACCTTAGTGAATCCCGGCAGACCCGAATCAGCGTCGGAGAACGCGCCGCTGGATTGCGACTGGACCGGGTAAGTAAATCTGCCCCATGATGTCTATATGAGGGAACTATGTAAGGTTCTTTATCACTTACCCAACCACAGTTCGGCATTAAATGGAATTTATCAACATGATTTCCATCCCCCACCATACTATGCAAGGCTCTTTACACACTAAATCTTCATAGGGATTTGGAAACTGATGACAGAAGCCTTTTCTGCGAATGTGCCCAGTCAGTAGGGATTAGAGGACCCGGTGGCAATGTTTGGGTCCCCAAACACAGTTCACCCCTATCGGAAACACGAGTAGCACATGGTTCTGGCAGGTGCACAGAGGCATTTTAATGCATTTAAGTAATGGCGGGGACAAGTGCCACCAGCTGTAAAGGGGTTCACACTTGTGATCACTGCCAGCACTGATCATAAGTGTTACCAGTTTATTCAGGTTCCCAAAGCAAACATTGTTCAAGGTTTGGCTGAACCTACCGAAACAAATTAATCCGTTCATCCTTACTCATCAGTTGATGCTCAATCCACGACTGATGCTCTGCGCATGCACTGGCACTGATTCTCCATCACACATTTGGGAGGAGATTGCAGTGGTTAGAGGAGTGACATAGAAGGGAGAACTGGGTGTGCGACCAAGCGGGAGATCATATCATCAAGAGAAAGTCTTGCATAACTCCAAAATCATCCACCAAAGCGCTTCTGGGTTAATTTGCATATGAATTAAAAAAACTAGTTTTCAGAGGATTAAAGCTGTGTTAAGGTGGACGAGTCCTACATGACAGTATGATTCAACCATCATAAACTAATGGACTGGAACAGATGGATTCCCACTTATCTATTCATTTATTCATTAATAACATCTGTATTTGGAAATATTCAGTAGTAACTCTCACGGTGAACTCCCAGTGGGAAAAAAAAAAGATGGTGAAATTCCAAAAAAGTATTTAATATTTACTCCTTGGTCTACATTTCCTTATTCCTGCAACCAAGTCTGGTCGGAGTCAAATTGCATCATTTTAATAAGGTATAAAAAATTATGGTTTGTTGGACACACATATAGAATGTCCCAATAATTTGGAGGGTCTGGACTTGGATCAATAGTGGGAGCAGTGTCTGGTTTGGAGCGTGTACCAGTTAGATGATGGATTCCAGATTTGACCACTTTAACCATCTTAGGGCCTGGTCTTGGATCACTAGTGCTGGCACAGAATCTGGCAGCTCCGAAACTACCCCAGGTGGTTCATGTATAGGTACAATATGTTGCCTCAAACAAAATAATGTTAATCTTGAATTTTATTTCCCAGATATTTTTATCTGTTGCTTGCAGAAGCATGAAATCTGCTGAACTGCAGTGCAAAATCTGTGCCAGCTCCCCCTCATGTACAATGTTTTACTGATGTGGAGAAGAACCACCCCATGGGCCCCTGAGGTTTCTAGGTCCTGGTGCAACTGTATCCTTTCAGGATTGGTTTGGTTTGGTTTATTGTGAATGTAGAAAAAACACCGCAATGGTCCCCATCAGGGTCCCTTATCTGTATATCCATCGTACGTTGGGGGAGCATGGTGGCTTATTGGTTAACACTACAGCCTTGCAGCGCTGAGGACATGGGTTCAAGTATCATAGTATCATAGTATCATAGTATATAAGGCTGGAAGGAGACACAAGTCCATCAAGTCCAACCTTTAAGAATTAAATAAATGTTTTATCCCCATAACCCGTGATATTTTTTATCTCCAGAAAGGCATCCAGGCCTCTCTTGAACATGTACATAGAGTCGGCCATAACAACCTCCTGCGGCAGAGAGTTCCATAGTCTCACTGCTCTTACAGTAAAGAACCTTTGTCTATGTTGATGGTAGAATCGCCTCTCCTCTAAGCGTAGAGGATGCCCCCTTGTCCTGGTCACAGGCCGAGGTATAAAAAGATCTTTGGCGAGATCCTTGTACTGTCCGTTCAGGTATTTGTACATTGTAATGAGGTCTCCCCTCAGTCGTCTTTTTTCTAAACTGAATAATCCCAAATTTTTTAATCTGTCAGTGTATTCTAGTTCCCCCATTCCCCTAATAATCCTGGTTGCTCTCCTCTGCACCCGTTCCAGCTCTACTATATCCTTTTTATACACTGGTGCCCTAAACTGTACACAATATTCCATGTGTGGTCTGACCAGGGATTTGTATAAGGGCAAAACTATGTCTTTATCATGAGAATCTATTCCTCTCTTGATACATCCCATTATTTTATTTGCTTTAGCAGCAGCCGCCTGGCTCTGGTCACTAAAATTAAGTTTACCATCCACCAATACCCCCAAGTCCTTTTCAGCTTCAGTTTTACTAAGTAATTGACCGTTTAGAACATAATTATACTTTTTGTTTCCATGGCCCAAGTGCATAACTTTACATTTATCTACATTAAACCTCATCAACCATTTCTCTGCTGTTGAGATGTGGGGTCTTCTGGCCGTTAAAAAAAAAATAAATCTTTACTCAGGCTTCAGGTCCAAAGAAAAGGCTTGCATTTATTTGCACAAAAATAAAATGTACAGAACAAAAATGCTGATAATTCAGGGGATAGATTGCAGCTACCTTGGAACAAGCAGCTCCCCTGTGGTCAGATCAGACACTCTGACCTAGAGACAATCCATGTACACACAGGTGTCATTAAATACCCAACTATTTCCCTTGAGTTTTAAAGGGATACACCCCTGGGTTGCACCTTTAACAACAAACATCACACAAAGATATATTTCTTACTTAATATACATAATGCCACAATACAATATAATACACAATATAAAAATAAAAGGGGAGTTTACAATATACACAAAGTAACCAAAGTTAGAAATGCAAACATAAACCACATGGCTTCAGCTCAGCATCACCTGGCAGTAATCAGATGCAGCTATATAACCCCAGCTCACCCTCTGCTCAGGTTTTGCACACACACAGGTAAGATCAGGTAATGCTGAGTGGTGGCTGCTGAACTGGTTTGTCTGGTGAAACAATAGTGGACAGAGACAAAGGTTTGCTGGCCAGCAGGAGGAGAAAAAGAAGAAAAGTTACAAACACACAGAGAAGACAAACAGTTCACCATTCACCCCTCAACATTCCTCCCTGCTTAAGTGGAAGCTTGCCCTTCCACAAAGTAGTTCTCTTGGACTTGGGTACCAAATCGGGATAAGTGATCGGCATTCTTATGCCGACTCCCTGGTTTGTACTGTACCAAGAACCGGTAAGGCTGTAAGCCCAAGTACCAACGTGTTAGACGAGCATTGTTACCCTTCATTGTATTCAACCAAAATAAAGGATGATGGTCAGAAATTAACACAAATTCTTTACCCAATAGATAATAACGTAGACTTTCTATGGCCCATTTTATGGCTAAACATTCCTTTTCTATTGTAGAATAGTTTAGTTCTCTGGGGAACAGTTTTCTGCTAATATACAGAATTGGATGTTCTTCTCCATCCTGCATTTGGCAGAGAACAGCCCCGATACCCCTTTCTGAGGCATCAACCTGGACTTGAAATGGCAGAGTAAAATTCGGGTTATTTAATACAGGTGCACTACACAATTTCTCTTTTAAAGTATTAAATGCTTTTTCACACTCAGGTGTCCATTCCACAAGGTTCTTTTTTGTTTTCTTTGTAAGATCACTTAAAGGGGCGGCTAAATCAGAAAAATTTGGAATAAATCGGCGGTAATAGCCAGCCAGCCCTAAAAATGACCTCACTTCCTTCTTTGTTTTTGGAGTTGGGGCATCCTTTACAGCTGTAATTTTTGAAATTTCTGGTTTAATTTTCCCACCACCTACAATGTATCCAAGATAAGAGGTTTCTTTCTGAGCTATGGTACATTTTGTTGGATTGATTGTAAGTCCAGCTTTAGCCAAGGCTGAGATGACATTTTCCAGATGCAAAAGATGAGACTTCCAATCAGAACTAAAGACAATGACATCATCAAGGTAAGCGGCACAGTATGAGGAGTGTGGTCTGATTACTGTATCCATTAGCCTTTGGAATGTAGCAGGGGCATTATGGAGGCCAAATGGCATACAGGTAAACTGAAACAAGCCCTGTGGGGTGGCAAAAGCTGTTTTTTCACGGGAATTACCTTCAAGTGGTATCTGCCAATAGCCCTTAGTCAGATCAAATGTAGATATATACTGGGCTTTTCCCAAGCTACTTATTAGGTCATCAATATGGGGCATAGGGTAGCTGTCAAATTTTGAGATCTGATTGAGTTTTCTAAAATCAATACAGAATCTAATGTCCCCATTTTTCTTGGGTACAACAACAATGGGGGAGCACCAAGGACTGCAGGATGGTTCAATGACCCCTAATTTTAGCATGTTTTGAACTTCCATGTCCATCACAGGCTTCAGTTTTTCAGGCACCCTGTAGGGTTTCTGACGTATTGGTTTGGCATCACCAGTGTCAATCACATGTTGGACTAACTTGGTGTGACCTGGTGTAGAGACAAAGGTGTGTTCATGCTTCTGCAACAAATGGTCTAAGTCTTTATTCTGGTCATCAGAAAGTTCACTTCCCCTCTGAATATCAGAGACATGAGAACTAACGGGGGACAGAATAGAATAAGCCTGATCAAGAAGATTTGGATGACATTCTGAAAGAATTGTACAGGCCACATTTGGTCTATCAACCCATTTTTTAAGTAGATTGGCATGGAAGATTTTCTTTTCCTGAACCCTGCCAGGCATAAAAATCTCATAATCTACTGGACCAGTTTGACGCAAGACATCAAAGGGTCCCTGCCACTTTGCTAGCAATTTGTTATCAGATGTTGGCAGTAACAGTAGAACCTTATCCCCGGGTATAAAACATTTATCTTTAGCATTTTTATCATACCATTGTTTCATGTGGGATTGTGCATCTGTAACATTGACCTTCACAAACTCTGCTAACTCGGCAAGTTTGTCCCTCATTGAGATGACATACTCCACTAAGGTTTTTTGGTCTGGGCTAGGGTTTTCCCAGTGTTCTTTGATCACATCCAGTGGTCCCCTTGGTCTTCTACCATAGAGTAACTCAAAGGGAGAAAAACCAGTGGATGCCTGTGGAACCTCTCTATAGGCAAACAAAACATATGGGAGCAACTGATCCCATTGTTTTGGATATTGTTCCACAAACTTGCAAAGCATTCTTTTAAGCGTCTGGTTGAAGCGCTCCACCAAGCCATCTGTTTGTGGATGATAGGGAGCAGTTCTTACTGCCTGGATTCCTAAAAGCTGATGGATTTGCTTCATTAAGTTGGACTGAAAATTTGAACCTTGGTCTGTTAGAATTGTGTGAGGAATACCCATCTGACTGAAAAACTTCATCAGTTCCTCTGCAATTCTTTTTGTGGTGATAGTTCTTAAGGGAATAGCCTCTGGATAGCGGGTCATGTAATCACTTATAACTAAAATATATTGGTTACCTTTTTTACTTTTTTCAAGAGGACCAACTATATCCAGAGCTATTCTTTCAAAGGGAGTATCAACCACAGGTACAGGGATCAGCTTACATTTTTTGTTACCTGGGGAAACAAACTGACATTCAGGACAAGAGTCACAAAAACTGGCAACATCTGCATGTACTTTAGGCCAAAAGAATCGAGTTAGTATCCTTGACAGTGTTTTATTCCTACCCAGGTGTCCAGATAGCGGTATACTATGAGATACTTTCAGAATTGACTCCCTGTATTCAGAGGGAACCACAAGTTGCCATACTTTTTCTTTTGTCTTTGGATGCTCACAAACCCTATACAAGAGGTCATTTTTTAAAGTGTACATAGGAAACTGTTTGGGTTCCCCTTCATTTTTAACCTGAGAAAATGCTGAAGCAAGGGTGCCATCTTGTTTTTGTTTAACGGACATATTTTCCCACTTTAGGGATCCTTTTTCTAAGAGAGAATGCGCAGACCGCCATTTCGCACGAGAAAGGCGCATTTCTCTCCTAGAAAGGTGACCTTTGCCACTACCATGGAAAACATCATCGTGCAATGGAAATATGTCACCCAGAGATTCTGCATCAGACACCTTTTTAACTTGAGACCTTGTGGTCACAGCAGAAGTTACACTGTCACTTTTAATCATGCTACAAAAACCAGGTAGGTCTTGGCCCAAAACCACAGGATATGGCAATTTTGGGACAATTCCCATTTCTAAAGACACTTCTACATCAGCTATTTGTATAGGTATCACAGTTTTAGGGTACATCTTTTTATCACCATGCACACAGGTTAGGAACAAATGACCTGTAGTATTAGCAGAGTCCACCAAGTCTGATCTTATCAGAGACTGCTGGCTCCCAGTATCAATCAGTGCAGTCACAGTCTGGGAGTTAACAGTAACAGGTTGTAAATAGTCTCTCACAAGTCCTACACAATTTGCTGCAGACCCTTTAACTTTTTTGCTAGCTATATTGGTACAGTCTTTAGCATAATGTCCAGCTTTACCACAGGCAAAGCAAGTAAGGTCTTTATGCTGACCTTTAGATTTTACAGTCTCATGTTTTGGCTTATCAGTGATAGTATTGAAAGAAGGTCTTACCACACTTGGCTTCTGGACCAGTCCTTTCCTTGCAAGCAGATAATTTTCAGCGAGTGTCACAGCTTGCTCACCACTATCAGGCTGATGTTCCTTTACCCATATTCGCATTGGTGTAGGAAGAACCTCCAGAAACTGTTCAAGGATGATGGTCTCCAACACCTGCTGGACAGTCTTGCCCTCTGGGGGAATCCACTTGGAACATAGTTCACTCAGCTGGGTGTAGGCCTCTCTAGGTCCATCTTTATCTTGGTAACTGTAGGTCCGGAATTTTTGGCGAAAGGTTTCTGTATGTATGTTGTATCGTCTTAAAATTGCAGTTTTGACTTTTTTATAATTTTCAGCGTCATCAGTCCTCATCTGGCTATATGCCTGCTGTGCTTTGCTGGTGAGGAATGGCACTAAATGAAGGACCCATTGATCTTCAGGCCACTTGTTTGCTTGAGCCACTCTTTCAAATACTTTTAGATATGACTCTATATCATCAGTCTCTGTTAGCTTGGTCAGCTTTAATTTTGTGGCAGGAGAAAGATTTTGCTGCATGGCTTGTAGTGCCTGGATAAACTGTTCATCTCTCCTTGCTCTTTCCACCTCTTGTTGCTTGATGTCAATTCTGCGTTGCTCCTCCTCCTTGTCTCGCCTCCATTGCTCTTTTTCACGGTAGAATTTTTCCTCCTCTTTTCTACGTTGATCACTTAACTCTTGGCGCTGGACCAACCATACAAGGAGTTCCTCCATGCTTTTTGGAGCAGTTGCACTCACTGGTGGATCAGTACCAGCTGCAGCGCCCTCCTCTGGAATCACAGGTTTGCATACCTCTGGCTGGGTGCTCTCCATCTCCAATACAGGAACTGCTTTTGCCTTTTGGCGAGATCCTTCTACCAGTTTGGGACGTGCAGATGCTTTAGCGCGCTGCGGTGGTCTAGCAGACTGCGTCGTTATAAACCTCCTGGTACGTCCTGCCATCAGCTGAGTAGTAAACTGTACTTAGTCCAGTACAAACAGCCATCCCACTGCTGCCACCATATGTTGAGATGTGGGGTCTTCTGGCCGTTAAAAAAAAAATAAATCTTTACTCAGGCTTCAGGTCCAAAGAAAAGGCTTGCATTTATTTGCACAAAAATAAAATGTACAGAACAAAAATGCTGATAATTCAGGGGATAGATTGCAGCTACCTTGGAACAAGCAGCTCCCCTGTGGTCAGATCAGACACTCTGACCTAGAGACAATCCATGTACACACAGGTGTCATTAAATACCCAACTATTTCCCTTGAGTTTTAAAGGGATACACCCCTGGGTTGCACCTTTAACAACAAACATCACACAAAGATATATTTCTTACTTAATATACATAATGCCACAATACAATATAATACACAATATAAAAATAAAAGGGGAGTTTACAATATACACAAAGTAACCAAAGTTAGAAATGCAAACATAAACCACATGGCTTCAGCTCAGCATCACCTGGCAGTAATCAGATGCAGCTATATAACCCCAGCTCACCCTCTGCTCAGGTTTTGCACACACACAGGTAAGATCAGGTAATGCTGAGTGGTGGCTGCTGAACTGGTTTGTCTGGTGAAACAATAGTGGACAGAGACAAAGGTTTGCTGGCCAGCAGGAGGAGAAAAAGAAGAAAAGTTACAAACACACAGAGAAGACAAACAGTTCACCATTCACCCCTCAACATCTGCCCATCCCTCAAGCTTCCACAAATCCCTCTGTAATGCTAAACTATCGACCTCAGTATTTATTACTTTACACAGCTTAGTATCATCTGCAAATATTGAAACTTGACTGTGTAAACCCACTACAAGGTCATTAATAAAAATATTAAAAAGAAGTGGCCCCAATACTGACCCCTGTGGCACTCCACTGGTAACATCAACCCAATCTGAGAATGTGCCATTAATGACCACCCTCTGTTTTCTATCACTAAGCCAATTACTTACCCAAATACACAGATTTTCTCCTATTCCCAGCAGTCTCATTTTATATACCAACCTTTTATGTGGCACAGTGTCAAATGCCTTTGAAAAGTCCAGATATACAACATCCACAGCGTCCCCCAGATCCAGTCTTGAACTTACCTCCTCGTAGAAACCAATCATATTAGTCTGACAGGAGCGATCTCTCATAAACCCATGCTGACGCTGGGTTATAAGGTTGTGCACAGTGAGATACTCCAGGATAGCATCTCTAATAAACCCCTCAAATATTTTCCCCACCACAGCAGTTAGACTCACCGGTCTGTAGTTTCCAGGATCGCTATTTGATCCTTTTTTGTATATTGGTACCACATTTGCTATGCACCAGTCCTGTGGAACATAACCAGTCCTCAGTGAATCTTCAAATATTAAAAATAACGGTTTGTCTATCACCGTACATAATTCATGCAGAACCCGGGGGTGTATGCCATCTGGCCCAGGTGATTTATCTATCTTAGTGGTTGCGAGGCGGCGCCATACCTCTTCCTGGGTTAAACTGTTGACATTATAAAAAGAATTAACATTATTCCTCATTGTGTCTTCCACCAGGGGATTTTCCTGGGTAAAGACAGTTGAGAAGGCGACATTCAGTAGATTGGCCCTTTCCTCATCTCCTTCCACCATGACCCCCATGTTATTTCTAAGGGGACCCACACTCTCTGTTTTTAGTTTCTTATCATTTATATACTTGAAAAATAATTTGGGATTATTTTTGCTCTCCCTGGCAATATTTCTCTCAGTCTCTATTTTTGCGGCCTTTATCTGCTTTTTACAGGATTTATTTTTCTCTCTATAATCCTCTAATGCCTCATCGCTACCTTCACGTTTTAGCACCTTAAACGCTTTATCTTTCTCGCTTATTGCTTTCCTTACAAGACTAGTTAGCCACATAGGGTTTTTCTTGTTCCTTTTATGCTTTTTCCCATAAGGTATGTGTTTCTCACAGGACTTTTTCAGAATATATAAGAAAAAGTCCCATTTTTGGGGTGTACTTTTGTCTTTGAGAACATTATCCCAGTCTATGCCTTTAAGGTCTTCCCTTAGTTGCTGAAAATTTGCCCTCCTGAAGTTTAGAGTGTTGGTTGCCCCTTCACTAACGCTCTTAGTAAAGCATAATATAAAATCAATGATATTATGATCACTATTCCCCAGGTTCCCCCCCAACCTGTAGTTTTGATACCCTATCAGGTCTGTTGGTAAGGATAAGGTCCAGCAGTGCCCCCCCTCTTGTTGGCTCCAGGACTAGTTGCGACAGGTAATTGTCTTTTGTTGTTGACAAGAACCTGCTGCCTTTGAAGGACCTGCATGTTTCTGCCCCCAGTCAATATCTGGGTAATTGAAGTCCCCCAAGTACTTCACCATGCTTTGAAGCCGCATCCATTTCACTTATCAGCATTTCCTCTGCTGCCTCCATTATATTTGGAGCCTTATAACAGACCCCTAGTAATATTTTATTATTTTTTTTCCCTCCCCTTATCTCCACCCATAGGGACTCCAGATTTGCATTTGCGTTACTGATGTCATCTCGCAGGACGGGCTTGAGGCGAGAATTCACATATAAACAAACCCCTCCCCCTTTATTTATACGATCCTTTCTAAAAAGACTATAACCATCTATAGTAACAGCCCAGTCATAGCTACTGTCCAGCCATGTCTCGCTGATACCCACTATATCATATTTCCGCTCCAACATCAAGAGTTCCAGTTCCTCCATTTTGTTTGTGAGGCTTCTGGCCTTTGTGTACATACACTTTATATGGTTATCCCTGTCCGTATTCCTTTTGTCCTTATTCCCCAATCTCATTCCAGCCCCCCTTCCTCCCCCATGGACTATGACTCTTCCCAGCTCTCTATGTACACTGTCTATTTGCCCTGCACAAGTGTAGTTGCCCTCCCCCCAGGTCTCTAGTTTAAACACTCCTCCAACCTTCTAGACATTTTTCCCCTAAAACAGCGGCCCCCTCCCCATTGAGGTGCAGCCCATCCCTACTGTAGAGTCCCAGAGTCAACATCTGCAAAGATTTTGTATGTTCGCTATGTGTTTGTGTGGGTTTCCTTTGGGTCCTCCGGTTTCCTCCCACAATTCAAAACATACTGGTAGGGTGATTAGATTGTGAGCCCAATGGGGACAGGGACTGATTTGGCAAGTTCTGTGCAGTGCTGCGTAATCTGTGTGCACTTTATAAAGTAATTGTTATTATTATTTATTACCGTACATCTCACATCATTAGATAACTAGAAAAACAGATTTTATTTTCTACTTTGCTGTGTCTATTGAAGATCAAAATATCTAAAATTACAAAAAGTTTACAAAATCATTCACACGTACAACCACCTCCTTGGAATCCAGAATCGTGATGGATGTCAGTTTCATATAGATGTACGGTATGTCCTCACCGCATCTTTTATATAGATCGCAGGACATCGACGATTTGCGAAACAAAGCCTCCGTTGTTGGCTCGGATTACCAAAGTTTCCGAACAAAATGAGGACTATGAAAAAATATTGGGTCAAAATGAGCCCCAATTCAACACTGTACTCTTTTCATTCATAGATGTAAAGATTTTATCTTCCATATTGAAACTTCTGTTAGCAACAATATCTTGAAAGAATTTGGTGGTCCCATGAACTTTGGCCACGAGCCTCCACCAACATTGGTCCTGCTCGGTCAATCATTATGACGCGGCATTGCACACATTTCATGGATCGCAGGAGCACTGGTGAACCCAGTTACCGGGGTAAGGTCCACCTCTGTGCCAGGAGGAGGTTGAAAAGTAAAGTTTTGCAACAGCGTAGTAAAAAAGAGAAAGAGCTCAGCTTTAGCCAGGATCTCCCCGGTGCACCGCCGTTTACCTAGAAGAAGAAAGAAGTGCAGGTATTATGCCAGTGTATAGCAGATTACATGCCCAGCAAAACACATGGGGGCTCATTTTCTAAGGGTCCAAATAGTACATTTTCGTCGGGTTTCCTGAATATTTCTGTTTTGCGCCGAATTGCCCCGGGGATTTTGGTGCAAGCGATCGGATTTTGGCGCATCGGCGCAACAGAAATCGGGGGGCGTAGCCATTGAAAACCCAACGGATTCGGAAAACACGTGAAATTTAAAAAAACATTTGTGTTGCAAGATCAGCACTCACATGCACCGGGAAGAAGAAGGTGAACTCCAGCGGACTTCAACGCAGCAGCAACACCTGGTGGATATCGGGCGCACGGACCTTAGTGAATCCCGGCAGACCCGAATCAGCGTTGGAGAACGCGCCGCTGGACCGGGTAAGTAAATCTGCCCCATGATGTCTATATGAGGGAACTAACTATGTAAGGTTCTTTATCACTTACCCAACCACAGTTCGGCATTAAATGGAATTTATCAAAATGATTTACCATCCCCCACCATACTATGCAAGGCTCTTTACACACTAAATCTTCATAGGGATTTGGAAACTGATGACAGAAGCCTTTTCTGGGAATGTTCCCAGTCAGTAGGGATTAGAGGACCCGGTGGCAATGTTTGGGTCCCCAAACCCAGTTCACCCCTATCGGGAACACGAGTAGCTCATGGTGCTGGCAGGTGCACAGAGGCATTTAAATAATGGCAGGAACAAGCGCCACTGGCTTCACACTTGTGATCACTGCCAGCACTGATCATTGGTGTTACCAGTTTATTCAGGGTTCCCAAAGCAAACATTTTTCAAGATTTCAATGAACCTACCAAAACAAATTAATCCGCTCATCCTTACTCATCAGTTGATGCTCAATCCACCACGACTGATGCTCTGCGCATGCGCTGGCACTGATTCTCCATCACACATTTGGGAGGAGATTGCAGTGGGTAGAGGAGTGACATAGAAGGGAGAACTGGGTGTGCGACCAAGCGGGAGATCATATCATCAAGAGAAAGTCTTGCATAACTCCAAAATCATCCACCAAAGCGCTTCTGGGTTAATTTGCATATGAATTAAAAAAACAAGTTTTCAGAGGATTAAAGCTGTGTTAAGGTGGACGAGTCCTACATGACAGTATGATTCAACCATCATAAACTAATGGACTGGAACAGATGGATTCCCACTTATCTATTCATTTATTCATTAATAACATCTGTATTTGGAAATATTCAGTAGTAACTCTCACGGTGAACTCCCAGTGGGAAAAAAAAGATGGTGAAATTCCAAAAAAGTATTTAATATTTACTCCTTGGTCTACATTTCCCTTTTCTTATTCCTGCAACCAAGTCTGGTCGGAGTCAAATTGCATCATTTTAAAAAAGGTATAAAAAAATTATGGTTTGTTGGACACACATATAGAATGTCCCAATAATTTGGAGGGTCTGGACTTGGATCATTAGTGGGAGCAGTGTCTGGTTTGGAGCGTGTACCAGTTAGATGATGGATTCCAGATTTGACCACTTTAACCATCTTAGGGCCTGGTCTTGGGTCACTAGTTCTGGCACAGAATCTAGTGCCGCCATTTTACTTAGGATCGTTGCTCCATGTAACATCATCATGGAGCAATGACCTGTTTCCAGGACAGCCTGGAATCTGTAGGAGCGAAGAAACAAAGGGTTTGGGTTACCTTGCCGAACTTTTGTTCAAAGTTTGGCCGAAATTAGCCAACCTAAATGGGTCCACTCCTCAATAGTAAGAAGATGTGATCTGGGAATGAGTTGGTTTTGATGGGCTTGTCCAACATCTGGTCTCAAACCAACACTTAGGATTTCTATATTAAATGTAGAGGTATAGACTAGGATTAACATCGATCTAGAGGCCCAGTCTTGGTTTCATACTAGTTTACATGATATGATCTGGACAAGCCTGATCACCTGTGGTCTATATTAGTTTATCAATATCTTTGGTTGCAATTAGAGATGAGCGAACATGCTCGTCCGAGCTTGATGCTCGGTCGAGCATTAGGGTACTCGAAACTGCTCGTTGCTCGGACGAATACTTCGCCCGCTCGAGAAAATGGCAGCTCCCGCCGTTTTGCTTTTTGGCGGCCAGAAACAGAGCCAATCACAAGCCAGGAGACTCTGCACTCCACCCAGCATGACGTGGTACCCTTACACGTCGATAGCAGTGGTTGGCTGGCCAGATCAGGTGACCCTGGGATAGACTAGCCGCTGCCCGCGCTGCTCGGATCATTCTGTGTCTGGATGCCGCTAGGGAGAGAGCTGCTGCTGGTCAGGGAAAGCGTTAGGGTGTTCTATTAGCTTACTGTTAGGCAGGAGTGATTCTCCAAGAACCCAACAGCCCTTCTTAGGGCTACAATAACGTTATACTTTTTTTTTTTTATTTGCAGCTAGTACCATATTGTGAGGAATTTGCAGGGGGACTTGCTACCGTTGTGTTTAGCTCTTAGTGACACACATATCCATTGCAAAGACCGAAGTGGGAAAATTTATTAGGGGTTGGATTTCAATTAGGCACAGTCTGCCATTTACTTTTTATTTTACGTTTATTTTTTTAATAACTCAGTGTCATCTCATCTTGCATAATAGTGTGCTTTCATACTTGGCTAGAAAATAGCCATAGGAGAATCCAAACGGCTTACTTACGCCTACAGTAGCGTTATATATATTTGATTTCTGGTTGATCTGCTGGTGGCTGTACTTGCTGCAGTGCATCTACTAGCAAATTGTGAGCAATTTGTAGTGAGACTTGCGACCGCTGTGTTTTGCGCTTAGTGACGCACATATCCATCGCAAAGACCGAAGTGGGAAAATTTATTAGGGGTTGGATTTCAATTAGGCACAGTCTGCCATTTCCTTTTTTATTTTACATTTATTTTGTTTAATAACTCAGCGTCATCTCATCTGGCATAGTAGTGTGCTTTCATACTTGGCTAGAAAATAGCCATAGCAATAGGATAGCATCGTTTGGTTTTAAAAACAAAAAAACACAAAAAAAACAAAAAGAAGTAAAAAAAAAAAAAAAGTTATAACTCTCATTTTCAAAATGTTTAACCCGAGGGCTAGGGGTAGAGGACGAGGGCGGGGACGTGGGCGTCCAACTACTGCAGGGGTCAGAGGCCGTGGTCCTGGGCGGGGTGAGACACCACCTGCTTATGAGGGAGCAGGGGAACGCCGCAGAGCTACACTCCCTAGGTTCATGTCTGAAGTTACTGGGACTCGTGGTAGAGCACTGTTGAGGCCAGAACAGTGCGAACAGGTGATGTCGTGGATTGCCGACAATGCTTCGAGCAATTTGTCCACCAGTCAGTCTTCCACGCAGTCCACCCATGTCACCGAAATCGGCACTCCTCCAGCTCCTGCACCTCAGCCTCCTCCCCCCCCAGTCTGCCCCCTCCCAGGAAAATTTGCCATTTGAACCGGCATACTCTGAGGAACTGTTTTCTGGACCCTTCCCACACTCACAAACCACTTGTCCGGTTGCTGCTGAGCAATTTTCCGATGCCCAGGTTTTCCACCAGTCGCAGTCTGTGGGTGATGATGACCTTCTTGACGTAGTGGAAGAAGTGTCTAAAGAGGTGTCTGACGATGAGGAGACACGGTTGTCAGACAGTGGGGAAGTTGTTGTCAGGACAGGAAGTCCGAGGGGGGAGCAGACTGAGGGATCGGAGGATGATGAGGTGACAGACTCAAGATGGGTTGATAGGCCGGGTGAACACAGTGCTTCTGAGACAGAGGAGAGTCCTCGACCAGAACAGGTTGGAAGAGGCAGTGGTGGGGCCAGACGGAGAGGCAGGGCCAGAGCTGGTGCATCAGCGCCAAATGTGTCAACTAGTGAAGCTCCCGTGGCGAGGGCTCTTGCGGCGAGGGCTAGATTTTCAGAAGTCTGGAGGTTCTTTAAGGAAACACCGGATGACCGACGGACTGTGGTGTGCAACATTTGCCAAACCAGGCTCAGCAGGGGTTCCACCACTACTAGCTTAACTACCACCAGTATGTGCAGGCATATGAATGCTAAACACCCCACTCAGTGGCAACAAGCCCGTTCACCTCCGGCCGTGCACACCACTGCTCCTTCCCCTGTGTCAGCTGATAGTCAGCCCCCTGCCCAGGACCCTGCCACAAAAACCCCATCGTCGCCTCCACGATCCTCCACAGCATCCACCAGCGTTCAGCTCTCCATACCCCAGACGCTGGAGCGGAAACGCAAATATAGTGCAACCCACCCGCACGCCCAAGCCCTTAATGTCCACATCTCCAGATTGCTTAGCCTGGAGATGCTGCCCTATAGGCTAGTAGAGACCGAGGCCTTTCGCAACCTCATGGCGGCGGCCGCCCCTCGGTATTCGGTCCCCAGCCGCCACTACTTTTCCCGATGTGCCGTCCCAGCCCTGCACCAGCACGTGTCAGACAACATCATCCGTGCCCTGACCAACGCCGTTTCTGACAAGGTCCACCTGACCACGGACACGTGGACGAGTGCTGCCGGGCAGGGCCACTATATATCGCTGACGGCACATTGGGTTAACTTGGTGGAGGCTGGGACCGAGTCTGACCCTGCGGCTGGTCATATACTGCCGAAGCCGAGGATTGCGGGGCCTACCTCGGTCCAGGTGTTTCAGGCCTACTATGCCTCCTCCTCCTCCCACCCCTCCTCTACCTCCTCCTCCTCCGAATTACCATCCGTGGGCATAGCGCCATCAGTCGGTAGCTCTAGGCACAGCAGCAGTGCCGTCGCTAAGCGACAGCAGGCGGTGCTCAAACTGCTGAGCCTAGGCGATAAAAGGCACACCGCCCAAGAGCTATTACAGGGCATCACGGCGCAGACTGATCTGTGGCTGGCACCGCTGAAACTGAAGCCAGGCATGGTTGTGTGTGACAACGGCCGTAACCTGGTGGCGGCTCTGCAACTCGGCAGACTGACACATGTGCCATGCCTGGCCCATGTGTTAAATCTGATAGTTCAGCGTTTCCTCAAGACATACCCCAATCTGTCTGATTTGCTCAAGAAGGTGCGCCGCATCTGTGCGCATTTCAGGAAGTCCAGCACAGATGCTGCCACTCTCAGGGCAGCGCAGCGCCGCCTCCAACTGCCCGCTCACCGACTGTTGTGCGACGTGCCCACGAGGTGGAATTCAACACTGACCATGTTATCCAGAGTTTACCAGCAGCGCCGAGCCATTGTGGACTGCCAGATGTCAACTTCCACCAGAACTGGTAGTCAGGTCAGTCAGCTTCCTCAAGTCTACAATGAGGAGTGGACGTGGATGTCTGATATCTGTCAGGTGCTGAGTAACTTTGAGGAGTCAACACAGATGGTTAGTGGCGATGCCGCCATCATCAGCCTCACCATCCCGCTGCTTGGCCTGTTGAAAAACTCTCTGATCAGCATGAAGTCGGAAGCTTTGCGCTCGTCACAAGAGACGGGGGAAGAAGATTCCCTTGTTGATAGCCAAAGCACCCTTAGGTCTGTTTCTCAGCGCATATCGGAGGAGGTGGAGGTGGAGGAGGATGAGGAGGAAGAGGAGGAGAATGTTGGCGAGACACAAGAGGGGACCATTGTTGAGTCCTTCACTGTTCAGCGTGAATGGGCAGAAGAAGAGGAGTTGGAGGAGTTGGAGGAGGAGGAAATGGACAGTCAGGCCAGTGAGGGTAGTGAATTCTTACGCGTTGGTACTCTGGCGCATATGGCAGATTTCATGCTAGGCTGCCTATCCCGTGACCCTCACGTTCAAAGAATTTATTCCAGCACCGATTACTGGGTGTTCACTCTCCTGGACCCACGGTACAAGCAAAATCTTTCCACTCTCATCCCTGGAGAGGAAAGGAGTGTGAGAATGCATGAATACCAGCAGGCCCTGGTTCACAAGCTGAAACAGTATTTCCCTTCTGACAGCGCTAGCGGCAGAGTGCGTAGTTCTGCGGGACAAGTAGCGAGGGAGAGTAGGCGAGCAGGCAGCTTGTCCAGCACTGGCAAGGGTACGCTTTACAAGGCTTTTGCCGGCTTTATGTCACCCCAGCAAGACACTGTCACCTGTCCCCAGTCTCGGCAGAGTAGGGCTGATCTTTACAGAAAGATGGTGAGGGAGTACGTAGCTGACCATACCATCGTCCTAAATGATCACACAGCTCCCTACAACTACTGGGTTTCAAAGCTGGACATGTGGCACGAACTGGCGCTGTACGCCTTGGAGGTTCTTGCCTGCCCTGCCGCTAGCGTCTTGTCCGAGCGGGTTTTCAGTGCAACTGGTGGCATCATCACCGATAAGCGTACACGCCTGTCGACTGACAGCGCTGACAGGCTGACGCTTATTAAGATGAATAAAGCCTGGATTTCTCATAATTTCCAATCTCCACCAGGTGAAGGAAGCTCAACCTGAATAATTTATCCACTCCTCCTCCTCCTCATTTTCCTCCTTCTCCTCCTCTTTGTACAGTAAAGCAGAGGAAACTGGCTATTTTTTGACAGGGCCCACTGGCTCTAGCTATAGTACTTTATGCATTTAATTTTTCTGGAGGGCCACCTACCCGGTCCTCTGTTTTAAACAATTTTTGGGAGTGCCACATACAGGCACTCAATCTATTCAATTTTTCTGGAGGGCCACCTACCCGCTCCTCTGGTTTGAAAACTTTTTTGGACTGCCACATACAGGCACTCAATCTATTCCATTTTACTGGAGGGCCACCTACCTGCTCCTCTGGTTTGAAAACTTTTTTGGACTGCCACATACAGGCACTCAATCTATTCCATTTTACTGGAGGGCCACCTACCTGCTCCTCTGGTTTGAAAAGTTTTTTGGACTGCCACATACAGGCACTCAATCTATTCAATTTTTCTGGAGGGCCACCTACCCGCTCCTCTGGTTTGAAAACTTTTTTGGACTGCCACATACAGGCACTCAATCTATTCCATTTTACTGGAGGGCCACCTACCTGCTCCTCTGGTTTGAAAAGTTTTTTGGACTGCCACATACAGGCACTCAATCTATTCCATTTTACTGGAGGGCCACCTACCCGCTCCTCTGGTTTGAAAACTTTTTTGGACTGCCACATACAGGCACTCAATCTATTTCATTTTTCTGGAGGGCCACCTACCTGCTCCTCTGGTTTGAAAACTTTTTTGGACTGCCACATACAGGCACTATCCAAATTAAATTGTCTCCATAGCAGCCTCCACACGTTGTCTCCATTGCTACCTCCAAAAGTCGTCCATATAGCTGCCTCCATACATCGTCCCCTTATCAAACGAGGTGTGTCAGGCAGAAATTTGGGTTGTTTTCATGGGTTCCACATCAACGTTGTTAACTTTGTCGCCACCCTGCTGTGTTATCCACAAAATATACTGGCAAACTTTTATCATTTACCAATATTATTTCAGCGCTTCTTGCGCATCTGTTTACATTCCCCTCACCCGCCATATCCTAAACTTATAAGAACGCTACTACACTTGATCTTATACAAAACGTTCTTAGAAGTGCTGTTTGGGGAGTAGCCTAGAGACAGGGGCTTGGATTGGCGAAAGCTCGTCTGGCAGCGGAGCGCCAGCTCCATGCCAAGATCCAACTAACATAGTTTTAACTGCAGCACCTTTAATCTACTACTAGTTCACTGCCTCCATACATGGTCCCCTTATCAAACGAGCTGTGTCAGGCAGAATTTTGGGTTGTTTTCATGGCTTCCATGTTAACTTTGTCGCCACCCTGCTGTGTAATCCACAAAATATACTGGCAAACTTTTATCATGTACCGATATTATTTCAGCGCTTCTTGCTCACCTCCTTTGGTTCCTCTCTGCCACCCATTGGTTTGAAGCCTGAGTCCATTTAGAGTATGTCGCCATGCCACTCTCTAGCCTGCCGCTGCTGCCGCTGCCTCTGCATGCCGTCCCCTATAGTGTCAGGGTCAATTATTGGATGTTTTAGATGCTATCTAGCTTCATTCTGTCACTCTGTCATGGCCATGCTGTTGCCCATAGTTTTGGCATAATGGTGCGATTAAGCAGCCTCAGAGGCATCCATGCATGCTGCCCCTGCTGTTTCCTGTCCATTTCCGTGGCGTTTCCATCCTTTTCTGAGGTTCCCAGGTGTTTGGCCAAGCTTCCCTGTGCAGAGCCTTGGTCCCCTTGAAAAATGCTCGAGTCTCCCATTGACTTCAATGGGGCTCGTTATTCGAGACGAGCACTCGAGCATCGGGAAAAGTTCGTCTCGAATAACGAGTACCCGAGCATTTTAGTGCTCGCTCATCTCTAGTTGCAATCCTTCTGTGGACAGGTGCCAAGGATGGGGATTCAACCCCATATATGCACAAATAAATAATCCTGGCACTCCAACTGAAGTGACTTTTTTATTGCGGTATCAATGTGTGCAAAATTTGGGCCCCCTTGAGGCCTTTGTCAAGTGCCGTCTGCCGCTGGAAAGGGAAAGAGAGGAGTAGGGTGTGAAGAGCCTATGTGAATGGCACAAGTGTGCGTCTTCCTGAGCACACAGGCTCTTCACACCCTCTTTCTCTTTCCCTTGCCAGCGGCAGCCAGTGTTTGACAAAGGCCTCAAAAGGGGCCGAAACGTTGCTCACTTGAGCAAGCAACCATTTAGAGTGCCAGGATTATTATTTATTTGTCTATATTAGTTTGCGTAGTCATGTTTTGGGCAACGTAAGCTCTGGTGCTGGGTCTGTATTACTTTTGAGTAGTCTGGTCTGTGATGTCAGAGATTAGTACTTCTTTAGGTGCTCTGGAATCTCTGTAAGTATACAGTACCTTGTCTGGAGCCTGGTCAAGAATGATATTTAGGTAGTCAATCTATTAGGTTCAAAATTACTGTTTAGGGTTAACATTTATTTAGGGTTCTAGTCTTTGTTCTAGATTTGTCTGGTCTGGGATCTGTTTTTGTAGTCTAATCTGGGACCCGGAGTGTATATTCGTTTAGAGGCCGTGACCCTGGACCATCATGTGCAATATATTGGGCTCTGCTCTGGAGCCTTCCTTTACCCATGTGCCACTATACAATACCTGCTGAAAATGGAATAAATGCTTCATTTTTCACAAAGTGTCCTTGAGAATTGAGAAAATGCTCTGGATAAAATTCATCCGGTTTTTCAAAGTAATTTTTATCCTTCAGTACAGAAGACAATAGTGGAAGAACGTGAGTGCCCTGGAAATACAGAGGAGATGGAGAAGATTACATTATACTCCAGGCAGTTGCCATTGAAGGTTCTGCAGATGCTCAGCTGGTCTCAGGTAGATGTTTTGTCAAAACCCTCAATGATCATCTGTAATCTGTAGTGGAATCCTGCAATGAATATGTTACAGCAGCGCCACCTCAGGGGATGTAAAGTATTGCACAATAGTCATTAAAGAGATAGGCTGGGTCCTCCAGAACGAAAATCAGGTGGGGCTGAATTATCGTGGAAGCCATGGATGGAGTTGTACCAATAATAGGGACAAGGAAGCCCAAGCACAAAATTGACTAAAATTGTCTCAGCTGGAATTTATGGCAGCACCAGCCAACAATGATTTCAATGATGGCACATTCTGGATCTTCCAAATGTATTGGAAGGCCAAAGACTTTTAATCAACTGGCCTCCTAGAGTCAAGATATGAGCATTATTAAGATTGGTGTCAAAGTTACTGCTTTAAAGGGGTTTTACAGGCTAAAAAGATTAATGACCCATCGGTAGAGGTTATAGTATGAGGGGACAGAGGACCCCACAGATTAGCTATTCTTCAACAGAGAAAGGAACAGGAAGCAGACAGCTCCATTCTTTGAGTAGTGGCTAAATCAAGTCACTGCGACTGAATTGAATTAGAGCCGAATTGCAGTTGCTGGTTTGACCACTACACATAGAAGGGAGCCATCTTCTTCCTGTACCATTTATTTTTTGTGTATCTGATACCAAATGTAGCCGATCTGCAGTCTTCCCACTCACCCAACAAATTTAAAGCAGACCCTTCATTCTACGATAAGATCATCGATATTTTAAGCCTGGGAAAACCCTTTAATAAATGAGCTCCCATTAGAGTATAGTATCCTGTAAAAAAGTGCTTTCCAAATAAGTATATCCCTTTAAAAAATTTCTCACTTACTTTTGGCAGGAGGAAACCTCTGAAAATCACATTCCGAGTTGTAGCGTGTGGAGCAATGGCAGGAATTATATTGCCAAACCTCTGAATCTCGTGTAGGACGGCGTCCGTGTAGGGCATCTGCTTGCGATCTTCTGTCTGAGGTTGGCGTCGTCCAATCACTTGATCAATTTCCTTTTGGACTTTTTCTTTACAGGACAATTTAAAGAATGATAACATATATCAAAGACTAAGCATACTAAAAGGACACCACATGAATGAAAGAATGTATGTAAACGAGCCCGAGGGGCTCCAGGCTCTATGAGTGTTAATGGAGCCCCTCAGGCTTATTTGCATACAGTCCTTCATCATCGTGGTAGATGCCCTTTAAGGGGAAATCTGCATAAACAATGAACACAGGTAACTGAAACTTGTTCTCAATATAAAATTGAAAGAACTCCATAGTACATCGCTGGCCAGTTGGCATGCCTACCCTTAGGGCCCCTGGTTCCCCCAAAAACTTCTGGCCCACATCTGAAGCCCCTTTACTGTGGTTGGTTTATCAGCACTGGTATATCAGGAACACTTCTGCTTAAATGGATTGGCTACTATTCAATAAATCTCTTGCATAGGACATGTCTCTGTGTCTTTGCCTTCTCGGAAGGCTTCAGTCTTTCCGTGTTCTCACCATGCTGCCCTCTGCATATATACACTGCTTCCTGTCTCTCACTACTCCAAACCATCCTTTGGCGTTTCCCAATGTGTCTCTTATTATCACAGTCCATCTCAAGGACAGACATGGGAAGAGGGAAGAGAGCAGAATAAGTCATAATTTCCTGCTGCAGCTCCTCCTATTCATCAGTGCTCAGACATGTAAACAAAGAAGCAGAGAGAGTTTGCAGACAGCACAAATATAAGTATGAGGATTGCTGAATCATTTTATGAACATAGAGGGATTATCGTCAAGGCAGTACTCATGTAAAAGAGTGGCCCACCCCTTTAAAGGTCCCTTACTCTGTATCTCTGGGTATTTCATCATGAACAGCAGGCCCCATCTCAGAGTTGTAGAAGTTGTCTCCATCCCAGCAACAAACAGATCGGACACCAACAAGGTCAAGTTGCCATTGTGAAAATACTGCTGTGATTCTGGATTATTCTGAAACATAGAAAATAGTTTCAATTATATAAATCTACATGCACACATGTTCAGTTTGTGAAATTTGCAGAAATTCGGCACACAACAAATATTATATTTCTTTTACGATACCATTTATCAGAAGTGTCTGAGAGCAGAACTGCTCTAGTTGCCCATGGTAACCAATCAGAACTCAGGTTTCATGTTTGCACAGCTGTTTATAAAATTGTAGCTGCTCTTTGATTGGTTTCCATGGATAACTGGAACAGTTTATCTCCCCCTATCCATTTATCCCTATCCATCTTACCTCACACATAAGCATCTTATACTCATTGCCTATAGTAACCAATCACAGCTCAGAGCTCATATTAATGACCTGTGGCAGACCAGCAACCAATCACGGCTCAGCTTCCAACTGCCTCAGCAACAGCTGCAGACAATGGCTCCTGTATATGGTGGTTAATAAGTGTATTTTGGAAAGCGCAGCATGAAAATTTCGTCTCAAAACCAATACTATGACGTTCCCCGAGTCACAGAAGGCGACTGTGCAAAATTTGTGACTAAACGTGACGGTGCAGATTCCAATACTGGACATACACACACACATACATCCAGCTTTATATATTAGATTTTGATTGTGTGAGATACAAAATTGCATTCAATTTATGGTATACAATTTCATGTAGTTTTGCGACGCCTGAAAAATTTATGATCCACTATTTTGATTTTATGTATTTATCTGAGTATTGTAGCCACATGAGGACATGGAAGTCCCCCACGTGGTGGGACCATATACAGTTCAGAACATCTTGCTGCTAATATTTAGACCTTATTTGCATATTAAGAAAAACCTTGACATTTCTGCTTGATGTAAATGATGGGAACGTTGCGTTCATGGTCACACATCATATATTGAAACAGTAAGTTTACCTCCAGTTGCTTGACCAGATAGGCATCAATGAAGTTCTCCTGGTGATTGACGTCCAGACGACTCTTCTGTCTGGTGAAGGTTTTAATTACAAAATCTTTAAATGCTGAACTGTTTTTGAAAACGGTCCGATGTCCTCCAGGGAACCAGCGGATTACATTCGGATACATGTTGAATAACTTGTAGGAGGTAAAACACATAGGATTACTCACAATACGAAGAAGATCAACCATCAACGGGTCGGGAAGTAAGAGCTGCCGATGAAGACTTCTGTCACTCACCGAAAAAGACACTCAACTCAGGTTTTGGGACAAATATTATATATCAAGAGCGGCATAGAAGCTCACGATAAGGGCGTATTTAGGCCTCTATATTTAATAACATAATCACAAGTCAGACACACATGAAATATTTTGTACATATAACAGGCACAGGTGAGAGTCAAGGCAACAAAATGGGCAGATTGGATCTAAAGACGAAGAAAATTTCCAACCTAATCAATATTGTAGGATTAAAGGTTGGATGTTCCGGAGCTGCCTCTTCATTCCATTTTATCTAGTATGAAACTAGATTTTATTGGGTGCCAAGTATAATTAAATTCCCTACTTAAGGACACCTGACTTACAGACGGCCCCTAGTACCAGACGGACCTCTCTGACCACTGTGACCTCTGGTGAAGCTCCCTAGATGTCTTAATTTAATCTAAGGCTGCAATGATCAGCTGTCAGGTGTCTGTACTGAAGCTTTATTGATAATCCTATTGAAAATCCAATTGTAACAGGGACAAATTATTTTTGGGGAGTTGAAATTATACAAAATACCTCTTCTGACTTGCATACAAATTCAACTTAAGTTAAAACTTAAAGAAACTCTCCTGTACGTGACCTGGCTGTCTGCATTAAGGGTCTATAGATAACATCTCAAAAACATAATTTGCAGTAGTGAGATTGCAGAGAGTGTCCTTTTAGTTGGAATGGGAAGTCAAATTAATGTAAAATGTAAATTGATGCAATTATCTATGTACAATTTGTGTACATATATTAATTGGCCATTTCCTATACAGGCAGTCCCCGGGTTACGTACAAGATAGATTCTGTAGGTTTGTTCTTAAGTTGAATTTGTATGTAAGTCGGAACTGTATACTTTATAATTGTAGCTCTAGGCAAAATTTTTTGGGTCTCTATGACAATTGGATTTTAAAAATGTTGGGTTGTCATAAGAACCAGGACTAACAATAAATCTTAATTACAGACACCATTAATGACGGTTACAGCTTATTATTATAGCCTAAGGCTAAAGTACAGAAAATTACAAAAATCCAGAGGTCCGTTTGTAACTAGGGGTCGTCTGTAAGTCGGGTGTTCTTAAGTTGGGGACCGCCTGTATTTTTGTTTTTATCAGAAAACCGTTTTATTATTATATGGACCTGATGAAGGGAGCTGTTCGCCCCCTGAAACGCGTAGTCCGCTCATTTGATCTTCAAAGTAAACAGGTTCTATTATTGAGAAGCGCGGTCCAGATTTCTGTGCTTAGGATCGGACAGCTGACCACCTTTGCCACATGTGATAATTCCTCATCCCATCAGCTCATTGTGGAGGGACTTTCGGTTCTCTAAACCAGATATACCCTTTAATTAAAGCAACTGTATAAATTACTATCACAGTAAGACCACAGTGTTCTCTTGACAGACACTTTTGTAGGAAAGAGAAGTAGTGTTAGGTTGTAGTTCCTTAAAGGGCATCTACCACCAGGATGAAAGACTGTATGCTCCTGGCTTCATTAACACCTATGGACCTGGAGCCCCTCAGGCTCATTTGCATACATTCCTTCATCCTGGTGGTAGATACCCTTTAAGTCCACCACTTAAAAGGATTCTGGGGGCCCATTTTTCATCATCCGAGAGGATATTGACTCTCTACTCGCCTCCAAATGTGCACGTCTCTTGGTGCATCTGGGATCCCCTACTGGGTTAGAGACTGGGACCACCAGAAGACCCTCTATTACTAAACAGATAGACCTTTGGGCATACAGACTGGTTCTGGACCTGAAGGCACCAGTTGTGGATTATATTCGCTTTTTGAGACCACCATGGCATCACATAGTACGAATTTCTCTCTTTAAACTTACCATGATCATTGGGCTTCCCAAGAGCTTAAAGTTTTCTTCGATTAAACATATGAGTTTAAGGATAGTAGGATCTCCATATTCAAAACGGTGGCCAAGTAATATGGAAACAATGACATTTGCCACAGCAGTGTTTATGATGGTTGAGTTCTCAAATGGTTTTCCTAGAAGAGGAGCAGAATATCAGGGTTATAATATTGCCCATTATACTCAACAGGCAAAAAGGATGCTTTTTTACCACCAGTTCAAAAAGGTAAAATGGCTGCATACAAGGGGACTAGTGTCCAAGTTAGATTCCCCTTGCATAGAAACTATGCCCAAGAACCCCTTAAAGGGGGCTATAGAGTCCAAGAAAAGGGCATCTGAAGAGGTACTTACTTTTCAGCCTCTCGGAGTGACTCTTCTATAGATCATCCCCCAACCTGAGGGGGTTTGGTGCTTTAGTGTCCCTCTGAAGAAGTGTGTCTATCACAGAAATATTTGGGATATCCGCAGAATGTCTCATATATTCAAGTCTTATCACTTTTTTACACAACAAAGGTTCCCTGACCCCTTAGCCTACATGGTGCCTTCCTCTCCTTCCATTAAATTGTATGGGTAACTCCAATAACAGTTAATTGTGAGGGTCAAAGTAATGATTATGTGTCCATAATAATTATATGCTTTATGATTGTATACATGTGCCCTTTGCCCTATATTTTTGTACACTGTTTGTTATGAAATACAGAGCTTTTCCCTTACATCAGTTTTAACCAGACATGCAACTGTCAGCGAAACTCAAGTCTTGTGATGGAAAGCAGAAGATGGAAGAGCAGATGTTTGTTAAGAATAGCATCAGCATCCAGACTAGTGGTCAATTTACTGTAGACAACGGTGACTGGAAATTCCCCTGGCATAGCAACTAAGGCCTAGTTTTGGAAGACCAATCAGCAAGAGCCGGGGGCCAGACATATATGCTTAGCTATAACCAATTATAATGATTTTAATGTATGTAACCACACCTTTTCCTATGGGTATAAGAAGCTATGTAATCAGGAAATAAACACAGTTCATCTCTTTTTTCTGTTCGGCAAGTTAAGAGCATGAACCTAAGATAAAACAGAACTTCAGTCTTCTGTCTTTTCTTATCCAAACGTGCACGCATGCTCAACTAATTTGGAGTGTCTGAGAGAAGAGTGTAAGGCGGGATTGGCCCGACCCTGACAGCTGGCGCCCAACGTGGGGCCATCCCCGCTGATACCGTACACCCGAGGACCCGAACCAGAGGACGGGGGACGAACGCTTGTCCACACCAATAGAGGACCGCGGCCTCACTGAATCACGGTAAGTTGATGCATATTATATATGTGTTGGACTTCCCTGTGATCATTGGTGTGGAACAAGTTAGTAGCTTCTGATACTTTTCGGGTCTAAGGGCTGATTGTCTGAGTGGTGAGACTCATTTTTCTTTACGGTGATCGCTGGGATGGTTCAGAACTGATGTATAGTGACACTTCCCTATGGTGTGTCACTGAATCACCACGCCTCATTCTCTCAGGCACTGAGTCAGACCTTTGGGTGGAAAGTGAAAGTAAAGGGCTTCATTGTGACATATAGAGTCTCTGCCCCCCTTCTGTAGAAGCTGGGGAGGAAGTTTGCGGACTGAGAATAGTACAGATTGACATCCTCTGTTCTGGGGATATTGGGCACTGGTTACGTGTCCGGATTGTTTTTATTGTTTTTATTGTTTTTATTATTTTATACGGGGGGGGAGGGAATTAAGGTGGTCTAGGGTTAGAGACCGGAAAGAAGATAGCATGGCTCACTAGGAGACCGGCTGATTAAGGTACCGAGGGAAGCACGGTTTTTGAACTATTAATGGTTCTAACGGATGTGTAGTCAGAGGTTTTGGTAGGTTAGGGACGTTTGTTATTTTCTTGATACACAACGGTGAGCCGGGGCCCCTGCGTTGAGTGAATAGCTACACCAACGTGTACCTTGTTAGAACATGATGTTAGGTGTGTTTAAGAAAGTGCATACCCTCCCCGAGGGGGCAGAGACTGCAGTCAGGCTTGTTGAAAAAAGGGAAGGAAAAAAGTATGTTAATAATTGTGCGAGGTTGTACAAGTATGTTGATATGCCCTCAAAGGGAAGGCTACAGCCTTCAGTGTGGAAGCAAATTCTAACCACAAGTAGAGGTGTGTTAGAAGATAAGGGCATACTGGAAGCTGCTCAGGCTCACTACAGAGTGGTCAGAGCATTGCAAGTTGAATGATGGTCAGAAGTGCGAGGAGATGGTAGTTCAGCAAAAGCGGAAGTGCTATATCGATATGTGAAGCTTTTAGAAAGAGATGTGAAATGCGGAACCAAAATGGCGACAGTGCCATGTGCCCAGCCACAGCCCCATAATGGCGGACAACCCGGTCCGGAAGGGTGGACCTGTAGAGTGTGTGGTTTATAAAACCTGGAATGGGCGGAGTCATGATAAGAATTAGAAGAATTAGAATTAAAAGGATGTTCTCCTGGAGGGAACCACTGGTGCGCTAGCGACAGTTCAGTGCACATAAGGGAAAGATGTAAGTAGACAGAAGGTTGTTGAGTTAAGTAGGACTGATGGAAAAGTGCAAGTCGATATGATGGAACAGAAGGGCTGGTAGCATTGGTTTGAAAGTTTTGGGATGTGTTAAAGGATCTGATGAATGTACAAGTGAGGAAAAAAAAAAAAAAAAAACTTGATTAGATTTTTAAATAGACACTTAGAGCCTCTGACTTTGACAGACGGACACCAGGACAGAGTGACAGGAATCCTTCAGAGTGCCTGTTGAGAAAGAGACAGGTGATAAGGGACATTTCAGAGATTTTGATGTGTAGAGAATTTGAGAAAAAGAGATTTTATTTCTTGATGGCTAAATTTCTCCATAGCTGCTTGCAATTTGTGTTTGAGAACTGGTCTTGAAGCGATCTGTGCTGTGCTTGGGAGAGAACAAACAGTGACTTGACTTTGCAAGTGCAAGTTTACAAGGAGGGGGGGCGATAGAGGGAACTGTGATTGAAAGACAGAGGGAAACAAAGACTAGTGTTTCACACACCACACCAAAGTATGACTGACAAAAGTTTCGATTCCGGAGGAGCCCAGCTCAAGGGGGCGTGCTTCCACTTGCTGGGAGGAGACATTACTGAAGTGACTAAAGTGAGTGGCTATATTCTAATATAGGTAACTAACAAGGACGTCAGCAAGTACATGCCCCCAGACAGCATCTCTCATTGTCAAACCCTCCCCTGCTAGCCCAGTGATGATTTTAACCCATTCACAGTCAAGAAAAAGACCCAGAAAGAACAACATACATGTAGGATGGTCCATGATCTCCAAGCTGCTAATGAGTGTCCCACACTGGCAGCAGTCCCCGAGAGTGACAAATTATTCACTGTTATTGATTTGGCAAATGTCCTCCTCTCTGTGCCCCTGCATGAAAATTGCCAGTATCTATTTGCCTTTACCAGTTCAGTATTCCAGTATACCTGGTGCAGATTCCCACAAGGGGGGTAAAACTCACCCAGCCAATACCCCACGGCCCTACAGGGAGTAGACTGACAGACTAGCCCCTTACTGGATGTTCTCCTTTTCAGTATGCGGATGACCTACTGTTTTTGTTTGCCAGGATGCATTTATTGACCTTATGTGTTTTCTGTTCCAGAAGGGTTGAAAAGTTTCCAGAGATAAACTCCGGTACTGCCAGGAGAAGGTGGTCTTCCTAGGCCACTGCTCCTCAGCCACAGGCAGACACCTGACAGAGGGAAGAAAGCTGGTGGTCCAGAATGTGTCCCTGCCCGGAGGCCCTGAGCCTCTTTACATGTTTTTAGGACTGGCCAGCTCCTGCAGGCCTGGGATAAGGTCTGCTGCCTCCAGCCTGATGTTGCCCCTTGATAAACTGTATTGTCTCTTCCCCATTTGCCCTTAGTCAGGAGGCAATTGATGCATTCTATAGCCCTAAGCTGACAAATCCTGTCTGCCCCGGCCCTAGGCACACCCCACTGAACCAGATATTTTATTTTATTTCTCTTTGAGTATTCAGTCCATGCCATAGATGTTTTAGCCCAGGAATATGGTGGCCTCCCCAGTGGCCCACTATTAGGCCCGGTTAGACTCAGTCGTGAGGGGAGCCCCTCATGTGTCAGTAGCTGCAGCCAGCAATCTGCTCAGCAAGACCAGTGAGCTGATCCTAGACCCTAGATCACTCAGTTACAGTGCAAACCCCACATGACTTGCACAGTGTCCTTACCCAAGTACAGCCCAAACATCTGAAGAAAGGAATTACAGCTCAGACTCCAGTGTGCACTCCTGATGCCCTAGGACACACTGATAAGGTGCACAGCTCTGAATCCTTCATTTTGTCGCCAGTCTTCCAGGATTCAGAGAGGGGGGGAGAAGGGTGATTAACCCAGATGTTGAGTTTTTTCTCATAGATGGCTCCAGGTCTGCAGGAGAAGACAGACGGTTCTACACTGGATATACAGTGGTTAGTGGCGCACATGAGGTAGTACAAGCAGAACCACTCCCTCCACACAGGTCAGCGCAGGAGGTGAAGTGACGGCACTCAGGGAAGCGATACAGCTGGTGGAAGGTAAAAGGGCAAACATCTATACTCAAGGTATAGTCCTGGGGTCTAAACACGACTATGAACCCTTATGGAAGGCTGGAGATTTCCTCACCTCTGCAGAGACCCCCTTTAAGCATGGCACACTGATCAAAGAGCTTATAGATGCTCTCTTACTTCCAAAAGAGGTGGGGATAGTAAAAGTAAAAGCACACACAATTTGGTAACTCCACAAGCCAAGGGCAAGGATGTGACTGACGGGATGGCGAAGGCAGCTGCACAGATGGAGCCCAGAGACTGTCCTGAAGTCTCAGCGGTGAGTTCTGAGCTAAAAGTTTGATCCACAGGTGTTCCAGTCCCTGGTGGCCCGAGAGTCATCAGAAGTGAAGGAAGTGTGGAGGAAAGCTGGAGCCCAGATGACGATGGGACCTGGATGCTGGGAGAGAGGGTGTGCCTGCCCGGAGCCCTGCGCCCGATAGTAAGTCAAGTAGCCCACAGACACACACACACACATCCAAAATGGTTATGCTAGTGCTCATAAACCATAAGTGGTTTGCCCGGGCGTTACTACCCGTCACTAGACTAGTGAAAGCCTTTATAGTCTGTGCCCGCCACAACCCGGGTAAGGTGGAAAAGACCCCACAGAAGGTGACACCCAAGCTGCTGTATCCCTTCCAAAGACTGCAGATGGATTTTATCCAGCTATCAAAAAGTGGCACGTAGGAATACGTGCCTGTGTGCATTGATCTCTTTCCAGGGTGGCCAGAAGCTTCTGCCATGACCAAGGCTATTGCTAGAGCCGCAGCCAAGAAGTTGGTGAGTGAGATTTTTCTGCAGGTTTGGACTTCCAGAGACCATAGAGCCCAGTCGCAGAACCCACTTCACTGGACAGATCCAGACAGAGACCTCAGGATGCATAACCTGGAGCCTGGAGACTACGTGGTGGTAAAGAGACACCAGAGAGAGAGTCTGGAGCTTTGTTACGACGGTCCTTTCCAAGTCCTGCTGACCAATGCCACGTCTGTGAAGCAGGAGGGAAGCCAGCATGCTGCCACGTTTTTTATTGCAAACTTACTTATTCTTCCTGCTAGCTGGTCTCTTCTGACTGACTGTATGCTCAGGGACACCCCAACCATGACTATCACTGTAACCAGGATGCCCCCAGGGTAGGAGACTTTACCTACGGTTGGTGCAACAAGACCATGACCTTTTTTAACATTGACAGCACAGGTAACCCTGTATTAGCAGTGTCTGATGTGTATTGGATTTGTGGGGATAGGAGAGTCAGGTCAGGCCTAGAGGCTGGGAAGGTGAGTGCACGGTGATAAAACTTGTGCATTCCTTCCTCGTGATCCCCAGGGATAAGGTTGATCAGACACATAAGGAAAGGTAGAGAATCCCAAAGGATTCTGAAGGTCTAAGAGAAGCACCTAGATGACAACGTTTATATAGATACACCAAGGGAGCCACACATCGGGGAAAGAACCAAGCCTATGCATCCAGAGAATCTATTACGCCCCAGGAATCAGACCTGCCATTGCTGCATACAACCAGGCCTGTACCGTATGCGCCACTTGCAATCCCGCCCCTACGGCAAAGGTACCCCAACAACACCTTGCCAAACCAGAATACCCATTTCAAAGGATCCAAGTGGACCACATCCAGCTACACAAGGAGGGAAAACACGAATATGTACTTGTAGTAGTAGACATGTTCTCCGGATGGCCAGAGGCGTACCCAGTAGCTAACATGACATCAAAAACTACAGCAAAGAAACTGATCACTGAGACAGTTTGTAGATTTGGAGTACCACAAGTCATAGAGTCAGACCAGGGCCCTGCTTTTTCCTCTCAGATATTCAGAGAATTATGGAATATGTTGGGAGTAGATTTGGGCCTGCATACACCATACCACCCACAGAGCTCAGGAAAGGTAGAGAGGATGAATGGTACCCTAAAGAACAAATTGCTCAAAATGACCCAGGATAGTCCCCTCCCCTGGCCAGAATTGCTCCCCATTGCTCTGTATCATGTCCGCCACACTGCCCAGGCTAAACATGGTCTCACCCCCTAGGAGATTTTGTTTGGCAAACCACCAGTTTTTCCTGTGATAAGTAAGCAGGAATTGTCTGAAAGTCATGATAAGACTGTACAATATGTAATTGAATTGTCCAAGGAATTAACTAATCTGCATGCTGCAGTTGTTGCTTCTCTTCCAGAGTCATCAGGTGACGTAGTTCACAACTTCCAACCAGGTGATCAAGTATATGTGAAGAAGCATATCCGGAAAGATTGCTTCCAACCCAGATTCGAAGGACCTTACACAGTGGTCCTGGTAACGCCTACAGCGGTGAAACTTGAAGGGAAACCCACCTGGATACACGCATCACACTGCAAGGGGAAGACAAAATGAAGCTCTATATCCTTTCCTGTTTGAGTTGTTTAATAATCACAGATAACTGCCAAATCACCACTTTTTGGGTACATACCACGGCCCCGTATGAAGAGTATTTCTTTGATTTTTGTGATATCGTAGATTGTCGAGGGACAGAGGACATTAGATGGGATCCATCATACCAGTACAAGGGCGAAGCACAGTTCTACATCTGTGTAACCCGTCCCGGGAATGAGAACTGTAACTCATGGTCAGATGTAGGGTGGAACACAGGGAAAAAGTGGGGATATGGACCCCAAGAAGGGTTAGCAAGGACAGACAAACATGGCAAATCCCTTCTTGACCAGATGGCTCTGTATCTAGGGGGGTTCCCAACTAGATCATGTAAATACCCAGGCAACTGTCTTCCTTTGTTCATAAGAATTACAATGCCTTCCCCAGGAGATTTAGGGAAATATGTGCTAGGATGCCATAGGGGGACGCTAAATGGGAAGCTTGGGATGTTTGAATTGCGGGACGCCAAATTGAGACCCACAAGTGCCCCAGTAAACTACATAGCAGGAACAGATCAAGAACTACAGAAAGAAGTAAGCGAGGTAATACCAGTTCCCGGGTTAAAATGGGAAGAGGTTTTCTCTATGGAAACTCAAGTTGTCCCAAGAAAGAACTTATGGTTAGAATGGGTAAGGTATACTGTAAAGGCACACAACATATCAGTCGGATGCATAGCTTGTGCAGGGGCGAATCCTCATCTGACCACCCAACCCTATGTGATCCCACACATAGATAAGCTGACCTGTTTGATGAAACTCTTAAAGGGCCAGAATACTTCTGACTGTTTGGAATATCTACCTTTAGTTCATGTTAAGTCTAAGGTAAGACCCCCAGGTGAAATCTGGGTTGAGCAGGGGAACTATACCTGTGTATCCTCTGACATCATTAATGCCAAAACTCCCCTGGGGGTGTTTGAAAAAGGTTTCTGCCAAGAGATTGTCACCATAGACCCAGATTTATTGTCCGACCATACTTCTTTCCTTTATGATGTCTTTTGGCTTTGTGGGAATGGTAAGCTGAGGAACCGCCTCCCCCAATTATGGAAGGGTCAATGTGCCCTAGTTAAATTAGTCCTGCCTTTCTTGATGTTACCCTGGGATCCGACTCATAAAAATGAACAGGTAAAGATAAAAAGGTCACTAAGTAACACCGATTACAGACAAGATCCTGAGGTTTACATAGATAGTATTGGTGTCCCAAGGGGGGTCCCAGACCGATACAAGGCTCAGGATCAGATTGCAGCCGGATTTGCTTCCATAATTCCCCAAGTGCAAATCAACAAAAATGTGGACTGGATAAATTACGTTTACTATAATGAACAGAGGTTTGTGAATTACAGTAGGGATGCTTTCACCAGTATTGTGGAAGAACTGGGCCCCAATACTAGAATGACTTTGCAAAATAGAATGACCCTAGATATGATACTTGCAGAAAAAGGTGGAGTGTGTGGAATGATAGGAGAAGACTGTTGCACTTACATCCCTCAGAATTCAGGTGCTGGTGGTAAGACACTGATAGCAATAAAGAAAATTACAGCATTGGCAACTGAGATGAAGGAAAATGCAGGGGTAGATACCTCCTGGGCAGCATGGTTTACTAGCTGGGCAGGAGGGTGGAAGGCCCTTTTCCAACAGATAGGATTGGTACTACTCGGGATGTTCATCCTGGCTCTATTTCTCTTATGTTGTTGTATACCATTATACAAGAGGTTGGCCAAGAAAATTGCGAATAACAAGGCTAAAGGAGTTTTTCCGAATATCGATAAACAGTCTGTTTGTTATATGTCCATGAGGAATAGAAATCTGCCCGATTTGCCTGAGATCTCAGTTCTGTCAGAACAGCCTGATGTTCCAGTTCTGGAACACCCAAATTCTTCCCCGATAAATGACCTACCTACCATTGTGATCTCGGAATACTTAGCCCCCTCCCCAATAGTGGAAGCTTTAGTGTAAGGGAAAGAAGGAGGACTCCATGTGTTAGTAAGGTTAGTGCTGGGAAATTGATCCAGGTGTCACAAGGGCACGTTGGGTCAATGACTCAGTGAAGCAATCCACTCCCCTCTCCCACCACATGGACAGCCTATAGGAAAAACGAATTGCAGTGAAGTGTAGGGAAAAGCTCAGTATTTAGGGGGGAATTGTGAGGGTCAAAGTAATGATTATGTGTCCATAATAATTATATGCTTTATGATTGTATACATGTGCCCTTTGCCCTATATTTTTGTACACTGTTTGTTATGAAATACAGAGCTTTTCCCTTACATCAGTTTTAACCAGACATGCAACTGTCAGCGAAACTCAAGTCTTGTGATGGAAAGCAGAAGATGGAAGAGCAGATGTTTGTTAAGAATAGCATCAGCATCCAGACTAGTGGTCAATTTACTGTAGACAACGGTGACTGGAAATTCCCCTGGCATAGCAACTAAGGCCTAGTTTTGGAAGACCAATCAGCAAGAGCCGGGGGCCAGACATATATGCTTAGCTATAACCAATTATAATGATTTTAATGTATGTAACCACACCTTTTCCTATGGGTATAAGAAGCTATGTAATCAGGAAATAAACACAGTTCATCTCTTTTTTCTGTTCGGCAAGTTAAGAGCATGAACCTAAGATAAAACAGAACTTCAGTCTTCTGTCTTTTCTTATCCAAACGTGCACGCATGCTCAACTAATTTGGAGTGTCTGAGAGAAGAGTGTAAGGCGGGATTGGCCCGACCCTGACAAAATAGGCCATTTAGAAAAGTGGACACTTCCCTATTTATTGTAGTAGCATCTCCAGACAGGACAGGGTGTTGGGGGACCACCCCCATTCTAAAAGTTGTTTCTGTTCCCAAAAGTTGGACATCATGAAAAAAACGGATATAGAGTATGCACCGAATTTATGGACAACATCAGCAAGCATTATTCAACTGGAGTAGTTGGGTTTGAGGAGTTCATCCAAACTTCAAAGAAAGTTTAGTTCGGGTACCCAAACCTATTGAAATAAGCTGAACTTTTTTGCCCCCAAATGGCCGGAAAATTTGGATAATTAGGGGTAGAGGACAGCAAAATGGGTTAATTGATGCTCAGCAGTCAAACAACTTTTCCTGGTGAGCTGAACACCAAACCTGGACTTGTGGCTGAAGTTCAGGGGCCCAAGCCCTACATTTCGGCACGAACCTGAACAGTGTGGTTTGAGCATGCTCAACATTAATTAGAGGTACTATATAGACACCAATCTCAGTAAAATAATTAAAAGCAGCGATACAAGTTACATTATTGAGCCTTGTACATGGGATTTCTCACCTCCGTATGCCTTGAATTCCTGTACCAACGAGTCACATTCCACATTTATCCGATCTCCTAAAGATTTCTTGCCCATCCCAAAGTCTCTCAGTGTTGAAATAGTAAATCGCCTCATAACTTTCCAGTTTTCTCCATTAGAAAAGACAATTCCTTTTAAAAAACATGGAGATAGTGCTGGGTTATTGGATCCTGGCTTAAAGGTATTTTACTCAATGGACCTACAGTGTGAGTCATAGATGACTTGTGAGGCAAGAGGAGTAATTCTGTCCAACACAATGATGGACGCCTTAATGGACAGTCAATGGACTTTTTGTATTCTATTTGGGTCTACCAGGGTTGTGTATACTATAATAGACATGGAGGTCCATATTCTCTGGTTGGGAGAAAATGATGCAAAGCCACTAACATATCAGGGTAGAGTAGAATGGACCAAGCTACACTTAGAGTCAGCACCAACATCTAAGTTCTCTACAACATGAGGTGCACTGTAGTGGGTGGGAGGTTGTGAGGTCATTTAATGTTATTTTCTTTATATTAACTTTATATCATTCGGACCAAGAAACCTTCATTGGACCTTGGCAATTGGAATCCCAAATTTGTCAGAGAAACCCTTGACCCTGTTGTCAATTTTAGAAAACCCATTTTTATACATCTTCACTTAGAATTTTGAGGAATTGTAGAGGAATCTTCTGTTTAGGATCCTCATCTTTACTGGTGGACTTGTCCTGTCCAGCCTAACAGCAAAACAAACTGGTTGATCTGAATATTCACTGGGAAATTCCTGATTTACCATATCTATTTGAGGTTTCTGTGAAGATCGGTATGTCTGCTTTATCAGAGAACTCTTCAGCATGGTTGGCCAAAGCGTCCTTCACTGCATCGTATCCATACAAAACTACCACCTTCTGCATCCCCAACTGAATGCTGAAAACTGGGCCAAACTTATCGCTTAGCTGCAAAACAAAATAAACGATTATACAGTGAAATCTATATAATTCTATTTATTTATGTAACTTTTGTTGATCATCAGGATTAAATACAATTAACTGAATATTTGGAGAAAACCACCACAAAAATGGAAACCAACACCTTTGCTTTTGGCAGGATTTCTTCAAGACTGCTTGCATCAGGGGCAATCACAAAATGTTTCAGAAATCTCATCAATATCAGATCAGTTGAGGTCCAACACTCCAGACCTCCTCAGATCAGCTGACATTGGCAGCCTCCCATTGCTAGCATGATAACAGAGAATGGAAGTGGAGGTCCAGCTCTGTTCCCTGTATAGTGACTGGTGCCAAAAAATTGCATCTGAGTGCCTAGTGACGTTAAAACGGAGCTTGGCTGCAGTTCCTAGTGCTGACCTCCACACAGAGAATGGAGGTGGATGTCTTGCTCAGTTTTCTATTATTTCATTGCAGGATATTTGCCAATATCAGCTTTTTGGTGAAGGCTTGGAGCGACGGTCAACCACCAATCATGTGCATAGGTCATTAATACGATTATACTTTAAAAACTCTTAAGTGTTTATATTTAAAACATTGCTAAACAGACCCTAAACCTAGAGGGGTCAGTTTGGTTGTATGTAGAATGTAGGTAGCTGGGGGTTTTGTAGATTGTACTGTAGAACATTTGAACATTGCGGAATCTGGGTAAAGTTATGGTTGACCCCCCATTAGCCCAACTTTAGACTAACTACCCCTGACATGTACCCAGGTGTCCAAGGTGCTGATGCTGGCCCAGATTGTACAACTGACAACCATCTTAGAATTCAGACTATGGCTTTGGTCAAACTGCAACTTGGTGTAGACACAAGTGAATCAATGTCCTTGTTGCGTACTTACCTCGGTGAATGTTTTAAATGGATTCTTTGTGTCAAATTTGTGCATATTCCCAATGATTGGTAGACAGTTTGGTCCTGGAGGAAAATTTTTGTACTTGTTTTCCTTCTGATTCTTTAAAACTTTGGTCAATAGTAAGAATATAACAAGTAATAGGACAAGTGTGATAACGTCGGGGCCAAACATGATGATGGTCAAATCTACGAGGAGAAAAAGTATAAACAATTAGCCACGGAAAAGTAAGTCACAACACAACCTACAACTGGTGACCACACATCAGAAGAAAATTAGTCATAGTACCCCCTTCTCCCCCATGAAAAGGTAAACCACTGACTCCTGGACCAGGTCTGAGGAAGGAGGTGTTGCCTCCGAAACGTCACACAGTATGTGGAGCTCTCAGTGAACAACCTGCAAGCGTGTCTGGTACGGCGAACAACTAAAAAATGTCAAATGTGAAATAAGATGAGTATTTAACAGAATCTTATTGTTTGAAGATGTTGGAATACATTTTTGTAAAATATTATTGGCTAAAAACCCAGAGTCAGTGGCTTACCTTTTGATTACCGAGGTTGCGAGTTACATACCCTGACTGGACGTTTGCCATACACGTTAAAACACAATTTATGCAGTACATGGTTTCCCCCCTAACACCACCCTCATGACAAGGGATTCCACATTTGCTATAATTTTCCCCAGGCTATAGCAGCATTCTACATTAGACTGGTCTGGGCATAAAATTCAAATGGGGGCCTCTTCGTATATCGGGCAGATTGTGCACCGGCAGGGGATGTATAATGACTGGTTACCCATACAGAAAAGGAAAGGCTTCTTACAACAATGGATTGCAAGATCAGGTTTTGAAAAGCTTCTCGTCTCATACGAGACACCTTACAATTGAGTCAAGAGGAAAGTTAAAGACATAATCGTAGATGATATTTTTATAGACTCCAACTGCATCTATGCATCTTCTGTGTAACCTCCACTGGACAAAGCAGTCTCACCGTCTTTTACGGTCGGCATTAATTACCCAACCACAATCTTTGGATGGCAAGAAGCCCAAAGTTGAATGACTGGGATGCTGGAATAATTCTGGCCATCAAGGTCTATAAAGTCATGAACACGAGCAAGTCTGCTCCCAAGATTTTTGTACTGTCTGAAGAGGTCAAATGCAGTTCCAGGACAACATAGACCAAGTGCCTTGAGGAGCATCAGCTTCAGGTACAGACAAGGCAAGTACAGTTTATTATATTCATTGCCTGCATTTGGGGGACAAGTTTATGACATCCTCTTCTGCCAAACTGTGTGTTTTCTGGTGTAGTGAAAGGATGTACACCCCTTATCGTGTCCTACAGTATGCCGTCTCATAGGGAACACACTAGTCCTTTTGGTTCTTCTCACCTGATTCGACTGGAAGGGATTACATCCAATAAATTATGTAAATTATGGTGGAGCCAATCTCCTGCCTATGCAGCAAGTACAGACATTCAGGCATTACTATTAAGATCATCGATTGTTACAGCTGTCATGTGCACAACGTATATCCCATCATCTCTTCATATCATAGGGGCTCCTCCCAAAAAACGTGGTGAGCTCTCTAGAGAGGTGAACATGTGGTTAAATATTTTTGTTCAAAACCAGCCTTAAAGTTTTTACTTCCTCAAAAATCAGGAGGATAAATGTCTGATCACAGGAGTCCAACTGCTGAGACCAGTCACCATCAATGGAGCACTCAACTCGTCCTGCACTGCTTTATCTTCAAGTGGACCTCTGCCATGGCTCATAGCATAAACCAATGTGGAAATCCAAAGAAATACAGTGCAGCTGGCGATATCCTATGGCAGTGATGGCGAACCTTCTAGAGACTGAGTGCCCAAACTACAACCGAAATCCACTTATTTACCGTGAAGTGCCAACACGACATTTTAAAAAGGAACTTGTTGCCACTGTTTTTCCTCATGTTTCAATCGTATTGACCCCCAGAGGCCACCAGTACAGTTGAAAGAAGGAACACAGATGCTGACCCTTGTTGTAGCTTCTCTCCAGGGTACCGCTGTAGAGAAAGAATAGTGGATATAGCAGGAGGACCTACAAAGACATTGTACTTCTGTCAACACCTTCTCACTTTTCCTGCAGTTCCAAACAGCAAATGAAATGTCGCTTTAAAACAGTATCTCTTAAGTTGCCTGGGACTGCAGGTGGATTTGGTCCTGGTTAGTGAACTCTGTCCTGGAGCAATGGTCTGAGTGCCCACAGAAATGGCTCAGAGTGCCACCTCTGGCACTCGTGCCATAGGTTCGCCATCACTGTCCTATGGGTATGGACCAATCTCTATGTCATTTATAATGGTTTCCTATTGTTTTGTACAAAAGCCATGGTTTGTATTATGGTTTTGCCATCTCAGAACTGTTTAGTGTGAATACACCCTTATAGTTCTCTCTTTGGGTAGTATTGGTACACACTATTATTATTACCTATTTATAGAGCACTATTACTTCCATGGTGCTGAACAATCAGTAAGGGATTCACATACATTGCATTAAAAGGGTTTTCCCACAAGGGCAGGTTAGGCTCTATCCATGGGATAGGGCCTAACTTGGTGTTCAGTGGGGGTCTCAGTACTGAGATCGTGAGAACGAGGGGTCCGACTGACCCCGTAGCCGCTCCTCAGACTAATGGAGCAGACAAGGACCAGTCTGGGGAGTGGTGATCCCTCGTTCTCGCGATCTGTGGGGGTCTCAGCACTGAGACCATGACTGATCAGCTAGTTAGGCCCTATCCCATGGATAGCACCTAACTTGTCTTTGTGGGAAAACCCCTTTAAGACAAGGAAAATTCAAGTAGAAAATACAAAACTACAGAGATCAGGAGACAAGTGGAAGGAGTACCCTGCTCCTTAAGGCTCACAATCTATATGGGGAGGATGGAGACATGAGGTGAGGGAGCAGAGCAGTTATTGTGTGTTATAGGCGATCTAAAATAGATGGGTTTTCAGGTTACGTTTGAAGGATTGGAAAGTGGGGGACAGTCTGACACATTTTGGTAGAGAGTTCCATAGCATGGGAGATGCACAGGAGAAGTCCTACTTTAGGAAGCTTTTCAAAGACTTACCTTAGACAGAGAAGTCACCTGGAGAAAGCATAGACCTCTATGTACACAGAGGAGCTGACCAGAGTGCTACACAGGGGGTAGACGTCTGGGGCAGATGTTTGTCAGTCCATACGCCTTGCCGTTCCTCACAGCCTATGTAGCAAAAAAACAAACTAAAAACAATCAATATCAGTCCACAGCAACTTGGAGAAAATACAGACTCAGATAATTTACCAGATTATGCAACAGGAGCCGTGCACTGCAACAGACACACACAGCCAAATCCGGATTAAAGGGGTGGGGACCCCCGGGGGAAAGTACATTATGGAAATAAAGCTGAAGAAGAGATGCAATTATGTGTATAAATTGATCCTATAGAAACTGGAAATTGCTTATAAAACAATAATGTACCGAGATACAATACAAAGGTGACTGGGTCTATGTAGAGGTCGGATCCCTGTTGTACAGAGGCACAAAAGAGAATACTGCAATATTTATAAGTAGTAACATAAAAATTATCTGCCTCATAGTGGAAATTTTTACTATACTTGTCTTATCCATCTGACCCAGACCTCCATGAAGACTTCTGCCGATTGTTGCTGAAAGTTTGATGTGTTAAAAAGTGGGAGATTTGTGAAAAATTGCTGCTACTAGTGCAAGTTGGAGGTAGGGGAATGATGTCAGGAGCGGAAGAGTGGCCCAAAGCTTCAGTCACTGGGGTTTGGGGAACCAGATCAGGAATTGTTACTAGGAGTTGGGGAGAGAAGAGGAGAATACAGATATTGCATCTAGGGTGGGGGAGCAGTGGAGGCAATGCTGCTGAATTATGGTGGGGGGAATAGAGGCATTTATTTTCTTGTGTTTCGTTTTTTAATAAAACTTACCGTAACCTTTATTTGGGAGCTTTGATGTCCATAAGCCACGTCCATAGAATCTGGCTCTTGGACACTTCAGAAAGTTCCTTAATTGGCAAAGTCTTCATAAGAAGAACTCTTACTTTGTCAGAAGCCTCTCGCTCAGCCAAACCGGTTCCCTACACTGTACTGACGAGATGCAACCACATGGAAACAGCACTGTCTACAGATGGGAATCTGTTCCTTCTGGAATAGATAGCCTGGATTGGCTTTAATCACATCATCTCATTAGGCTTCCTGAAAGTCATGGTTGATGATAAGGGGGCTGCGTTACAGGGCAACAAAAGAGGCGTGGTGTTCCTTATCCCATCTAGGAAAACCTATTTGCAGATTTCTCAGAAAGGACCACATATGGTGAGTGGAACAATCTATGTAAGGTCCAGGTCCCATCTGCAGCTTTCGTTTAAAAACGGAAAAGTTAACAAATCAGTTTTTACCCCCCATTGATTTTAATTGCCTTGGACTGGTATTTATTAGTATCCGTTTTTGCATCTTCCATTGGGTTTCCTCTTATTTAAGCGATTGGTTCGCCGAAAACCGCTAAGCAATTTTTTCTTCAGAGATATCAGAAGACTCCTTTCCATCATTATTTTTAGAGGGTTTTCTATATAAAACAAATGGTCTTGATTTGTATCAGTTTATTCTGTCAATTTTGGATACTGAGCTCTGATTTTATATGTCAAAATTTAAAGGAGACCTCTAGTGGCTAAAGTATAGAACAAAAAAAAAAAAAAAAAACACCCTTAAAAACAGATGACTACAAAGTAATGAAAAGGAAAATTAACTGACACTAACAGAAAGCAAGATATCCGTTTTTTAACCCCTTAGCGTCAGGCTTATTTTTCTATAACTATTTTGTTTTTCCACATACGGAGCTGTGTGACTGCTTGTTTTGTGCGTAATAAATTGCACTTCATAGATGGTATTTAATATTCCATGTCATGTACTGGGAAGCGGGAATAAAAATTGTAATTGCAGTGAAAAGAAAGCATTTGTGCCATTCTCTTGTGGGCTTGGGTTTTACAGACTTTCAATGTGCGCCTCACCTATATTTATATAGGTTTTATTATTTTTTCACACATTTACTAAAATTAAAACCTCCAGCGCAAAACAAATCTTCTGGCACTAATACATTTTTCATACTTCAGTGTGGGTGGTGTTATTTTTTTGTGAGATGATGTTTTCAATGTCACCATTATGAGGACTGTGCAACGATTTAATCACTTTTTATTGAATTTGCATATACAGTAGTGCAAAATGGTGAAAAGTGACAGTTGGCCCTATTTTCCATTACAGGGTTAAATGTATTTTGATAGATCAGACATTTAGGGAAGCGGCGATACCCAGCATGTCTATTTTTACTGTTTAGCAGTTTTAGCGAAAGGGCACTTTAACCCTAGGTTGTCTGATTCTGTCATACTACAGGATGGAAGTATAGGGGGATTTTACTGACTATTTATTACAATCTGCCACATTGTAACAAATGGGCATAAAGCATACAGCCTATGGTCTTACAAAGAGCCGAGGCTGTCATGGAAGGAAATCATCACTCCCTGATGACATCATGGGAAACGGCGATCTAAGCCAATCGGAGGGTTAACACCGATCACGGGTGCTACCAGTGCCAGTGAGCCCTCTCCCTACACCCGTGCCGAACTAATACATAAGGGGTTAATGAGATCGGTTTAAAAACTGATGGTTTAAAAACCTAAAAAACGGAAGCAAAAACATGCGTGGAAACTGCCCCTGAGCTGCCCGTTCCATTCTACGTTCTATGTTGGTGACCTGTATCCTGGTTATGTCGGGGGCAGCTCGGGCCAAATGCTCCTTCTTCCCATTTCTTCTCCAAAGGCAGAAGAATTCAGTCCATCCCAAACTCTAAACTTGTTTTCCACAAAAAATATGAGCGCAGTTTCCTTTTTTTTCGGATTCCCTCCAATTCCTCTTTCTACATTGTTTCTATCTATATGTCCTAGTACAAGGTGAAACATTAAAGGAAAAGACAATAGACTCACCGGCTCCTGGCACCAGGGTCTCAGGCTGAGGATGTCCACTTGGTTCTGACAGATTTTTTTTTCTCCACTCTTATTTAATCCTTATTTAACCCCAATGTTCCCTGAGTCCTGTCAGCTGTTCCTGATTTATTCGGGTTTAACCCATTTCCCGGCGTGAAAGGAGCTGCAGCTCAGAGGACGAGGTTTGTGCTCTGCCAAATAGACTTTGAACCTTCCCACAGCTGATGCCTGCTCACATTTCTTTGTTTTTTTATAACAAAACAAACATTTTTTGCAGAAAATAGTAGGGCGGTTTTCAGCCCTTCCATCCAGAAATCCATCTTTTCCATGGAAAAGATCTATATTGTCCGTTCATTATGGCGCCGCTACCTCCCTCCTACAAGCAATAAAATTATCACGGAAAAAAAATTTGAGAAAGATGGCATTTTGAAGCGTTTTTGGGCCGTTTTTAAGCAGTGCGTCGAAAAACATGTGCCTCCGTTTTTGACCCCTTTTAATTAAGATAATTGGTAAAACCGTTCCAAAACGGATGCATTTTCAAAAAACGCATGCGGACTGCTTAAAAACGGCTCAAAAAATGGGTTCAAAACATCACATGTGCTGCCGGCCTAACAAATACGCACTATGAGCCAGTTCACATTTGCGTTCAGGTTTTGTTATGCAAATTCAATTTTTAAATAAAAATGAAAAACCTGATTGCATTGTTTACATGGAAACCGTTGGGTGGGGAAGGCCTACGAGATCTTTAGGCCGGTGACACACGTTGCATTTTTGTTGTGTTTTTTTCATTGCGTTTTTCTATCCTTGAAAAAGGCATCATATTTTCATATTGTTTTTTCAATGGGGTTTCAGGTTGAAGTGTTTTAACCTGCCATTTTCTTCCCTGTGTTTTTTTTGTCTGTGTTTTTTGAGGTGCGTTTTCACTGTGTTTTTCAAAGTGGTTGCGCTTCTGGTCTGCGTTTTGAAACGCATTCCATTACATGCACAAACAGCAGGGAGATTATCACTGCGTTTTTACAAATTCCAAGAGACGCAGCTGCCTGCACATCAAGCCTTGCATTTTTAAAAATGCAAATGGCTTCAGGGGCCATAGGAATCACCCTAGACTATTGTTGGACAAGCACCTGAAGCCCCTGTTCTATGGGCACATAGACATGGCCATGGTTTCCAAGGACCCAACTGCCCAGCTTGGCGGTCATTTCTGCTGTCATCGCTGCATGTGAGTGGATTCCACAGGACAATGACCACAAACAACAGACCGTGGATTACAATGGGGCAGATTTACTTACCCGGTCCTGTCGCGATCCTGCGGTGCATTGTCCGACGAGGATTCGGGTCTGCTGCGATGCACTAAGGTCGTGCGTCCAATTTCCTGCATGTGTTGCTAATGCGCTGAGATACGCCGGAGTTCACCTTCTTCTTCCCGGTGCATGTGAGTGCTTTACCTTGCGACACAATTCCTTTTTTAAATTCCGCGGTTTGTCCGAATCCGTTGGGTTGCCCGACGGCTACCCTCTCCCCCCATTTCTGTCGCGTGCAAGCTGGTGCTGATCCACCAAAATCCGATCGCGTGTGCCAAAAACCCAGGGCAATTCAGGGCAAAATGGAAATATTTGGGAAACCCGCTGGAATCGCGGTCCCGCCGACCCTTAGTAAATGAGCTCCAATGTCTGCAATTCATGAAATCTTGTCGTACAGTGTGGTTATAAGTCAGTGGTGGCGAACCTATGGCACTGGTGCCAGAGATGGCACTCGGAGGCCTCTATGTGGGCACACAGGCTGTCTTCCAGGCACAGAGTTTGCCAGACATGGCATCTTCCTGCAGTCTCAGGCAGTCCAAGTAGTGCCCTGCTATTGTAAAGTGACCCATCCTGTGCTGCCTGGTCCTGTCCAAAGAGTGAAAAGGTGTCGGATTGGAGCTCAAAGAGTCTGGTAGCAATAAGTTTGTTACTGCCTAAATTGCTGTGTTGGCACTTTGGCACTTTAGAATGATGGCCTAAAGGGGTATTTATAGTACAAAAAGTTGCCTGAAAGTTAAATATTTGTCATTGTAGTAGACTTTTTTTAGATTTTTGTGCTGTGTATTTTTCCTTAGTTAATACCACAAAGGGTTACATTTCTTGTAGGCACTTCTGGAGCCTCGTTTCTGTACCCCAGCCTATGAGGTGGCTTGGCTGCTAGAGGGTATTTCATGCAGGTATGTCTGGTAAGTAACAATCCTGGTAAGCACTGAATATTTATTTATTTATTTTAATAATTATTTTATTTTATATATTTTATAAGGTCTTCTACTCGCGTGGTGAGTAGTGGAACATTAGGGGGATCAGGTGGATACAGGTGGCCTCCTCTTGCTGGGGATGCATTCTGCCAAGAAATTCACTGCCATTTTGTCGTCGAAGATCATGGAAGTGTCTTGGGGAAATTTTTGTAGGTATGGTGTTTTTAAGATGATCCCGCTGGTGGGATGGCTCAATCCCTGACACATGCCTCCTTGATAATTGTCGAGGCAACACTTATGGAGACCCTGATACTTGTGTCTCCTCACCAGGACGGTGGGACAAGGTCCAAGGGTTCATCTACTCCATTGTTAGGAGCAGAGCAGCATAAGAGGAATCTTAGGAACCTGCAGGATACAAGAGACTAGTGAGTCCTCTACTCGATCTCATAGGGTAGACGTAAAGAGGATTTTACAAAGTTATGTATTTACCTTAAGGGTCTTCTGTCACCTCCACTGTTTCCGCTGCAGAAAGATAAAAATGATAAATATTAATGTCAATAATCCAAAATTAGAGAGTGATTCTTGAGCCAAGAACATATCAAGAAGAGCCTTGAAATACTAGAAGGAAGTATGTATATATTTTCAGAATTTTCGCCTAGGGATGTGGATCCCTAGTGACCACTACAGGTAGGCATAAGATAAATTGTCGCTCACTTCTTGTGGTTGCTGCCCTGGCTTAGACACTTGGGTCTCCACCATTTGCATCTTGGCCTACAAGAGAAAATATGTAGGAGGCTTCCTAGGATCAGTATATAAAGTTCTATACATTAATATTATTACAGGAAAGGTCAGAGGTCAATGCAGAAGAGCATGTGACCCCCCATTGTGGACTCCGGTAATGTAATGCAGTCCTATTTATACCTCTTACTTACTGTAGGCACGCCTCACTCGCCCAGGGCTCAATAACTTCAAGTCCTAAAGGTCTACAATAGAAAACACTAAGACCAATAAAAAAACTAAAAATCTATGATGATGACTTATATATTCACGTTGTGTGTGTTATCAAATGATTTTATTAGGACTCTACATTTACCTTCTGGTATTCTCTGTGATGTTGTTTTCATCCACATATATGTATATGCTCGAGTATAAGCCGACCCGAGTATAAGCCGAGACCCCTAATTTTACCATCAAAAACTGGGTAAAACTCTGGGTATTGACTCGAGTATAAGCCGAGGGTGGGAAATGCATTGGTCACAGACCCCCCCAGTATGTATACAGCCTGCCACCAGTAGTATACAGAACTGCCCCCAGTAGTATACAGCAGTGCCCCCAGTAGTATACAGCACTGCCCCCAGTAGTATACAGCACTGCCCCCAGTAGTATACAGCACTGCCCCCAGTAGTATACAGCAGTGTTCCCAGTAGTATACAGCACTGCCCCCAGTAGTATACAGCACTGCCCCCAGTAGTATACAGCACTGCCCCCAGTAGTATACAGCCAGTCCCAGTAGTATACAGCACTGCCCCCAGTAGTATACAGCACTGCCCCCAGTACAATACAGCCTTCCCCCAGTAGTACACAGCCTGCCCACAGTAGTATACAGCTTGCCCCCAGTAGTATACAGCTTGCCCCCAGTAGTATACAGCACACCCCCAGTAGTGTATAGCCAGTCCCCAGTAGTATACAGCCTGCCCCCAGTAGTATACAGCTTGCCCACAGTAGTGTACAGCCAGCCCCCAGTAGTATACAGCACAACCCCCAGTAGTATACAGCACAGCCCCCAGTAGTGTATAGCCAGTCCCCAGTAGTATACAGCCTGACCCCAGTAGTATACAGCTTGCCCACAGTAGTGTACAGCCAGCCCCCAGTAGTATACAGCCAGCCCCCAGTAGTATACAGCTTGCCCCCAGTAGTATACAGCCAGCCCCCAGTAGTATACAGCCAGCCCCCAGTAGTATACAGCACTGCCCCCAGTAGTATACAGCCAGTCACAGTATTATACAGCCAGTCCCAGTAGTATACAGCACTGCCCCCAGTAGTATACAGCACTGCCCCCAGTAGTGTACAGCTTGTCCCCAGTAGTATACAGCACGAGACCCCTAATTTTACCATCAAAAACTGGGTAAAACTCTGGGTATTGACTCGAGTATAAGCCGAGGGTGGGAAATGCATTGGTCACAGACCCCCCAGTATGTATACAGCCTGCCACCAGTAGTATACAGCACTGCCCCCAGTAGTATACAGCAGTGCCCCCAGTAGTATACAGCACTGCCCCCAGTAGTATACAGCAGTGCTCCCAGTAGTATACAGCACTGCCCCCAGTAGTATACAGCTTGCCCCCAGTAGTATACAGCTTGCCCCCAGTAGTATACAGCACTGCCCCCAGTAGTATACAGCCAGTCCCAGTAGTATACAGCACTGCCCCCAGTAGTATACAGCACTGCCCCAGTACAATACAGCCTTCCCCCAGTAGTATACAGCTTGCCCCCAGTAGTACACAGCTTGCCCCCAGTAGTATACAGCTTGCCCCCAGTAGTGTATAGCCAGTCCCCAGTAGTATACAGCCTGCCCCCAGTAGTATACAGCTTGCCCACAGTAGTGTAAAGCCAGCCCCCAGTATTATACAGCCAGCCCCCAGTAGTATACAGCTTGCCCCCAGTAGTATACAGCCAGCCCCCAGTAGTATACAGCACTGCCCCCAGTAGTGTACAGCTTGTCCCCAGTAGTATACAGCACTGCCCCCAGTAGTATACAGCACAGCCCCCAGTAGTATACAGCACTGCCCCCAGTACTATACAGCCTTCCCCCAGTAGTATACAGCCTGCCCATAGTAGTATACAGCACTGCCCCCAGTAGTATACAGCACAGCCCCCAGTAGTATACAGCACTGCCCCCGGTAGTATACAGCACAGGCCCCAGTAGTATACAGCTTGCCCCCAGTAGTGTACAGCCAGTCCCCAGTAGTATACAGCACTGCCCCCAGTAGTATACAGCACAACCCCCAGTAGTATACAGCACTGCCCCCAGTAGTATACAGCACTGCCCCCAGTAGTATACAGCACTGCCCCCAGTAGTATACAGCACTGCCCCCAGTAGTATACAGCTTGCCCACAGTAGAGTACAGCCAGCCCCCAGTAGTATACAGCACTGCCCCCAGTAGTATACATCTTGTCCCCAGTAGTATACAGCACTGCCCCCAGTAGTATACAGCCAGTCCCAGTATTATACAGCCAGTCCCAGTAGTATACAGCACTGCCCCCAGTAGTATACAGCACAGCCCCCAGTAGTATACAGCACAGCCCCCAGTAGTATACAGCACTGCCCCCAGTAGTATACAGCACAGCCCCCAGTAGTATACAGCACTGCCCCCAGTAGTATACAGCACTGCCCCCAGTAGTATACAGTTTGCCCCCAGTAGTATACAGCACTGCCCCCAGTAGTATACAGCCAGTCCCAGTATTATACAGCCAGTCCCCAGTATTATACAGCCAGTCCCCAGTAGTATACAGCCTGCCCACAGTAGTATACAGCACTGCCCCCAGTAGTATACAGCACTGCCCCCAGTAGTATACAGTTTGCCCCCAGTAGTATACAGCACTGCTCCCAGTACTATACAGCCTTCCCCCAGTAGTATACAGCCTGCCCCCAGTAGTATACAGCCAGTCCCAGTATTATACAGCCAGTCCCCAGTAGTATACAGCCTGCCCCCAGTAGTATACAGCTTGCCCCCAGTAGTATACAGCTTGCCCCCAGTAGTGTACAGCCAGTCCCCAGTAGTGTACAGCCTGCCCCCAGTAGTATACAGCACTGCCCCCAGTAGTATACAGCACTGCCCCAGTAGTATACAGCACTGCCCCCAGTAGTATACAGCCAGCCCCCAGTAGTATACAGCACTGCCCCCAGTAGTATACAGCTTGCCCCCAGTAGTGTACAGCCAGTCCCCAGTAGTGTACAGCCAGCCCCCAGTAGTATACATCACTGCCCCCAGTAGTATACAGTACAGCCCCCAGTAGTATACAGCCAGTCCCAGTAGTATACAGCACTGTCCCCAGTAGTATACAGCACTGCCCCCAGTAGTATACAGCACTGCCCCCAGTAGTATACAGCCAGTCCCAGTAGTATACAGCACTGTCCCCAGTAGTGTACAGCCTGCCCCCAGTAGTATACAGCACTGCCCCCAGTAGTATACAGCACTGCTCCCAGTACCATACAGCCAGTCCCAGTAGTATACAGCCAGTCCCAGTAGTATACAGCCTTCCCCCAGTAGTATACAGCCTTCCCCCAGTAGTATACAGCACTGCCCCCAGTAGTATACATCACTGCCCCCAGTAGTATACAGAACTGCTCCCAGTAGTATACAGCTTGCCCCCAGTAGTATACAGCGTGCCCCCAGTAGTATACAGCACTGCCCCCAGTAGTATAGACTCACCCCATCCACCCCCAGTAGTATACAGCCAGTCCCCAGTAGTATACAGCCAGTCCCCAGTAGTATACAGCCAGTCCCCAGTAGTATACAGTTTGCCCCCAGTAATATACAGCCTACCCCCAGTAGTATACAGCCTGCCCCATGTAGTATACAGCACTGCCCCCAGTAGTATAGACTCACCCCATCCACCCCCAGTAGTATACAGCCAGTCCCCAGTAGTATACAGCACAGCCCCCAGTAGTATACAGCACAGCCCCCAGTAGTATACAGCACTGCCCCCAGTAGTATACAGCACTGCCCCCAGTAGTATACAGCAATGCCCCCAGTAATATACAGCACTGCCCCCAGTAGTATACAGCAATGCCCCCAGTAATATACAGCCAGCCCAGCATTTAAAGAAAATAATAAACTTATATACTCACCCTCCGGTGGCCCCGCCCTGCAGCGCTGCTCCCCTGATGTCCGCGCGGGTCCTCTTCTGGCTTCGGCACCCGTCTTCTTTCTTCTCTAACTTCGTGCCCGGCACCGCCATTGTTCTCCCCTGGACGGCGCCTAGTATGACGCTCCGCTGCTGACGTCATACTAGGCGCCGTCTGGAAGAAAAACATGGCGGCGCCCAGCACGAAGTTAGTGAAGACAGAAGACGGGCGCCGAAGCCAGAAGAGGACCCGCGCGGACATCAGGGGAGCAGCGCTGCAGGTCGGGGCCACCGGAGGGTGAGTATATAAGTTTATTATTTTTTAAATATTTTTTATGACTGTATGACTCGTGTATAAGCCGAGGGGACGTTTTTCAGCACATTTTTTGTGCTGAAAAACTCGGCTTATACACGAGAATATACGGTATTTCCTCCACATCCTGATCTTCTATCTTCTCCTCCTGATTTTCCAGATGTTCAACCTCATCCTCCACATCCTCCTCTTCATCCACTTCCAGATCTTTCTCTTCCACATTGTCCTCTGCTTTCTGATGGTCTACCTCATCCTCTTCCTCATCCTCTTCCTCCTCCTCCTCCTCCATTTCCAGCTCTTTCCATGCCTTCTCTTCCTCTTCTTCAGATTCCTCTCCCTCCTCGCTATATGACACAGAATAGAAAATAAATTTCTTTTATAAACCAGTGTTATATATTCTGGGAGTAGATAATACGGAGACTGGTGGGAAGTGATTGTAGGAAACTTGTTCTAGATTATTCTATAACTTAATGGGATAAGGGGAATGTGCCAAACCGTTTCTAAACTCAAATAGGTCAAAAAGTCTTACATTCTTTATTGTTCATCTGGTAACTGGTACTGCCCTACACATTCCCCCCATATACCCCAAATGTCCTTCATTTCCCCCTCATTTTCTCCATATACCCCTCATGCTCTCCATTTAACCCATATTCTCCCCATATACCCCTCAGGTCCTCTATATAACTCTCATGTCCCCGATTTACCCCACATGTCCTCTATATACCTCTCATGTCTCCGATATACCCCTCATGTTCCCCATATACCTCTTATGCTACATTTTATATGCCCCCCAATATACCCCTTTTGTCCTTCATAGACCCCTCATGTTCTCATATAACCCAGATGCCATCCATATACCCCTCACACCATCTATATACCTCTAAAGTCCTCCATATATCCCCCCCATACCCAATTTATACCACCTATGCCCCCCATATACCCCTCATGTCCTCTATATACACTACATTAATTCCAATATACCCCCTATGTCCCCCATATTCACTGTATGCCCCCCACATACTCCTCATGTCCTCTATATACCCTATATGTCTCCCATATACCCCTTATACCAACCATATACCCCTCATGTCCCCCATATACCCCTTATACCCAATATATACCCCTCATGTCCCCCATATACCCCTTATACCCACCATATACCCCTCATGTCCCCCATATACCCCTTATACCCAATATATACCCCTCATGTCCCCCATATGCCCCTTATGCAATCCATATACCCATCTATGTATCTCTAATGTCCCTCATTTATTTGCCCCTCTTCATTATCCCCTTGGTTATGTGGTCAATATAATATATGCCCTGACACTCCGCCACCACCGCCTGTTAGGAGAATATGATGGGACACATGATATATACAGGTCAGGATATTTATAGATATGATACAATGTGATATCATTATACATGACCACAGAGATAACCAATCAGATCACTTCTGTATAAGACCACTGGTCCTCTACGTCCTCGGCCTCCCCATTCCTCTACACAATGAGAAGATTAATCAAAGTGAAGGTGGATTCCACCATAAGTCTAAAGCCGACTGGAAAATGTAAAATGTGATCTTAATTGGTTGCTACGGGCCACTGCTTCATTTTTTTTATTTGATCCATTCTAGGTAAATCCGCAAAATAAATGGGGGGAAGTATTAGGGTCTATTGGCCAGTTTTCTTGTGTACAGGCCCTGAAATAATCGCAATTATTAGCGGATGCCCAATAGTTACGATTATTTTGCCCTCTCAATTACCATATATACTTGAGTATAAGCTATAAGTATAAGTTTTTCAGCACAATTTTTGTCGGCTTATACTCGGGTATATAAAAAAAATAAACTCAGTACTCACCATACTGATGGCCCGGGCAGCTCCTCTTCTATCTTCATGTGCGCCGCAGGTCTGAAGAAGCTAAGACGCCAAGTCCGCAACGGCTCCCTGAGCACAGCAAGTGTAGAATATAGTAACAGATAACATAACAGACATTTACCTTTAGTTACCGTCACTTACATCTCCTCCATCTGTACTTAAAGGGATGATACATAAGGGGGTGGAAGAATGAAATGGTAATTAAGTATAACATTACATATATCCCGGGCAGCCTACCCCTCCAAATCACAATATTCATGAACTTCTCAATTTAATTTCATCCCCCATCCATCCAAGACAACACATAGAGCAGATTTACAGAATGATTCACCGTGCGCCCGATATCCTGCATGTGTCGCTTCCCCGCTCAGGTCCGCCGGAGTTCACCTTCTTCTTCCTGGTGCATGTAAGTGCTTGATCTTGCAACAAAACTTGAAAGTCAAATCCTGCGCTCAGTCCAAATCAGTTGGATCGTCTGCCGCCCCGCCGCCCCAATGAATATTGCATGAAAGCAGCGCAGCTGCGCCACAATCTGATGGCGTGCAACACAATCCCAGCGCAAACCCCAGGTAAATACCCTTCGCAGCAATGCAATCCCCAAAAACGTCAGAAAAACCTACAGAAGTGCTTTCGGAGAACCATAGTAAATAATCCCCTATGTCTTGTATCACAGAGGTAAACCTTAAGACAGAGACAGTGGGGGTCATTTACTAAGGGCCCGATTCGCGTTTTCCCGACGTGTTACCCAAATATTTCCGATTTGCGCCGATTTCCCCTGTATTGCCCCGGGATTTTGGCGCACGCGATCGGATTGTGGTGCATCGGCGCCGGCATGCACGCGACAGAAATCGGGGGGGCGTGGCCGAGCGAAACCCGACGGATTCGGAAAAACCGCCGCATTTAAAAAAAGAAATGTGTCGCTTGGGACGCACTTACCTTCACTTGGTCCGGCCCGGTGAACTCAAGCGCGTTCAGATGCTTTTCAGCGCAGCAGCGCCACCTGGTGGACGGCGGAGGAACTACCTTGATGAATCCCGGCCGGACCCGAATCCAGCGCAGAGAACGCGCCGCTGGATCGTGAACGGACCGGGTAAGTAAATCTGCCCCAGTGTAGCTGTATTATACAGTCCACTGGTGCCCTAAATGATAAAATTTGGCCCTAAATATGGTTGTACCTGATAATTTTTTTTAAATCTGAAAATTAAAATGAACTCTTATAAATATGTATCTTGTGTCAGAGGAAGGGAACCCACAGGACCAGGTTGTGCTGTTTGTGGTCAATACTAAGGTTTTACTTTTTTATTTAATATTTAATATGGTCTATTTTTAATTAAAATCTTTTATTAATGATTAGTATCAGTTTTGTATTTTAGTCTATTTTCTACATTTCATAGAAGTATTTCCATCATTTGTTTAAAATAAAATGTCTATGTAACAAGCGTTGCCCTCGGAGATCCAGGCTGGGTTTTTCCATTCCCCATGAATAGGTAAAGGGGGTGTATAATAACAGCTCTGCACAATGTTGCACCTCCCCACCTCCACCTACCAGTGATCTTAAACTAATCTCTACCTTAATTTGAACCTCCCCCTCACATCTCTAGAAGTTTTCCTGAGCTGCACCAAGTCTCTGGAATGACCTTCCCTGGACAATAGACTTACCCAAACTCCAAAGCTTCAACCTGTCTTCACTAATCCTGTGTGCTCCTCCCGTCTGTTACCTGGCAAACATCAGTTATTTACCAAGCTCCAGGCTTCTCTGCAGTCCCATTAATCCTGGACCTTGTATATAAGATGCTGCTGATAGCTTGTTCAAACAGCAGAACTTTTATTTATTGAAATTTTTTATTCTGTTCCCTTATGAATAATGCCTGGACCATAATATACTCATCCTCATAGACTGTAAGCTCTTGTGTCACCCCCTCATCCTCATAGACTGTAAGCTCTTGTGTCCCCCCTCATCCTCATAGACTGTAAGCTCTTGTGTCTACCCCTCATCCTCATAGACTGTAAGCTCTTGTGTCACCACCTCATCCTCATAGACTGTAAGCTCTTGTGTCACCCCCTCATCCTCATAGACTGTAAGCTCTTGTGTCAACCCCTTATCCTCATAGACTGTAAGCTCTTGTGTCACTCCCTCATCCTCATAGACTGTAAGCTCTTGTGTCACCCCCTCATCCTCATAGACTGTAAGCTCTTGTGTCACCCCCTCATCCTCATAGACTGTAAGCCTTTTGTGTCCCCCCTCATCCTCATAGACTTTAAGCTCTTGTGTCACCCCCTCATCCTCATAGACTGTAAGCTCTTGTGTCACCCGCTCATCCTCATAGACTGTAAGCTCTTGTGTCACTCCCTCATCCTCATAGACTGTAAGCTCTTGTGTCACCCCCTCATCCTCATAGACTGTAAGCTCTTGTGTCCCCCCTCATCCTCATAGACTGTAAGCTCTTGTGTCTACCCCTCATCCTCATAGACTGTAAGCTCTTGTGTCACCACCTCATCCTCATAGACTGTAAGCTCTTGTGTCACCCCCTCATCCTCATAGACTGTAAGCTCTTGTGTCAACCCCTTATCCTCATAGACTGTAAGCTCTTGTGTCACTCCCTCATCCTCATAGACTGTAAGCTCTTGTGTCACCCCCTCATCCTCATAGACTGTAAGCTCTTGTGTCACCCCCTCATCCTCATAGACTGTAAGCCTTTTGTGTCCCCCCTCATCCTCATAGACTTTAAGCTCTTGTGTCACCCCCTCATCCTCATAGACTGTAAGCTCTTGTGTCACCCGCTCATCCTCATAGACTGTAAGCTCTTGTGTCACTCCCTCATCCTCATAGACTGTAAGCTCTTGTGTCACCCCCTCATCCTCATAGACTGTAAGCTCTTGTGTCACCCCCTCATCCTCATAGACTGTAAGCCTTTTGTGTCCCCCCTCATCCTCATAGACTGTAAGCTCTTGTGTCACTCCCTCATCCTCATAGACTGTAAGCTCTTGTGTCTACCCCTCATCCTCACAGACTGTAAGCTCTTGTGTCACCACCTCATCCTCATAGACTGTAAGCTCTTGTGTCCCCCCTCATCCTCATAGACTGTAAGCTCTTGTGTCACCTCCTCATCCTCATAGACTGTAAGCTCTTGTGACACCCCCTCATCCTCATAGACTGCAAGCTCTTGTGTCACCCCTCATCCTCATAGACTGTAAGCTCTTGTGACACCCCCTCATCCTCATAGACTGTAAGCTCTTGTGTCACCCCTCATCCTCATAGACTGTAAGCTCTTGTGTCACCCCTCATCCTCATAGACTGTAAGCTCTTGTGTCACCCCCTCATCCTCATAAACTGTAAGCTTTTGTGTCACCCCCTCATACTCAGAGACTGTAAGCTCTTGTGTCACCCCCTCATCCTCATAGACTGTAAGCTCTTGTGTCACCACCTCATCCTCATAAACTGTAAGCTCTTGTGTCACCACCTCATCCTCATAGACTGTAAGCTCTTGTGTCTACCCCTCATCCTCATAGACTGTAAGCTCTTGTGTCACCCCCTCATCCTCATAGACTATAAGCTCTTGTGTCTACCCCTCATCCTCATAGACTGTAAGCTCTTGTGTCACCCCCTCATCCTCATAGACTGAAACCTCTTGTGTCTACACCTCATCCTCATAGACTGAAACCTCTTGTGTCTACACCTCATCCTCATAGACTGTAAGCTCTTGTGTCACCCCCTCATCCTAATAGACTGTAAGCTCTTGTGTCCCCCCTCATCCTCATAGACTGTAAGCTCTTGTGTCACCCCCACATCCTCATAGAATGTAAGCTCTTGTGCCAGCCCCTCATCCTCATAGACTGTAAGCTCTTGTGCCACCTCCTCATCCTCATAGACTGTAAGCTCTTGTGTCACCCCCTCATCCTCATAGACTGTAAGCTCTTGTGTCACCTCCTCATCCTCAGACTGTAAGCTCTTGTGTCACCCCCTCATACTCATAGACTGTAAGCTCTTGTGTCACCCCCTCATCCTCATAAACTTTAAGCTCTTGTGTCACCTCCTCATCCTCATAGAATGTAATCTCTTGTGTCACCCCTCACCCTTATAGACTGTAAGCTCTTGTGTCACCTCCTCATACTCATAGACTGTAAGCTCTTGTGTCAACCCCTCATCCTCATAGACTGTAAGCTCTTGTGTCACCCCCTCATCCTCATAGACTGTAAGCTCTTGTGTCACCTCCTCATCCTCATAGACTGTAAGCTCTTGTGTCATCCCCTCATCCTCATAGACTGTAAGCTCTTGTGTCACTCCCTCATCCTCATAGACTGTAAGCTCTTGTGTCACCTCCTCATCCTCATAGACTGTAAGCTCTTGTGTCATCCCCTCATCCTCATAGACTGTAAGCTCTTGTGTCACTCCCTCATCCTTATAGACTGTAAGCTCTTGTGTCTACCCTTCATCCTCATAGACTGTAAGCTCTTGTGTCACCACCTCATCCTCATAGACTGTAAGCTCTTGTGTCCCCCCTCATCCTCATAGACTGTAAGCCTTTTGTGTCCCCCCTCATCCTCATAGACTGTAAGCTCTTGTGTCACTCCCTCATCCTCATAGACTGTAAGCTCTTGTGTCTACCCCTCATCCTCACAGACTGTAAGCTCTTGTGTCACCACCTCATCCTCATAGACTGTAAGCTCTTGTGTCCCCCCTCATCCTCATAGACTGTAAGCTCTTGTGTCACCTCCTCATCCTCATAGACTGTAAGCTCTTGTGACACCCCCTCATCCTCATAGACTGCAAGCTCTTGTGTCACCCCTCATCCTCATAGACTGTAAGCTCTTGTGACACCCCCTCATCCTCATAGACTGTAAGCTCTTGTGTCACCCCTCATCCTCATAGACTGTAAGCTCTTGTGTCACCCCTCATCCTCATAGACTGTAAGCTCTTGTGTCACCCCCTCATCCTCATAAACTGTAAGCTTTTGTGTCACCCCCTCATACTCAGAGACTGTAAGCTCTTGTGTCACCCCCTCATCCTCATAGACTGTAAGCTCTTGTGTCACCACCTCATCCTCATAGACTGTAAGCTCTTGTGTCTACCCCTCATCCTCATAGACTGTAAGCTCTTGTGTCACCCCCTCATCCTCATAGACTATAAGCTCTTGTGTCTACCCCTCATCCTCATAGACTGTAAGCTCTTGTGTCACCCCCTCATCCTCATAGACTGAAACCTCTTGTGTCTACACCTCATCCTCATAGACTGAAACCTCTTGTGTCTACACCTCATCCTCATAGACTGTAAGCTCTTGTGTCACCCCCTCATCCTCATAGACTGTAAGCTCTTGTGTCCCCCCTCATCCTCATAGACTGTAAGCTCTTGTGTCACCCCCACATCCTCATAGAATGTAAGCTCTTGTGCCAGCCCCTCATCCTCATAGACTGTAAGCTCTTGTGCCACCTCCTCATCCTCATAGACTGTAAGCTCTTGTGTCACCCCCTCATCCTCATAGACTGTAAGCTCTTGTGTCACCTCCTCATCCTCAGACTGTAAGCTCTTGTGTCACCCCCTCATACTCATAGACTGTAAGCTCTTGTGTCACCCCCTCATCCTCATAAACTTTAAGCTCTTGTGTCACCTCCTCATCCTCATAGAATGTAATCTCTTGTGTCACCCCTCACCCTTATAGACTGTAAGCTCTTGTGTCACCTCCTCATACTCATAGACTGTAAGCTCTTGTGTCAACCCCTCATCCTCATAGACTGTAAGCTCTTGTGTCACCCCCTCATCCTCATAGACTGTAAGCTCTTGTGTCACCTCCTCATCCTCATAGACTGTAAGCTCTTGTGTCATCCCCTCATCCTCATAGACTGTAAGCTCTTGTGTCACTCCCTCATCCTCATAGACTGTAAGCTCTTGTGTCACCTCCTCATCCTCATAGACTGTAAGCTCTTGTGTCATCCCCTCATCCTCATAGACTGTAAGCTCTTGTGTCACTCCCTCATCCTTATAGACTGTAAGCTCTTGTGTCTACCCTTCATCCTCATAGACTGTACGCTCTTGTGTCACCACCTCATCCTCATAGACTGTAAGCTCTTGTGTCCCCCCTCATCCTCATAGACTGTAAGCTCTTGTGTCACCTCCTCATCCTCATAGACTGTAAGCTCTTGTGACACCCCCTCATCCTCATAGACTGCAAGCTCTTGTGTCACCCCTCATCCTCATAGACTGTAAGCTCTTGTGACACCCCCTCATCCTCATAGACTGTAAGCTCTTGTGTCAACCCTCATCCTCATAGACTGTAAGCTCTTGTGTCACCCCTCATCCTCATAGACTGTAAGCTCTTGTGTCACCCCCTCATCCTCATAAACTGTAAGCTCTTGTGTCACCCCCTCATACTCAGAGACTGTAAGCTCTTGTGTCACCCCCTCATCCTCATAGACTGTAAGCTCTTGTGTCACCACCTCATCCTCATAAACTGTAAGCTCTTGTGTCACAACCTCATCCTCATAGACTGTAAGCTCTTGTGTCTACCCCTCATCCTCATAGACTGTAAGCTCTTGTGTCACCCCCTCATCCTCATAGACGGTAAGCTCTTGTGTCTACCCCTCATCCTCATAGACTGTAAGCTCTTGTGTCACCCCCTCATCCTCATAGACTGTAACCTCTTGTGTCTACACCTCATCCTCATAGACTGTAAGCTCTTGTGTCACCCCCTCATCCTCATAGACTGTAAGCTCTTGTGTCCCCCCTCATCCTCATAGACTGTAAGCTCTTGTGTCACCCCCTCATCCTCATAGAATGTAAGCTCTTGTGCCAGCCCCTCATCCTCATAGACTGTAAGCTCTGGTGCCACCTCCTCATCCTCATAGACTGTAAGCTCTTGTGTCACCCCCTCATCCTCATAGACTGTAAGCTCTTGTGTCACCTCCTCATCCTCAGACTGTAAGCTCTTGTGTCACCCCCTCATCCTCATAGACTGTAAGCTCTTGTGTCACCTCCTCATCCTCATAGAATGTAATCTCTTGTGTCACCCCTCACCCTTATAGACTGTAAGCTCTTGTGTCACCTCCTCATACTCATAGACTGTAAGCTCTTGTGTCACCCCCTCATCCTCATAGACTGTAAGCTCTTGTGTCACCCCCTCATCCTCATAGACTGTAAGCTCTTGTGTCACCTCCTCATCCTCATAGACTGTAAGCTCTTGTGTCAGCCCCTCATCCTCAGAGACTGTAAGCTCTTGTGTCATCCCCTCATCCTCATAGACTGTAAGCTCTTGTGTCAACCCCTCATCCTCAGAGACTGTAAGCTCTTGTGTCACCTCTTCATCCTCATAGACTGTAAGCTCTTGTGTCAGCCCCTCATCCTCAGAGACTGTAAGCTCTTGTGTCACCCCCTCATCCTCAGAGACTATAAGCTCTTTAGTCACCCCTCATCCTCATAGTTTGTAAGCTCTTGTGTCACCCCTTCATCCTCATAGACTGTAAGCTCTTGGGTCACCACCTCATCCTCATAGACTGTAAGCTCTTGTGTCACCCCCTCATCCTCATAGACTGTAAGCTCTTGGGTCACCTTCTCATCCTCATAGACTGTAAGCTCTTGTGTCACCCCCTCATCCTCATAGACTGTAAGCTCTTGTGTCTACCCCTCATCCTCATAGACTGTAAGCTCTTGTGTCACCCCCTCATCCTCATAGACTGTAACCTCTTGTGTGTACCCCTCATCCTCATAGACTGTAAGCTCTTGTGTCACCCCCTCATCCTCATAGACTGTAAGCTCTTGTGTCACCCCCTCATCCTCATAGACTGTACGCTCTTCTGTCACCTCCTCATCCTCATAGACTGTAAGCTCTTGTGTCACCCCCTCATCCTCATAGACTGTAAGCTCTTGTGTCACCTCCTCATCCTCAGACTGTAAGCTCTTGTGTCACCCCCTCATCCTCAGAGACTGTAAGCTCTTTAGTCACCCCTCATCCTCATAGTTTGTAAGCTCTTGTGTCACCCCTTCATCCTCATAGACTCTAAGCTCTTGTGTCACCACCTCATCCTCATAGACTGTAAGCTCTTGTGTCACCCCCTCATCCTCATAGACTGTAAGCTCTTGTGTCTACCCCTCATCCTCATAGACTGTAAGCTCTTTTGTCAACCCCTCATCCTCATAGACTGTAACCTCTTGTGTCTACCCCTCATCCTCATAGACTGTAAGCTCTTGTGTCACCCCCTTTTTATCATAGACTGTAAGGTCTTGTGTCACCCCCTCATCCTCATAGACTGTAAGCTCTTGTGTCATCCTCTTATCCTCATAGACTGTAAGCTCTTGTGTCACCCCTCATCCACATAGACTGTAAGCTCTTGTGTCACCCCCTCATCTTCATAGAATGTAAGCTCTTGTGTCAACCCCTCATCCTCATAGACTGTAAGCTCTTGTGTCACCTCCTCATCCTCATAGAATGTAAGATCTTGTGTCCACCCTCATCCTCATGGACTGTAAGCTCTTGTGTCACCTCCTCATACTCATAGACTGTAAGCTCTTGTGTCACCCCCTCATCCTCATAGACTGTAAGCTCTTGGGTCACCTTCTCATCCTCATAGACTGTAAGCTCTTGTGTCACCCCCTCATCCTCATAGACTGTAAGCTCTTGTGTCTACCCCTCATCCTCATAGACTGTAAGCTCTTGTGTCACCCCCTCATCCTCATAGACTGTAACCTCTTGTGTGTACCCCTCATCCTCATAGACTGTAAGCTCTTGTGTCACCCCCTCATCCTCATAGACTGTAAGCTCTTGTGTCACCCCCTCATCCTCATAGACTGTACGCTCTTCTGTCACCTCCTCATCCTCATAGACTGTAAGCTCTTGTGTCACCCCCTCATCCTCATAGACTGTAAGCTCTTGTGTCACCTCCTCATCCTCAGACTGTAAGCTCTTGTGTCACCCCCTCATCCTCAGAGACTGTAAGCTCTTTAGTCACCCCTCATCCTCATAGTTTGTAAGCTCTTGTGTCACCCCTTCATCCTCATAGACTCTAAGCTCTTGTGTCACCACCTCATCCTCATAGACTGTAAGCTCTTGTGTCACCCCCTCATCCTCATAGACTGTAAGCTCTTGTGTCTACCCCTCATCCTCATAGACTGTAAGCTCTTGTGACACCCCCTCATCCTCATAGACTGTAAGCTCTTGTGTCAACCCTCATCCTCATAGACTGTAAGCTCTTGTGTCACCCCTCATCCTCATAGACTGTAAGCTCTTGTGTCACCCCCTCATCCTCATAAACTGTAAGCTCTTGTGTCACCCCCTCATACTCAGAGACTGTAAGCTCTTGTGTCACCCCCTCATCCTCATAGACTGTAAGCTCTTGTGTCACCACCTCATCCTCATAAACTGTAAGCTCTTGTGTCACAACCTCATCCTCATAGACTGTAAGCTCTTGTGTCTACCCCTCATCCTCATAGACTGTAAGCTCTTGTGTCACCCCCTCATCCTCATAGACGGTAAGCTCTTGTGTCTACCCCTCATCCTCATAGACTGTAAGCTCTTGTGTCACCCCCTCATCCTCATAGACTGTAACCTCTTGTGTCTACACCTCATCCTCATAGACTGTAAGCTCTTGTGTCACCCCCTCATCCTCATAGACTGTAAGCTCTTGTGTCCCCCCTCATCCTCATAGACTGTAAGCTCTTGTGTCACCCCCTCATCCTCATAGAATGTAAGCTCTTGTGCCAGCCCCTCATCCTCATAGACTGTAAGCTCTGGTGCCACCTCCTCATCCTCATAGACTGTAAGCTCTTGTGTCACCCCCTCATCCTCATAGACTGTAAGCTCTTGTGTCACCTCCTCATCCTCAGACTGTAAGCTCTTGTGTCACCCCCTCATCCTCATAGACTGTAAGCTCTTGTGTCACCTCCTCATCCTCATAGAATGTAATCTCTTGTGTCACCCCTCACCCTTATAGACTGTAAGCTCTTGTGTCACCTCCTCATACTCATAGACTGTAAGCTCTTGTGTCACCCCCTCATCCTCATAGACTGTAAGCTCTTGTGTCACCCCCTCATCCTCATAGACTGTAAGCTCTTGTGTCACCTCCTCATCCTCATAGACTGTAAGCTCTTGTGTCAGCCCCTCATCCTCAGAGACTGTAAGCTCTTGTGTCATCCCCTCATCCTCATAGACTGTAAGCTCTTGTGTCAACCCCTCATCCTCAGAGACTGTAAGCTCTTGTGTCACCTCTTCATCCTCATAGACTGTAAGCTCTTGTGTCAGCCCCTCATCCTCAGAGACTGTAAGCTCTTGTGTCACCCCCTCATCCTCAGAGACTATAAGCTCTTTAGTCACCCCTCATCCTCATAGTTTGTAAGCTCTTGTGTCACCCCTTCATCCTCATAGACTGTAAGCTCTTGGGTCACCACCTCATCCTCATAGACTGTAAGCTCTTGTGTCACCCCCTCATCCTCATAGACTGTAAGCTCTTGGGTCACCTTCTCATCCTCATAGACTGTAAGCTCTTGTGTCACCCCCTCATCCTCATAGACTGTAAGCTCTTGTGTCTACCCCTCATCCTCATAGACTGTAAGCTCTTGTGTCACCCCCTCATCCTCATAGACTGTAACCTCTTGTGTGTACCCCTCATCCTCATAGACTGTAAGCTCTTGTGTCACCCCCTCATCCTCATAGACTGTAAGCTCTTGTGTCACCCCCTCATCCTCATAGACTGTACGCTCTTCTGTCACCTCCTCATCCTCATAGACTGTAAGCTCTTGTGTCACCCCCTCATCCTCATAGACTGTAAGCTCTTGTGTCACCTCCTCATCCTCAGACTGTAAGCTCTTGTGTCACCCCCTCATCCTCAGAGACTGTAAGCTCTTTAGTCACCCCTCATCCTCATAGTTTGTAAGCTCTTGTGTCACCCCTTCATCCTCATAGACTCTAAGCTCTTGTGTCACCACCTCATCCTCATAGACTGTAAGCTCTTGTGTCACCCCCTCATCCTCATAGACTGTAAGCTCTTGTGTCTACCCCTCATCCTCATAGACTGTAAGCTCTTTTGTCAACCCCTCATCCTCATAGACTGTAACCTCTTGTGTCTACCCCTCATCCTCATAGACTGTAAGCTCTTGTGTCACCCCCTTTTTATCATAGACTGTAAGGTCTTGTGTCACCCCCTCATCCTCATAGACTGTAAGCTCTTGTGTCATCCTCTTATCCTCATAGACTGTAAGCTCTTGTGTCACCCCTCATCCACATAGACTGTAAGCTCTTGTGTCACCCCCTCATCTTCATAGAATGTAAGCTCTTGTGTCAACCCCTCATCCTCATAGACTGTAAGCTCTTGTGTCACCTCCTCATCCTCATAGAATGTAAGATCTTGTGTCCACCCTCATCCTCATGGACTGTAAGCTCTTGTGTCACCTCCTCATACTCATAGACTGTAAGCTCTTGTGTCACCCCCTCATCCTCGTAGTTTGTAAGCTTTTGTGTCACCCCTTCAACCTCATAGACTGTAAGCTCTTGTGTCACCCCCTCATCCTCATAGACTGTAAGCTCTTGTGTCACCACCTCATCCTCATAGACTGTAAGCTCTTGTGTCACCCCCTCATCCTCATAGACTGTAAGCTCTTGTGCCACCTCCTCATCCTCATAGACTGTAAGCTCTTGTGTCATCCCCTCATCCTCATAGACTGTAAGCTCTTGTGTCACCTCCTCATCCTCATAGACTGTAAGCTCTTGTGTCATCCCCTCATCCTCATAGACTGTAAGCTCTTGTGTCACCTCCTCATCCTCATAGACTGTAAGCTCTTGTGTCATTCCTCATCCTCATAGACTGTAAGCTCTTGTGTCACCACCTCATCCTCATAGACTGTAAGCTCTTGTGTCACCACCTCATCCTCATAGACTGTAAACTCTTGTGTCACCTCCTCATCCTCATAGACTGTAAGCTCTTGTGTCATCCCCTCATTCTCATAGACTGTAAGCTCTTGTGTCACCACCTCATCCTCATAGACTGTAAGCTCTTGTGTCACCACCTCATCCTCATAGACTGTAAGCTCTTGTGTCACCCCTCATCCTCATAGATTGTAAGCTCTTGTGTCACCCCCTCATCCTCATAGACTGTAAGCTCTTGTGTCACCACCTCATCCTCTTAGACGGTAAGCTCTTGTGTCACCTCCTCATCCTCATAGACTGTAAGCTCTTGTGTCATCCCCTCATCCTCATAGACTGTAAGCTCTTGTGTCACCACCTCATCCTCATAGACTGTAAGCTCTTGTGTCACCACCTCATCCTCATAGACTGTAAGCTCTTGTGTCACCCCTCATCCTCATAGACTGTAAGCTCTTGTGTCACCCCCTCATCCTCATAGACTGTAAGCTATTGTGTCACCCCCTCATCCTCATAGACTGTAAGCTCTTGTGTCATCCCCTCATTCTCATAGACTGTAAGCTCTTGTGTCACCCCCTCATCCTCATAGACTGTAAGCTCTTGTGTCACCACCTCATCCTCATAGACTGTAAGCTCTTGTGTCACCCCTCATCCTCATAGACTGTAAGCTCTTGTGTCACCCCCTCATCCTCAAAGATTGTAAGCTCTTGTGTCACCCCTCATCCTCATAGACTGTAAGCTATTGTGTCACCCCCTCATCCTCATAGACTGTAAGCTCTTGTGTCATCCCCTCATTCTCATAGACTGTAAGCTCTTGTGTCACCCCCTCATCCTCATAGACTGTAAGCTCTTGTGTCACCACCTCATCCTCATAGACTGTAAGCTCTTGTGTCACCCCTCATCCTCATAGACTGTAAGCTCTTGTGTCACCCCCTCATCCTCAAAGATTGTAAGCTCTTGTGTCACCCCTCATCCTCATAGACTGTAAGCTCTTGTGTCACCCCCTCATCCTCAAAGACTGTAAGCTCTTGTGTCACCTCCTCATCCTCATAGACTGTAAGCTCTTGTGTCATCCCCTCATCCTCATAGACTGTAAGCTATTGTGTCACCCCCTCATCCTCATAGACTGTAAGCTCTTGTGTCACCCCTCATCCACATAGACTGTAAGCTCTTGTGTCACCTCCTCATCCTCATAGAATGTAAGCTCTTGTGTCACCCCTCATCCTCATAGACTGTAAGCTCTTGTGTCACCTCCTCATACTCATAGACTGTAAGCTCTTGTGTCACCCCCTCATCCTCAGAGACTGTAAGCTCTTGTGTCACCCCCTCATCCTCGTAGTTTGTAAGCTCTTGTGTCACCCCTTCAACCTCATAGACTGTAAGCTCTTGTGTCACCCCCTCATCCTCATAGACTGTAAGCTCTTGTGTCACCACCTCATCCTCATAGACTGTAAGCTCTTGTGTCACCCCCTCATCCTCATAGACTGTAAGCTCTTGTGTCACCTCCTCATCCTCATAGACTGTAAGCTCTTGTGTCATTCCCTCATTCTCATAGACTGTAAGCTCTTGTGTCACCACCTCATCCTCATAGACTGTAAGCTCTTGTGTCACCACCTCATCCTCTTAGACGGTAAGCTCTTGTGTCACCTCCTCATCCTCATAGACTGTAAGCTCTTGTGTCATCCCCTCATCCTCATAGACTGTAAGCTCTTGTGTCACCACCTCATCCTCATAGACTGTAAGCTCTTGTGTCACCACCTCATCCTCATAGACTGTAAGCTCTTGTGTCACCCCTCATCCTCATAGACTGTAAGCTCTTGTGTCACCCCCTCATCCTCATAGACTGTAAGCTCTTGTGTCACCCCCTCATCCTCATAGACTGTAAGCTCTTGTGTCATCCCCTCATTCTCATAGACTGTAAGCTCTTGTGTCACCACCTCATCCTCATAGACTGTAAGCTCTTGTGTCACCACCTCATTCTCATAGACTGTAAGCTCTTGTGTCACCCCTCATCCTCATAGACTGTAAGCTCTTGTGTCACCCCCTCATCCTCATAGATTGTAAGCTCTTGTGTCACCCCTCATCCTCATAGACTGTAAGCTCTTGTGTCACCTCCTCATCCTCATAGACTGTAAGCTCTTGTGTCATCCCCTCATCCTCATAGACTGTAAGCTCTTGTGTCATCCCCTCATCCTCATAGACTGTAAGCTCTTGTGTCACCTCCTCATCCTCATAGACTGTAAGCTCTTGTGTCACCCCCTCATCCTCATAGACTGTAAGCTCTTGTGTCACCTCCTCATCCTCATAGACTGTAAGCTCTTGTGTCATCCCCTCATCCTCATAGACTGTAAGCTATTGTGTCACCCCCTCATCCTCATAGACTGTAAGCTCTTGTGTCACCCCTCATCCACATAGACTGTAAGCTCTTGTGTCACCTCCTCATCCTCATAGAATGTAAGCTCTTGTGTCACCCCTCATCCTCATAGACTGTAAGCTCTTGTGTCACCTCCTCATACTCATAGACTGTAAGCTCTTGTGTCACCCCCTCATCCTCAGAGACTGTAAGCTCTTGTGTCACCCCCTCATCCTCGTAGTTTGTAAGCTCTTGTGTCACCCCTTCAACCTCATAGACTGTAAGCTCTTGTGTAACCCCCTCATCCTCATACACTGTAAGCTCTTGTGTCACCACCTCATCCTCATAGACTGTAAGCTCTTGTGTCACCCCCTCATCCTCATAGACTGTAAGCTCTTGTGTCACCTCCTCATCCTCATAGACTGGACTGTAAGCTCTTGTGTCATCCCCTCATCCTCATAGACTGTAAGCTCTTGTGTCTCCTCCTCATCCTCATAGACTGTAAGCTCTTGTGTCATCCCCTCATCCTCATAGACTGTAAGCTCTTGTGTCACCACCTCATCCTCATAGACTGTAAGCTCTTGTGTCACCTCCTCATCCTCATAGACTGTAAGCTCTTGTGTCACCACCTCATCCTCATAGACTGTAAGCTCTTGTGTCACCCCTCATCCTCATAGACTGTAAGCTCTTGTGTCACCCCTCATTCTCATAGACTGTAAGCTCTTGTGTCACCCCCTCATCCTCATAGACTGTAAGCTCTTGTGTCACCTCCTCATCCTCATAGACTGTAAGCTCTTGTGTCATCCCCTCATCCTCATAGACTGTAAGCTCTTTTGTCTACCCCTCATCCTCATAGACTGTAAGCTCTTGTGTCACCCCCTCATCCTCATAGACTGTAAGCTCTTGTGTCATCCCCTCATTCTCATAGACTGTAAGCTCTTGTGTCACCACCTCATCCTCATAGACTGTAAGCTCTTGTGTCACCACCTCATCCTCATAGACTGTAAGCTCTTGTGTCACCCCTCATCCTCATAGACTGTAAGCTCTTGTGTCACCCCCTCATCCTCATAGATTGTAAGCTCTTGTGTCACCCCTCATCCTCATAGACTGTAAGCTCTTGTGTCACCTCCTCATCCTCATAGACTGTAAGCTCTTGTGTCATCCCCTCATCCTCATAGACTGTAAGCTCTTGTGTCATCCCCTCATCCTCATAGACTGTGAGCTCTTGTGTCACCTCCTCATCCTCATAGACTGTAAGCTCTTGTGTCACCCCCTCATCCTCATAGACTGTAAGCTCTTGTGTCACCCCCTCATCCACAAAGACTGTAAGCTCTTGTGTCACCTCCTCATCCTCATAGACTGTAAGCTCTTGTGTCATCCCCTCATCCTCATAGACTGTAAGCTATTGTGTCACCCCCTCATCCTCATAGACTGTAAGCTCTTGTGTCACCCCTCATCCACATAGACTGTAAGCTCTTGTGTCACCTCCTCATCCTCATAGAATGTAAGCTCTTGTGTCACCCCTCATCCTCATAGACTGTAAGCTCTTGTGTCACCTCCTCATACTCATAGACTGTAAGCTCTTGTGTCACCCCCTCATCCTCAGAGACTGTAAGCTCTTGTGTCACCCCCTCATCCTCGTAGTTTGTAAGCTCTTGTGTCACCCCTTCAACCTCATAGACTGTAAGCTCTTGTGTAACCCCCTCATCCTCATAGACTGTAAGCTCTTGTGTCACCACCTCATCCTCATAGACTGTAAGCTCTTGTGTCACCCCCTCATCCTCATAGACTGTAAGCTCTTGTGTCACCTCCTCATCCTCATAGACTGGACTGTAAGCTCTTGTGTCATCCCCTCATCCTCATAGACTGTAAGCTCTTGTGTCTCCTCCTCATCCTCATAGACTGTAAGCTCTTGTGTCATCCCCTCATCCTCATAGACTGTAAGCTCTTGTGTCACCACCTCATCCTCATAGACTGTAAGCTCTTGTGTCACCTCCTCATCCTCATAGACTGTAAGCTCTTGTGTCACCACCTCATCCTCATAGACTGTAAGCTCTTGTGTCACCCCTCATCCTCATAGACTGTAAGCTCTTGTGTCACCCCTCATTCTCATAGACTGTAAGCTCTTGTGTCACCCCCTCATCCTCATAGACTGTAAGCTCTTGTGTCACCTCCTCATCCTCATAGACTGTAAGCTCTTGTGTCATCCCCTCATCCTCATAGACTGTAAGCTCTTGTGTCATCCCCTCATCCTCATAGACTGTAAGCTCTTTTGTCTACCCCTCATCCTCATAGACTGTAAGCTCTTGTGTCACCTCCTCATCCTCATAGACTGTAAGCTCTTGTGTCATCCCCTCATCCTCATAGACTGTAAGCTCTTTTGTCACCCCCTCATCCTCATAGACTGTAAGCTCTTGTGTCAACCCCTCATCCTCATAGACTGTAAGTTGTGTAAAGTCAAATTGGCTGTATAAAGTCATGGAGGCGGAGAACTCAGCATTGAAGTCAAGCTCTCCCCACCTTAGAGGTACTCTCGTTAGTATAACAGAGAGTAGTCAGAGCCGTGTGTTAGAACGAGCCGTGCACCTGTGTGTCCATGCTCAGATTTCTATCCCCTAGAAGTAAACATAGAAGCTTCCTATGGAATGACAGCAAGCAGAGATCTAGAAAACTGTGAAGAATTGATACCGAATGTATATTGGAAAATTGTATAACTTTTTATTATACGAACAATAACATTAATTTGCCTAAATGGGAAAACCCCTTTAAGTATCAAACACAAAAACAGAACACAAAATGGAGGTTCTATACGGAATTTTCGAATTTTGACAATAAAATGTTTATTTAGCCCTAAAATTCACATGTTCAATCAGGATAAAATGCAAAAAACACTTCTCAGATTTTGTAATGCAGTTTCTCTCGAGTCTGGCAATACCCCACATGTCAATGTAAACCACTTTATGGGCCCATAACAAAGCGCAATACAAGAGAAACCCCTAAAAAGTGACCCCATTTGAAAACTGCTCCCCTCAAGGAGTATAGTAACACTTTTTGTGTGGCTATACCCCATTAATTACATTTTATTAACTTCTTTGGTGGGAATGCAAAAATAAAAAAAATCTATTTTGATACAGATTTTCATCATTTTCATCATTTTCATTGATCAAACTGTATTAGGACTTATTTTTTGTGGAATGAGTTTTACTTTTTATTGGCATCATTGTGGTATAAATGTGACATTTTGATCACCTTTTTATTGCTTTTTTGTTTTAATGGATGCGCAAAATTTAAAATTTTTGTCATGGCTTTTTAAAATAATTTTTGTTACTGTATTCACTGTACAAGTTCAGTAATGATTTCATCTGATTGTACGGGTTGTTACGGGCGCGACGATACCATATATATGCGTATTGTTTGGTGGTTCTCACTTTTTTACTATATGTTGAAGTTTTATCATATATGGGAACTTTTATTATTTATTTGTAAAAAATGTTGTCACTTTTTGTATATTTTTTTGGCTTTCGCACTCCTGGACTTGAAAAGTCGATCGTCGATCACCGTTGACAGTTGTCATGGAGACTGCAAGACAACTAGGTGCGCAGACTAGATGCCAACCTATTGTTCATCAAAGGTTTTTTTTGCAGAGACAAAATGGAAGCATCACAGGGACACAATGGAGACACCAAGCAACGGAAGTGCAATGGACGCACAGCACCAACGACAAAGGGGGTCATTTACTAAGGGCCCGATTCGAGTTTTCCCGATGTGTTACCCGACTATTTCTGATTTGCGCCGATTTTCCCTGTATTGCCCCGGGATTTTGGCGCACGCGATCGGATTTTGGCGCATCGGTGCCGGCATGCACGTGACAGAAATTGGGGGGTGTGGCTGAACGAAAACCCGACGGATTCGGAAAAACCGCCGCATTTAAAAAAAAAAAATCTGTCGCGAAGCTTGCACTTACCTTCACTCAGCCCGAGCCGGTGAACTCAAGCGCGTTCCGATGCTTTTCAGCGCAGCAGCGCCACCTGGTAGACGGTGGAGGAACTGCCTTAAAGGGGTTGTCCGAGTTTAAAAAAAAAAATATATGTGGCCAGGAGCGGGGTTACTAAAACAATAAAGCTGTACTTACCTCCCGGTGCCCTCCCGTATCCAGCGCTGCTGTCGCTCCGGTCCGGGCGCCATGTAAACAAACATGGCCGCCGGAGCAGCGCTGGATTCAGCTTCCGGCCGGATGCGACAACCTTCCGGTCCCCATACACAATGCAGTGTATAGGGACGGATAGGCGTACCCGGCCACGGCCGGCCGGAAGCTGAGTCCAGCGCTGCTCCGGCGGCCATGTTTGTTTACATGGCCCCCGGACCGGAGCGACAGCAGCGCTGGATACGGGAGGGCACCGGGAGGTAAGTATAGCTTTATTGTTTTAGTAACCCCACTCCCGGCCACATATATATATTTTTTTTTAAACTCGGACAACCCCTTTAATAAATCCCGGCCGGACCCGAATCCAGCGCAGAGAACGCGCCGCTGGATCCTGAATGGACCGGGTAAGTAAATCTGCCCCATTGTCTTAAAATCCCCCTTCCGGCACCCCAGCACCTGCATCTACTAAGAGGCTCCACCCTAGTAGTAAATCTGGTGCGAACTCCGTTAGGGCAAACCTGATACTAGGTCTGATCTAGCAAAGCTTTTGTTATATAATTGCCAACGGCGACTATAGTAAATCTGACGAGCATTCACGTCCCTGCCAGGCCACCATCCGCTGCTCCTCACCCCTGATAACTGGCAGAGAAGACATAATAAATCTTCCCCAACGAGATCACATGATTGATCCAACAGGTTAGCAGCTCCTACAGAAGTGTTTACATTGTGGTGCCTAGGGTCATGATTTATGAGTAAGGATGCAGCTAAGTGTTAAAAAAGCTTTGAATTTTTTAGTGGCCTTTCTCTGTATTTGGAGTTTTTATTGGAATGCAATGACTAAACGATGTAAAGATGCTTCTCTATTGGTTCTGGATGAAATATCTTTTTGCTGAAGTGGTCAGTGCTGTTCTTTTGTAACACGGTTGGGATTATGTTGTATTTTTCTACCTTTTGTCGAAACCTAATGGGGGGAATTTATTAAGACTGGCGTTTAGAATGCAAGTCCTAAAATCCCCCCATCGTTGGTCCTGTGTCCCTATTCACTAAGAGGCTCCTCTTAGTAAATACTGCAGCAAACCCTGGCAGTTATGACCTGTAGACCAGGTTAGAACTGGCTGAGTTTTTTGCTCTAGTCTCTGCCAAAAACTCTGTTCACACCCCGGCTCATCCTCTGCCCACCCCCTGGCCCGCACTCTGTCCATCCCCTGGCCCACCATCTTCCACCCACTGGCCCGCCCTCTTCCACCCCCAGACCCACCCTCTGTCCACCCCATGGCCCACCCTCTGTCCACCCCATGGCCCACCCTCTGTCCACCCCACTGGCTCACCATCTGTCCACCCCCTGGCCCTCTCTCCACCCCACTCTTTGACCTGACATAGTGGCGTGCAGGTCGTAGAATACTGAAATTTTTTTTTAGGATCTTAGGAAAACAGGTGAGGGCAGAGAAAAATGATCTACACAGAAATCTCCAAAATCTCCACACTTACAACTTCAAACTGAAATCACTGTATACTTCCACTGATTCTGGCATAGTTAAAATGTTCTCTGTAGCCCTCATTGTTTCGTTAATCCATTATTTTTGGGCCTTTTCTTTCAGATGGGTGGAGGCAGACTGACAGCTCCAGTCCAGGACCACCTATCTTACAGTATCGATAGTCTAATTCACATACTGAGTACTGGGACTACCCCAAACACTAAGATACTAAGGATTTCTACGGTCATCTGGGTGGTCCTTGGATGGAGCAGGTTGCCGGGCTCTGCTTATCTGACAGTAGAGAGTTGGAGATATTGATTGCTAGACCTTCGCAACATACTGTGATCACCATCTATGAAGTACGCTAGGAGGCCCTGGTGATGATCAGTCGGTCTGAGATCGAGGTACAGCGCGCATCGTGTAAGGCTTGGGTGAACTGACAAATCCAATTTCAGGTGTAAAATCCAGATCAACTCCCGGACAAGGCAGGAAGGTGAAATTTTGCAGCAGTCTTGTAAAGAAAAGAAATAATTGTATTTTCGCCAAGTTTTCCCCAATGCAGCTTCTTTTGCCTATGAAGACATCCAAAAAGATCAAGACTGTAAATTCTCATAAACATGTAACACCTTCAATATCTTGAACAGTAATTACTTGGGGACAAATATACTGAAGTTTGGAGTCCATTAAGGGGTTGGCCTATTTGTGGCCTCCTCATGACAGACCATCGTCAATTTATCAGTGATGGACCAACACCCAAATCTACGCAGATAAGTTGTGTGGAAGCTTCACAACGGTTCATGAAGTTCGAGGCAGATGATTTCACCTTTATCTTGTGATCAACTAATGGCTGCCACCAATATCTCCATGAATTGCTTAGCACCAGATCTGAACACCTTATCAGTACCCCGTACTGATAAGGTGTTCAGATCTGGTGCTAAGCAATTCAGATGACAGATCACTACCCACCCATCCAGTCATTAATGATCTATGACCAGATAACTCAGAAAGTAGACAGACACGTATGACGTTGGCTTTAGCATTCCCTTACCTGCAGAAAATGGAATAAATGCTTCATTTATCATGAAATTTCCATCCGAGTCTAAAAAATGTTGAGGATAAAACTCTTCTGGCTTTTCAAAGTAGTTCTTATCCTGAAGTACTGTCTTCATTAGCATGATAACAAAGGTACCCTGAAATGGAAAGCTTTGTATTCATAAAACTGGACAGTGTCCATCTGCCGCAACGTATCTGTAGTTACTGTATCGGCTGTCCGAGCCGTCAGTACTGGGTTTAGGGACCTCTTAGGGAGAGATCATATTCTGAACTCTGACATAGATGCTTATCAAATTTACCTTGGAAAGTTTCTATGGGAGATATCTACTGCTACAGAATCCCAAAAAGTAGAGACCCTAAGGCCCCATGCACACAACTGTAAAACGCAAAAACGGCAAATAGTTCAAAGACCCCATTGAAGTCTTTTGTGCATGATCACGATATGGTGAGCACACAGTGAGTGAACCAAGTGACCGCACTGCTAATTATAGGGCAGGTCCTATTCCTGAACAGAATTTTGGCTTAGCCGAAGTGCATCCCATTTGTACACATAGCCACGTGTATTTCACCATAAGAAGAACAAGGCAGTCTATGTCACCAATAAGAGTCTTCCATTGATCCCCCCAGAGGAAATGATTCATGGGGTTGTCCTCTCCTGGAGGCCCGCTAGATAATAATATACTCTGGTGTGTATAGACCTTCATTGTATATTATGGCTAACCCAAGCAGATGGACTATAAATTGTGTATTCTAGATTATAATAATTTATACTCTGACCTAAAGTTTAATAAATCACATTGAAAAGGGGGACTCACTTTTGGAAGAAAGTAGCCTTTGAAGGCGATATCTCGAGTAGTTGCACGAGGAATGCCTATCGGTGCAATATTTCCAAATCTTTGGATCTCATGAATTACAGCATTGGTGAAGGGCATTTCCTTACGATGCTCAATCTGAGGCTGACTGAATCCAATCACTTTGTCAATCTCGTTTTGAACTTTTTCTGTAGTAAAAAAAAAAATTATCAAGTATATAACACAAATAATATTAAGCTAAGTGAATATGTATCTAGAAGATTATTTGAGGCCAAATTGTAGGAGTTCTTCAGAGAGATATAGGAGAAAAGAAGTAAGTTGTTGTTGCAGCAGATCCCATCTGGCTCCCTAGGAGATTCCTGCAGGTGAGGCTGACCACTAGCCCACACAGGCTTTCCTGCAAGCCACTGGTGCTCATTATCAGCCAGCCTGCTGTGGTGCTGCTGTTAAAAGCCTGCCAATAAAAGGAATACCCTGTTTGTCCCTGGCCTGCAGCTAACATCACTGGTCTCCGACATAACATCTTCCAGGGAACACACCTACACTGGGATTTCTCCAGAGGGACACTTTCTACACATGCACCTCCCTCTTCTGGCTCCTGGCCTACTTCCCCAGATAGGTGCAGATGAGAACTACAACAGAACCCATGGCTTCTACGGCACCTGCTGTCTAGCCGCCATCATAGCCAGGCACTCTGGGTTTAAGTTCCTGTTGCCCCTGCATGTTGTCAGCCCTTATGTGCACGTTATAATATCATTTAATCCCATTAGATAAACTTGAAAAAAAGATGCAGATCCATCAAATCCAAACTATGTTCTTACAGGGTTGATTTAGAGAAAAGCAAAAGGCCCACAAGTGAAGATAAGTGGACCTGTTAAGGTTCGGGTTCAGCCAAGCTCCGCTCACGAGAGCGCGCACTCCCACTGGTCGCACCGGTTATTTTCCCTTTAAATGCTGCCAGCAGCATTTAAATGTCAACAGCGCTTGTGCTCCCGTGTACCAAAGAATCCTCAAGGGTCGTTGCTGGCTTTTAAACAGTTAACTAGCACCAATTGTGTTAACAGTGGGGGGTGAGACTGAACAACACACCTAAACCTATGGCTTAAATCTGGGTTCAGTGATTCAAACCTGCAATGTTCGTCACGGACCTAAACATTGCAGGTTTGGGTCTAGTGATCACGACCCACAAGGTCTATAGCAAATTCCTTCTCAACCACAAATGCAACAGAATAAATCCCTGGATCAACATGCCAATATTTAAGATGTTCCAGATCCTCATGAAACAACCACTGCAACTGCTCTTACAGTAAATAATCCCTGTCCATGTGATGGTAAACCAATCTTTCCTCTAGGCTAGTGGTGGCGAACCTATGGCACGGGTGCCAGAGGTGGCACTCAGAGCCCTTTCTGTGGGCACTCAGGCCATCACTGCAGGACAGAGTTCACCAAACAGGACCAAATCCACCAAATCTTCCTGCAGTCCCAGGCAACTTAAGAAATGCTGCACTTTTAAAGCGACACTTCATTGGCTGTTTGGAACTGCGGGAAAAATGAAAAGGTGTTGTCAGAACTGCATTATCTTTGGTGGTCCTCCCGCTGGATCCACCATTCTTCCAGTACTGAGAGACCCTGGAGAGAAGCTATCTGCCCTCTTTCTTTCAACTGTATTGGTGGCCTCGGGCGGCCGATATAATTGAAAGATGTGGAAGAACAGGTAGCAATAAGTTACTGCTTAAAATGCCACTTTGGCACTCAATGGTTAATAAGTGGATTTTGGTTGTATTTTGGGCACTCAGTCTCTAAAAGGTTCACCATCACTGCTCTAGGCGGATGAAAATATCTGTTTTTTGTACTTGTGGAGAGTCTAAAACCCAAACCTCTATTGCAAGGCCAAGCATCAGGGTTTTAAATTTAGCCAACAAAATAAAAAAAAAATATTTGTATAAACAAAGTAACCAAAGTATTTAGCAAAATTGTTGATTTCATTTATAAAGTGTAAACATGTTATTGTAATTTTACTTTCTGTTTTTACCTTGGATATCTGGGTATTTCATCATCAGCAGAAGACCCCAGCGTAGGGTGCTGTGCACAGGCTCCATTCCACCAATTAATAAATTGTTGACCACCATGTTTAGGTTCTCATTGTGAAAGTACAATCCAGATTTAGATTTTACCTAAAATATTAACAGGCATTCTTATCTTCACTTCAAGTGAAGTTTTTTCAGAAAAACCTCTCAGCTCAGGCATTAAACAAGATATGATCCTGCATCAGTGTAGTGACAGCATTCTCAAGGTATGTTTGCTTCATAGTGCATCAAATCAAAAGGTAGGTTTCCTTTAAAGGGAACTTGTCACCAGATTTTACCTCTCTAAACTACCAGCACCCTCAGGTGGGGTATGAAATATCCTTTCTAGAATTCAGTCTTTTATGTAAAATTTCACCCGTTCACCAATAAAAAAAAATTCACGCAAACTACGCATGGGTTTTAAAATTCAAGACATGCACTCACATACACCAGGAAGAAGAAGGTGAACTCCGGTGCACCTCATCGGGGAAGCGACACATGCAGGATCTCGGGCGCACAAGCTCAGTGAATCCCTCTGTACTTCATCTTCGTCTGACCGTCCGGATCGGGGTTCGTGACTGAACTGGGTTAGTAAATGTGCCCCAGTGACTCTACAGAATATGATGTTTAGTGTCCTACGCCCTGTACTGTGGCCATTGGGTGCCAATGTGGCCAGACTGGAAGCGCAATGTCCGGTCTTTTTTTTAGATGAAAACCTGGACTTGGTTTGCATTTGGGCTTAGAGTTTGGGCTAAGCACTCCCCGGTAATACTTGCGTTAGGTGCTGGCAGCAATTGCATGTGTCAACCCTTTTAATTCTGGGGAAAATGGCGGCGCAAACGTGTTGGCATCATTTACAGGGTTAACACCCATGATCAGTGATATTGATGGGTATTAACTAGTGAAGAACAAAAACATTCCTACGCGCCACCGGCATTTAAAGTAAATCAACTACCTGAAAACAAAAGAAAACCTAGAAATACTCACCCTGCTCCTCTTAATCTTTATCCCGGAGCTGTCCGTCGCTAGCCAGACATATCTCGATCACCTAGAAAAGAAACTTATAATTAGCAGCACGGAGCACGAGGACTAGATGTCTGGTGCTTTAGGCTGCTAATTATGCACATTCTTGCACCTCCCTCTCCCATGCTGGGAGAATGGTAGAGCAGGTTGATGTCACGCCTCTTGCGTGACCTCACCTTCCTTTCCCAGCTTGAAAGAGGGAGGTGCGGGGATGTGCATAATAAGGAGCCCGGAGCTCCGGACATCTTGTCCTCGTGCTCCATGCTGCTAATTATAGGTTTCTTTTCTAGGTGATCCAGACTTGCCTGACTAGGGACGGACAGCGCCGGGATCAAGATGAAGAGGAGCAGGGAGGAGTATTTAAAGTTTTTTTTAATTTTTTGAGTTGTTGATGTGTCAGCACCAACCATGGTTGTTAGCTCTGAGGATAAACTAAATGGGCACAAAATAAACAAGCTTTTGATACAAACTTTTATGACCGAACTCGGTGAACCCAAATCTGAACTGGTCTGCTCATCACTAGTGCTTACCAAACAGTAGGGCCCCTATTTTACAGACCTAAAACTGGTCTTCAAGGGCACATTATACTGTAGCATATATTCTAGTTATTAGTTACTTAGTTTTTAGTTTAGTTATTTAGCATATTTGCACAATAAATACAGAACCTCATGTTGCTTCACAAGAAATGCCTCAGCCAGGCTTCTCTGGTCGTTCTTGTCCAGTTTGGCCTTGATCTTTGTGCAAATTTCCTTTACAATATTGTAAAACTCCAGATTTTTTCTTAAAACTTTTTTGTGACCTCCCGGTAGCCAGGAGACCACGGATGGATAGATATTGTAACACTGGAAGGAGAGATTACATATGTGTTATTCATCCATGGAAGGAGGGAACATTTTTTCTGTGTTAGTAATTGGTCATGTGTAGAGATGAGTAGGTCCAAGCTTTAAGGTTGTCCCACCGGTCAGTCAAAGCCATGGTGAGTTGTTAGGGGCGTTAATTTCCTGGATTACTGCTCGGCAGCAATAAGTCGTGGCAACAAGGAACCCGCCAGAACCCCAAACAGAAACTTAAAGTTCGGACCCCTCCTCTCTAGTCATGTGACTTACCAGCGATGTGGGACAGGCTGTCAGCTTGACACCTTCTTCTATTAAATGTTTCGCTCTTAGAATTGTTGGATCTTCGCAATTATATTCAGGCCCCAGTATTATGTGTATTAGGATGTTGGTTACAGCTGTGCTCAATACTGGCAAGATATCGAAGGCTTGTCCTGGCAACGATAAACCGGCAGTACATGAGCCAATGTCAAAACACATGGCAATTGGCATAATTACATTCAGGGGCGTAACTACAGGGGTAGGAAACACAGCAGTGTCAGGGGGCCCTTGCATCTGGGGTATTGGATGTGTATATGCTGTATGTGTGTGTGAGGTGTATATTCTGTATATGTGTGTATATGCTGTATGTCTGCATGTGGTATTGTATGTATGTGCGTATTTGGTGTATGTCAGTATATATGCTGCATGGGTGTATATGGTACTGTATGTTTTTGTGTATATGCAGCATGTATGTATATATGGTGTCTGTATACTGTATGTATGTTTATGTTGTATGTGTGTATATTGTGTATGTATGTATTTATGGTGTGCATATACAGTACATATGTTTATGTTGTATGTGTGTATATGGTGTATGTATATATAGGGTGTGTATAAACTGTATGTTTGTCTATGTTGTATGTATGTATGTATATGGTGTGTGTGTATGCTGTATGTGTAAGGATATATTTAAATGGTTTGTGTATATAAGAGTGTATAAATGTGTGTAATTGTAACACTCAGAAGTCTGTTATGGGGTCCTGTCTCTCCTATTCATACCTCTGATGACATAGGCTTGTTTTGCCACATTACTGTTCATACCGTAATTAGTTTAGCAATTTTTGTTTTTATTTTCTTAAATTAGGTTTTTTTAGTTGGTTTCTTTTAGCATTTGTGTGAAGTTGTTATAAAATTATGTATTTAATAGTGATTTACAGGCCAAGAATTCAGAATCTGCTCAGACACTTTGGGGCACATTTACTAAGGGTCTGCAGCCACGAATCCGCCGGGTTTTTCCCAAATATTTCCGTTTTGCGCTGTATTTCACAGGATTGTGGTGCACGCGATCGATTTTTTGCGCAATCGCGCCGACTTTCACGCGACAGAAATCGGGGGAGTGGCCGCCGGACAACCCGAAGGATTCGGAAATTAAAAAGCCATTTGTGTCGCAAGATCAAGCACTCACATACACCAGAAAAAAGCAATTGAACTCCGGCGGACCTCGGCGCAGCAGCGACTCTTGGGGAATATCGGCGCACGGACTCCCGGCAGAACCCGGCGGAATCCCGGCAGAACCCGAATCAGCGTCATAGGACCCGCCGCTGGATCGCGAATGGACCAGGTAAGTAAATCTGCCCCAAAATGTTTGTGTTTTTTTTACTGGAAGGGATCCTTTGAGGGTCCTCATCCCCTTGTGCTTTAACATTTGCTTTGTACTGGTTCAAATCTTTTACTACATCTGCAGTGCACCTCACATGTATTTTTTAAACAACCTGTGGATGGGATTTTAAAAAAAAAATACTGATCTACCACTGTATGCAATGACTTTAAAATTGAGGCTCCAAAATTTCCTGCTGATCACCTGTGATCACTTGAGGAAGTTCTTACAACTGGTTGTTTCCCCTGCAGTGGCCACTACTGGTGACATGTGGTATTACATTGAAGTCAAGCAATTGAATACATAACTATTCATTGATTTTAATGGATTTAAATGGGTTGATCATGGGTTAACAGCCACGTAGAAACTTCTGTGGTGACCAACCTATTCCAATAAATATTCAATTGTACGTATGCTATGTAATACTATGGGTCACCTGTAGTGGCCACTCTTTCCCAAGCAATCACGATTGATCATAACTTGCCTTTACTCTCAACCAATGTAAGGATATTATAAGAACATTTTGGTCAGAGGAAACAACAATTTTTAGAACATTAGGGTTAATTATACCATTAATAATAAAGTTGGATTGATGCTGACGAATATAACTTACCCTCCTGGGATTTGATGGACGTTACCAACATGTCACATTCTTCATTTACTACATTTTCTATCACTTTACTACCTACACCTAATTGTCTTAGTGCTGTGAAGGTGAAGCGCCTGATAACATTCCAGTTCTCATCGTTAGAAAAGACGATTCCTGTAGTAGAAGGAAAAATGGCCATAAATTCTCAGAAAAAAGACCTATTAGACGCTGCTCGTACCTGACGTCTACTAGCATCTTGATTTATTAGGACTTGTTATCAGCAGGTCCTCAGCCAGAATTTCGGATTTTGCATTTGGCGCCAGGAGTTTGTTATAATACTGGCATTTGAGAGGCAGCCTAGGGCCCAAAACTTCTAGGGGGCCCATAGCCACCAAAAGCAGCAACCCAAATTCTGGACTGAAAACAGCCTTAACCCATGAGGTCCTTGTACATCTGTTCCTGCTTTTAATACACATGTACACAAGAGACATTTTAGGACCTTTGGAGGCAGGCAAAAGGGACACATCCTCCATTGCACAAGAAGCTAGTGGTACCAGATGTAGGAAGTAAATTCTCTTGTAGGAGCAATAATATTTTTACGGCTCAGGGCCAATGGTGGTCTTGTTTGGCACAGCTGCCTGCCGGTAACATCTGTGATTGGTGCTGGTGTGCGCCACCACTTACTCTCAACACTCAATGACATCAATGCTCCCCATGACGTCCAGATGCTTCTTTATACCACATCTTCTGGAGTTGGCCAGCCTTGCCTCATTTTTGGTTTAGGTCCATTATTAGAGAAGTCTTCGGCATACAAGTCCTCCTGAAACCAGCTGTATATATCGTTCATTTATATCAGGGGTACAAGTCGCAGACTGCTTCTTCATATGCTCACGCCTGAAGCCTAATAACTCTATAATGTTGTCACCCTGTTCCACCTTTGCTGCTGGACTTATATGCACACCTCATATCAGATCTATGGAACATCTCCCTTCTCTTCTCATACAATGGGGGTCATTTACTAAGGGCCTGATTCGCGGTTTCCCGACGTGTTACCCGAATATTTCCAATCTGCGCCGATTTTCCCTGAATTGCCCCGGGATTTTGGCGCACGCGATCAGATTGTGGCGCATCGCCGCTGGCATGCACGCGACGGAAATCGGGGGCGTGGCCGAACAAAAACCTGACGGATTCGGAAAAACCGCCGCATTTAAGACAAAAAATGCGTTGCGAAAATTACACTTACCTTCACCAGGTATAGGCCAGTGAATTTCAGGGCATTCCAGCGCGCCTCCGGGGAACTTCAGCGCAGCAGCACCACCTGGTGGACGGCGGAGGAACTACCTTAGCGAATCCCGGACGGACCCGAATCCACCGAAGAGAACGCGCCACTGGATCGCGAACGGACCGGGTAAGTAAATCTGCCCCAATGTCCATACAGTGCACAATTTTAATGAAACTTTTACTCATTGGGACTCCAATAATTCTGTGCTGCTTTCTTTATTATTTTTGTCTACTGCACAACGTGACTCAGCATTGTCTGTTCTTCCCATTTACTTTGGTTACGACTGTATGTGACAATTGTATTTAATTTATTCCTTTTTGTACATTATCTGTACAATATGTTAAAAATGTAAAAAGCTTTGAAATAAGGAGTTGATTAAAAAAAATATATATAAATAAACCTAATTTACCATAACCTCTTGTTAGATCAGCAAATAGCGGAACGTGTGGCCTGTCACAGAACTCATCGCCATGTTTGATGAGAGCTTCCTTCACCACGTCATAGCCACAAAGAACAACTATTTTTTTCTGTCCCATCTGAAAACTGAATATTGAGCCATACTTTTTGGATAACTATAAATTAAAAATAATACCCACAATTTTAAAACATCATATACGATAAGCTGTGACAACGTCAGTGTTATCTACATATAGAGGTCATTGTACAGGGAGGAGGAGGAGATAAGCTGTGACATCATCTATTGTCAGTAGTGATGTAATGATGGGTCAGTGTTATCTATATAGAGGTCATTGTACAGGGAGGGGGAGGAGATAAGCTGTGATATCATCTATTGTCAGTAGTGATGTAATTATGGGTCAGTGTTATCTATATAGAGGTCATTGTACATGGAGGAGGAGGAGATAAGCTGTGACATCATCTATTGTCAGTAGTGATGTAATGATGAGTCAGTGTTATCTATATAGAGGTCATTGTACAGTGAGGGGGGAGGGGATAAACTGTGACATCATCTATTGTCAGTAGTGATGTAATGATTGGTCAGTGATATCTATATAGAGGTCATTGTACAGGGAGGGGGAGGAGATAAGCTGTGACATCATCTATTGTCAGTAGTGATGTAATGATGGGTCAGTGTTATCTTTATAGAGGTCATTGTACAGGGAGGGGGAGGAGATAAGCTGTGACATCATCTATTGTCAGTAGTGTTGTAATGGCGGTTCAGTGTTATCTATATAGAGGTCATTGTACAGGGAGGGGCGGGGGATAAGTTGTGACATCATCTATTGTCAGTAGTGATGTAATGATGGGTCAGTGTTATCTATAGAGAGGTCATTGTACATGGAGGAGGAGGAGATAAGCTGTGACATCATCTATTGTCAGTAGTGATGTAATGATGGGTCAGTGTTATCTATATAGAGGACATTTTAGAGAAAAGGGGGAGGAAATAAGCTGTGACATCATCTATTGTCAGTAGTGATGTAATGATTGGTCAGAAATATCTATATAGAGGACATTGTACAGGGAGGGGGAGGAGATACGTTGTGACATCATCTATTGTCAGTAGTGATGTAATGATGGGTCAGTGTTATCTATATAGAGGTCATTGTACAGGGAGGGGGAGGAGATAAGCTGTGACATCATCTATTGTCAGTAGTGATGTATTAGCGGTTCAGTGTTATCTATATAGAGGTCATTGTACAGGGAGGGGCGGGGGATAAGTTGTGACATCATTTATTGTCAGTAGTGATGTAATGATGGGTCAGTGTTATCTATATAGAGGTCATTGTACAGGGAGGAGGAGGAGATAAGCTGTGACATCATCTATTGTCAGTAGTGATGTAATGATGGGTCAGTGTTATCTATATAGAGGACATTGTACAGAGAGGGGGAGGAGATAAGCTGTGACATCATCCATTGTCAGTAGTGATGTAATGATGGGTCAGTGTTATCTATATAGAGGTCATTGTACAGGGAGGAGGAGGAGATAAGCTGTGACATCATCTATTGTCAGTAGTGATGTAATGATGGGTCAGTGTTATCTATATAGAGGACATTGTACAGAGAGGGGGAGGAGATAAGCTGTGACATCATCCATTGTCAGTAGTGATGTAATGATGGGTCAGTGTTATCTATATAGAGGTCATTGTACAGGGAGGAGGAGGAGATAAGCTGTGACATCATCTATTGTCAGTAGTGATGTAATGATGGGTCAGTGTTATCTATATAGAGGTCATTGTACAGAGAGGGGGAGGAGATAAGCTGTGACATCATCCATTGTCAGTAGTGATGTAATGATGGGTCAGTGTTATCTATATAGAGGTGATTGTACAGGGAGGGGGAGGAGATAAGCTGTGACATCATTTATTGTCAGTAGTGATGTAATGATGGGTCAGTGTTATCTATATAGAGGTCATTGTACAGGGAGGGGGAGGAGATAAGCTGTGACATCATCTATTGTCAGTAGTGATGTAATGATGGGTCAGTGTTATCTATATAGAGGTCATTGTACAGGGAGGGGGAGGAAATAAGCTGTGACATCATCTATTGTCAGTAGTGATGTAATGATGGGTCAGTGTTATCTATATAGAGGTCATTGTACAGGGAGGAGGAGGAGATAAGCTGTGACATAATCTTTTGTCAGTAGTGATGTAATGATGGGTCAGTGTTATCTTTATAGAGGTCATTGTACAGGGAGGGGGGGGGGGAGATAAGCTGTGACATCCTCTATTGTCAGTAGTGATGTAATGATGGGTCAGTGTTATCTATATAGAGGTCATTCTACAGGGAGGGGGGAGGAGATAAGCTGTGACATTTATTGTCAGTAGTGATGTAATGATGGGTCAGTGTTATCTATATAGAGGACATTGTACAGGGGGGGGGGGATACGTTGTGACATCATCTATTGCCAGTAGTGATGTAATGATGGGTCAGTGTTATCTATATAGAGGTCATTGTACAGGGAGGAGGAGATAAGCTGTGACATCATCTATTGTCAGTAGTGATGTAATGATCGGTCAGTGTTATCTATATAGAGGTCATTGTACAGGGAGGAGGAGAAGATAAGCTGTGACATCATCTATTGCCAGTAGTGATGTAATGATCGGTCAGTGTTATCTATATAGAGGTCATTGTACAGGGAGGGGGAGGAGATAAGCTGTGACATCATCTATTGTCAGTAGTGATGTAATGATGGGTTAGTGTTATCTATATAGAGGTCATTGTACAGGGAGGGGGGAGGAGATAAGCTGTGACATCATCTATTGTCAGTAGTGATGTAATGATGGGTCAGTGTTATCTATATAGAGGTCATTGTACAGGGAGGGGGAGGATATATACTGTGACATTATCTATTGTCAGTAGTGATGTAATGATGGGTCAGTGTTATCTATATAGAGGTCATTGTACAGGGAGGGGGAGGAGATAAGCTGTGACATCATCTATTGTCAGTAGTGATGTAATGGTGTTATATTGTATGGTAATCCTTCCTGTCCTTATAAAGATATCATTTTACTAGTAATTTTTATCTTGGAAGGATAATCAAGGAGTTGGGTCATCAGGGTTATGGTTGGGAAACATCTTGACATATAATTACATTCTAGTAATTGCATTAGCAGCACACTGTATTATTATCATACTCACATGTTCCATGGTTAGATAAGGTTTTTTTGCATCGAACATATACATTGAGCCAATGATCGGTAGCCACATGGGCCCGGGAGGGAAATTCTTATGTTTGTTCTTATGCAGATCATAGAATAATTTGGCCAAGAGGCAGAAGGCAGTGACAGCTAATAGTATGGATATACTGTCAGCTTCTGACATGGTGACTGCAAAATCTAGAATTAAAAATGTTACAAAAATATACAAATCCTGAAACTGTCTCACATTAAGTATTTATATATAAAATATCAATAAAAAATGTTCCAAAAATAAATCCAAACAAAATGAATAAAGAATAAAGTCCAATCACCTGTTCTCCGCATTCAGCCGTGCAGCACAGATACCCCGAGGCTTGGGAGAGAGCAAATAGTAAAGTGGATAATCCAGTACTCCAGCACCCGAAATTTGTAATAAACCTCTTTATAATGGCATCAAGAAATATATTAAAAAACCACAAACATCCCAGCAGGAAAGCAACAGGTTTCGATCATGATCTAAACAAAAGATACTACACCTTTATAACATAGTCTAAACCCCTCCCCTATGACACACCAAGGGAGGCGGGGACATTACCCTTTAAAAACAGGTGACCTCTTTATAGATATAATATTATACATTCTTTATATTAATACATGATGCTATTTATTTACAAACCTTCTTTTTAAATACAAAAGACGATTGTTTGTAGAAAGCTGCGTGTATAAGTCTCTGGGATCACCGTCCTATAAAGACACTGGAGAAGAAAAGCACTAATGGTAGTCCCCGGATTACGTACAAGATAGGTCCGCAGGTTTGTTCTTAAGTTGAATTTGTATGTAAGTCGAAACTGTATATTTTCTAATTGTAGTTCCAGACAAAATGTTTTTGCCCCAGTGACAATTGGAGTTTCAAAATTTTTTGCTGTAATTGGACCAAGGATAATCAATAAAGCTTCATTACAGACACCTTACAGCTGATCATTGCAGTCTGGGACTATAGTAATATCCAGAGACTTCACCAGAGGTCACAGTGGGCAGAGGGGTCCGTCTGTAACTAGGGGTACTCTGGAGACGTGATAGTTAAAAGTCAGCCGAGTGCCTTCAGAGAGCTGTCTTTAGATCTCCCAAAAATGTTGATCCGGAGTGGAGCAGATGTCTGGCGTGCTGTCTGACTTTTAACGTCTTTTCACGTCTCCAGAGTACTTTTTACGGACCTGATGAAGGGGGTGGAGCACCCCCGAAACGCGTAGTCCACTATCCATACGAATAAAATGTTTAACTTAAGAAATTTGTGTCAAATCAACTATATATCGGGCAGCGCGTCTTACAACAACCCGTTTTTTTCATTACCATGTTTATGTGAAGCAGCCGACCCCATCTACGGAGACCAAGATAGAACTGAACCTCTGATATCTGCTTTAAAGACACAAGGTGTCTCAAGGTGAGCAGATATCACAGTCACAACATAATACTCCTTGTAGCCAAGGGGACGGTCACCTTTTATTTTCTCTGGGGGGTGTCTCTTTGTTTTGTGAGAAAATAAAGGTTACCACCCCCTTGGCTAGTATGAGATATTTCACATGTGATCTTTCCGGAGCCTTATATTCATTACATGTTTTCTTCATTCTACACTTTCTTCCGGTAATAGTTATTATTGTATAAGGGGGAAGTGCAGGCACAGTTTGGTGGTGTAAATATAAGGAAATGGGTGCACCTATGGCAATGACCCCCCATAGAAGCTACCGTAATGTGCATAAAATCCAAATGTACCTTAAATGACAGATCAATAAAAAACAGAAAATTGAAATGTGGAAACTTATAAAGTTTATAATTTCTGAAGGATTTGGGAGCAGGTACATGGGCAGATATCTTAATCTAGTCCATTTAGGACATTTTCAATGTATTATTTATATCAAAGAGACGTCCATTTTAGCAGGTGAGGCAGTGCCTTTATTATTGCATTTTTCTACCAGGTGACACCCGGAACATTTAGAGCCGCTCATATTGGGTGGAGTATCACAATGTATTGCTGACCTATACTATTCTTAACCTACACTGTACTGAATTGTATTGGATTATTACTGTCTATTGTCTATCTTTTATTAAAATACCTGAACTAAATCAGTAGGAAGGTTCCTACACAGAGTATAGACACATACAGTCATGGTCGGTTGCAGGTATCAGTAGGCTCCTGGGCGACAGTGCCTCAGTAGGTTCCTTTGCAGTGAACTCACGTAACAGCATTCGAAATTCAGAGTATCCTGTCCTAAAATATTCCCTAGTTTATCATCCCAAACATATATATGTTTATATTTATATTTTATACAGCCTTCTCATGTTTATATTATATACAGCCCCCCTCACACCCTATGGATTCATTAGATATAGCCTCCTCTCCCCCATGGATTCCTTATGTACAGCCTTATGCCCCCCACCTCCAGCAGCTCTGGTCCTCGGCACTTGCCCGAGTATGCCCAGTGCTGGTGCCGGCCCTGCTCACAGTGTCTGACTTACCTGTCTCCTGAAGCTCCTCCACGTCTACAAAGCCTCCACAGATGAGTAACGGTGCTTTAGTATTTCTCACTTCTTGCTCCTCCCCGTCCAGTTACATTATATTCATTGTCCTTTTTAGACCAGTGACTACTTTGGATCATGCCAACATCATAAATAAAGAAATGCAGTACGGGTTAAGCCTTCGTGTTCTGGTATCAAATCATCCACGGAAAATATTTGACGGATCCTAATTCTTGACTCGTTCTTGGTGTCCACGAGCAATCAACAAAGACTCAGAGTTAGTCTGGGAAATAAAGGTTTTTTAATTGAATGGATAGAGAGGCGTATAACATACATCATTTTAACAAAAGTATGTACCCAACTAATCTCACTGAGAAGTTATGTTCGTTTACTTTTCAGGGTGTAGTAAAACATTTTATTAGAAGCGCTCAGTCAATACTCCCCTTATGCTGACACAAGGGATGAGGCTGTGTGCTCTCCGGATTGAGATTGTCTTCATTATCCAATGTCTTGAGATGATATTTGCATGGGAACGGGGGGGAACGTTCAGATACAAGTCCCACCTGTCACCTCCTCAATGCACTGTGGAAGGGCGGGACTGGAGGAATGCATAAATTACAAGACAAGGTGCATAATTTTTATAATTCTATATTGGCACACTCAATAGTGTAGAGAGTTATAATTAAAGAAGTCCTGAGGAACATCGTTCTTCAGGAACTACTTAGCAGGACACGTTTATCAACAGTAAAACTAATGATAGATGTTCTTTAATCCTGGACTGTTTTCTCATTGTGATATAGACATCGAGAAGAATGTGGTTTCCCCCTCCCTCCTCATGCAGACAAGTCTGACAAGTACCTGCCTTCCTCCCTTTAGTGGATTATACCCCGGGGTCCAAACCTTCTAGGGGGCGCGTAACTACCCACAAAATTGTATACTGAGAAGAAGTAAATCTGGACTTGTAGGGTCTATAATATTCATACAGCCCATTGCCCGTGGCAGTCTTAAGGGACATCTATCTATAGATTACTGGTGATAGTGTCCTAATTAGACTGCTCGTTCAGTCCAGGGAATGGGAGGGACTGTTTGTAAGACATTTTCTTGCCTCTTTATTAACAAAATATGAACTGGCGTCTGATCGCCTCTCGTGCATAAATTAAAGTCCGGGGAAGACGAGAGGTGCTCGGGCGCCTTCAACCTCAATAACCCCGACACTTTTAAAATGTTCATAGTTCAGTAATCTGGTGTTATATTTCCTTTAATCTGCCCCTGCCCTCACTCCTCATTTATCCCTGAATTCAGTGCAGCCTGTGCAACATCCCTCATGGGGACCTAGCCTTTTTGCGACTTGGGGGCAGACGGCGCCCTAGGTAACTGAGTAGCTAGCGGAGCATGGACTCTCGCTTGTCTGTGGTCATAGTGCTGGGGCCTGGCAGATCTCTGGCAGGGGGAAGTACAAGAAATGGAGGGAGAGGCTGAATATGTAGCAACCCCAACAACAGCAGTAACGTCAACTGAGTCGAGATGACTGGTTGGGTCTGGAACCGTGAGAGAACTTAGAGAGACAACTAGCTAGGTTGTGGAATTGAACAGAATCTACAGCAACACAACAAAAGATATTTTCATTTATGAAGCACAAAAGAAAGATAAGTGTGATGGCTAAACAATCAGTGGGTGATGACTTGACATTAGGGTCCTGTTTTTAAATCCTCTCTTTTAAGGTTTAGTGGCCGATACAGTGTTGGGTGTAACGTTCTTATTTGACATCAGTATCAGATTGGCCAAAAAGAGGTGTTTTTCACCACTGGGTGACCACTTGTTTTCCCTCCTCTCTTTTAAGTTTAGTGGGTGATACAGTGTGTGGTGCAATGTCCTTACTTGATGAGGGGATTCACCAATGGGCTCAGACCCAGTAATGGACTCCAGCTCTTACTCAACACTGGGCCATTTCCTAGGGATTTAGAGAGGGTGAAAATAATATTATCTAATGTCATCTAGGAAACTCACCCCTACATTGCTTGATGTAATCAGCCTGTGTCTCATTTTTCACATTTTTCATATTTTTTTCACTCCTCTCTTCTAAGGTTTAGTGGGTGATAAATTGTGTGCTTTAATGTCCTTACTTGACATCAATATTGGATTGGCCAAGCTCTAGCCCAGTAATGGACATCAGCTCATACCCCAGAGATCCAGTATACTACTACCCAATTTGGAACATCGTTACAGCAGCAAATAGAGTACAGAGAGTACCATTCAAACAATGACCAAACAATAATATTAGGGATAAATGAACAAAAAGGGATAAAAAGACAAGAAAAAGAAGTCAAGAAATGATCGGCAGTTTGATATTCAGTTTGAGGGTGGCAAGAGCTGTGACTGGTTAGGTGGGGGGCACAGTTTACTTCTGTTTGGGCCTTGTTTGTTGAACAGCCTGATCGCAGCTGGGAGGAATGACTTACGATAACGCTCCCTCTCACACTTGGTGTGAAGCAGTCTGTCACTGAAGGTGCTCTGCAACGCCATCACAGTCTCATGCATGGGAAGGAAGCTATTCTCCAGAATAGATTTAAACTTACCCAGTGTCCTCCTCTCAGCTACCACCTGCACTGTGTCAAGAGGACCCCCAGGACAGAGCTGCTTTCCTAATCAGTTTGTCCAGTCTGCTCCTCTCCTTATCTGAGATGCTGCTTTCCCAACAGACTACACTAAAGATGATGGCTGATCACATCAGTTGAAGAAGGTCTTAAAGGAAACCTACCACTTGTAGTGGCAGGTTTCTGATGGAAATACCGGGCACCAGCTCAGAGTGAGCTGGTGCCGGAGCTTATTTTCGTTAGTGTTTTAAACCGCGGTATCGCGGTTTAAAACACTTTTTAAACTTTATAGCCGGCGCAGGCAGGTACGCGCTCGGCGCTTACCAGGCGCGCGGCTCTCATTCACTTCTTATGTAGCCGCGCGCACGGTAAGCGCCGAGCGCGTACCTGCCTGCGCCGGCTATAAAGTTTAAAAAGTGTTTTAAACCGCGATACCGCGGTTTAAAACACTAACGAAAATAAGCTCCGGCACCAGCTCACCCTGAGCTGGTGCCCGGTATTTCCATCAGAAACCTGCCACTTCAAGTGGTAGGTTTCCTTTAAGAAGTGTCCCCTGCACTCCGAATGCCCTCAGCCTCCTCAGCAGGTATGGCCTGCTCTGACCCTTCCTGTGAAGTGCATTTATGTTCTCTGCCCACTCCAGTTTATTGTTGAGGAGGACACCCAAATACTTATAGGACTTCACTGCCCCTGATTTCCGCATCAGCTCTTCGTACTTTCAGTCCTTCTCACCTGTAATGAAGCCTACTATCACAGAGTCTTCAGAGAACTTCTGGAGCTAGCAGTTTTTTTAATTGTATCTGTGTACAATATGAGAGGAAGGGAGCCAGAACTGTACCTTGAGGTGCACCTGTACTACTCATCACAGTGTCCGACACACAGTTCCGAGTTCTCACATACTGAGGTCGTTTTGTGAGGTAGTCAAGGATCCAACTAGAGAGATGGTGGTCCACTCTAGCCAGATCCAGTTTGTCCTTTAGTAGCCGTGGCTGTATAGTATTAAAAGCACTGGAGAAATCAAAGAACATTATTCTCACAGTGTTCCCCAGTTTCTCTAGGTGAGAAAGAGTTCGGTGTAGAAGGTGGATGATGGCATCATCTACACCAATGCCTGGCCAATAAGCAAACTGTAGGGTATCCAAAGATGAGATCACTAGAGGGCGGAGATGAACAAGAACCAACTTCTCGAAGGCCTTCATCAAATGGGATGTTAACCCCTTCCCGACATTTGACGTAATAGTACTGCATCGCGGGAGGTGCGTTCCCGCAAAATGCAGTACTATTACGTCAAACTTCTGGCGCCGGCTCCTGAACGGAGCCGGCGCCAGAAGCTGCGGGTGTCAGCTATATATTATAGCCGACACCCGCCTCTAACACCCGCGATCGGAGATTTCGCCGATCGCGGGTGTTAACCCCTAACACGCCGCGGTCGCGCTGACCGCGGCGTGTTAGAGGCATTTAAAAAGTATTTGATGTCAATCGGACCCCCCCGCGGCACTTACCGGGGGGGGGTCCGCAGCTCCGATCGCAGCCCCGGGACTGCCGGTGCCCGGGGCTGCGCGATCTTCCTCCCGGTGCCGGGTCCGTGCCTCCTGGCAGGACCCGGCTGTAAGACACTGGGCATGCGCAGCATGCTCAGTGTCTTACATTACACAGTGCAATACATCTGTATTGCACTGTGTAACCTGTAAAATAGCTTGAACAAGTGATCAGAAGATCACTTGTTCAAGCTAATATGTAAGTTACTGTAAAAAAAAGTTAAAACAATAAATAAAGTTTTTTTAAATAAAAATAAATAATAAAAGAAAGTAAAAGTCCCCGCAAACACCACATTTCCCTGTACAAAAGTAATAAAGTATAAAAAACACTAAATCACAAAAAAACCTCACTTATTTGGTATCGCCGCGTCCGTAACAATCTGTACAATAAATCCTAATCATAATTGGACCCGCTCGGTGAACATGGTAGAAAAAAACCCCCAAAAACTTGCCAAAAATTAAAACTTTTTATCAAATTGCTTTACAAAAAATGTTCTAAAAAGTGATCCGAAATAGTTACAAGCACCAAAATGATACTACTGAAAAGAACAACTTGTCACGCAAAAAATAAGCTTACAACCAGCTCCGTAAACCAAAAAATACTAAAGTTATGCTGCTATAAAAATGACAATACTAAAACAAATGCAATTTTTTCTATTCTAGTTTTCCTTCAATAAAATTGGACAAATATAAAATAAACTATATAAATGAGGTATCACCGTAATCGTAGTGATCCGTATAATAAAGATAATATATTATTGTTATGCTACAGTGAACAACCCCCAAAAAAATGCTAAAAATCCAAAACAAGAATTGATGATTTTATTTTCCTCTACATATAAAGAGTTAATAAAATTGCTTCAATAAACTAAAAACCCACTAAAATGAAGGTTTTTTTTACAGTGCATCTCGTCTCGCAAAAAATAAACCCTTATTTGTTTAAATTGCTTAAAAAATAAATAAAGATTGTATAGCCTATTCCCAACGAGCGTTGTCATAGAACGGTGCGGTGGGTAGTGACTTGCCCACACGGTACAGACACCATGATCGGGGCAAGATGGCGGCTGATCCTGACGGCCATCCATCCTGCCCCATGGACCAGAATGGTTCCGTCCCCCCCACACCCCCAGTTCACGATCCCTGCTATTGGCTCATCAATTCAGACCAGCCAATAGAAGCGAATTTACTTATGACGTCAGTAATACCGGTCACCATGTCTGTAGACACGGTGATCGGGGCAGGGTGGCGGCTGTTCCTGACTGCCACCAATTGTGCTGCCCCCCCCTGACTGCCACCAAGGGTTTTGCTGCCCCCCTCTGTCCATGTTTGCCGCTATTGGCTGGTCGATTTGGTCCAGCCAAAAGCAGCAATATTCGTCACAATGGGCATCGCTAAGGTGAATAAGAGCAACACTTGGCGATAATTTCCCTACGGAAAACGAAGATATGGTACAAAAGCGCTGGCCGTGCACATGGTACAGATGATGCTGTACAACTCTTACGAGCTGTTCCAATGTGCAGGTCCTGCCGTATCATTTCTCCGTTTTCAAGAGGAAGGTATTAGGAAACTAATATTGGGACAAGAAGGACCAGTACCTCTGGTTTAGATGTTCCTGTGTTTTGCCAGGACAGCATTTTCCCGGTGAATTCTGCTGCTTCTAATTGTAGGACTCAATAAAGAGTCTGTTCCAAAAGAGAAGTTAGGATGGACACTACATACTACTAATAGACCTGCGACACCTCCAGAGTGACAAAAGTTTAGTTGGTCCCTTGGTATCATCTACCTCCTTATACACTAGACATTCACAATTCACGCCCAACCTGTTGTGAATTCATTTAGGTAAAATGAATAATTGTAACAACTGTTATGTCCCGTTGCTCCCTATACCCCTCCATTATTTCATAAGGGGCGCCACATAACGGGCACTGAACTTTCCAGAAATAATTGCAATTTCCATCTTGGACTCTGTTGCACATCATATTTGGAAACCACCTATATGTTTAAAATGCTCATTTCACCACGTGTATTACACTACACCACATATTACACCTTGCTATATTCCCCAAGGGGTGTACATTCAACAATTAGGGTCACTTTTCGGGTTTTCCTCTGTTTTGGTACCACTACGGCTCTCCAAATGTATCCTGACACATGTGAAGGATTTCTGTCAAATTTGGCCACTAAAAGACAAACATCCCTCTTTTCCTCTACTGTGCGCCCATAAAGCATTTTATATGCACATGTGGGGTACTTCTACACTCGGGAGAAATAGTTTTACACCTTTTTGGGGGTTATTTAATATATTATCCCTTGTGGCTTACATAAATTAGGGGTAAAGTGACATTTATAGGAAAATGTTCACCTTTTTTATGTTTAGGGCCTAATTGGATCATTCACCTGTAGGAGAAAATACATATATTACACATTGCAAAATTCTCTAAGGGGTGTGCATTCAAAAATTAGGGTCACTTTTCGGATTCTTATCTGTTTTATACCACTAGGGTTCTCCAAATGCATGTCAAACATTTCTGTCAAATTTGGCTTATAAAAGGCAAACATCCCCCTTCCCTTTTACTGTGCGCCCATACAACATTTTATATACACATGTGGGGTACTTCTACACTCGAGAGAAATAGGTTTACACATTTTGGGGGGTTATTACTTATTTTTATCCCTTGTGGCTATAAAAAATTAGGGGTACAACGACCTTTATAAGAAAATGTTCACCTTTTTCCTATTTAAGTCCTAATTAAATCAAACAACTTTATGGACAAATACACATATTACACCTTGCTAAATTCTCTAAGGAGTGTGCTTTCCAAAATGGTGATACTTGTTGGGGTTCCCCTCTGTTTTGGTACCACTACGGCTCTCTAAATGCATCCTGACATATGTAAAGGATGTCTGTCAAATTTGGCTTCTAAAAGGCCAACGCCCCTCTTTCCCTTCTGAGCTTCACTGCGTACCCATACAACATTTTATTTGCATGTGTGGGGCAATTTTATACTCGGGAGAAATGCTAGTACACATTTTTTGGGGTTGTTTTATCTTTAATGCCTTATGGGATACAAAAAATAGCCGTAAAAGTGACTTTTTTGGGAAAATGTTCATATTTTTCCTTTTTGGGACCTAATTGAAACAAACAGCTGTAGGGGAAAATACACATATTACACCTTGCTAAATTCTCCAAAGGGTGCACTTTCCAAAATGGTGACACTTGTTGGGGTTCCCCTCTGTTTTGGTACCACTAGGGCTCTCCAAATGCATCCTGACACTTGTAAAGGATGATTGTCATATCTGGCTTCTAAAAGGCCAACGGCCCTCTTTCCCTTCTGAGCCCCACTGTGCACCCATACAACACTTTATATGCAAAAGTGGTGCAGTTCTGTGCTTATGAGAAATGGTTTTACACATTTATGGGGGTTGTTTCATCTTTTATCCCTTGTGGCTTACATAAATTTGGGGTAAAAGTGACTTTTTTGAGAAAATTTTCACCTTTTTTCCCTTTTGGGGCCTAATTGAATCAAACAACTGTTGGGGCAACTACACAAATTACACCTTGCTAAACTCTCCAAGGGGTGTACTTTCCAAAATGGTGTCTCTTGTTGGGGATTTCCTCTGTTTTGGTACCATTATGGCTCTCCAAATGCATCCTGACACATGAAAACTTTTTCAGCCATATTTGCCCTGCAAAAACGAAACAACGCTCTTTCCATTCCAAGTGCCCCCATGTGCCCGTACAGCAGGGTACAGTGACAAAATGGGTATTTGCATACTCAGGAAGAATTGCCCCCAACATTGTAAAATGCATTTTCCTTTTTAACCCATTGTGAAGGTGCAAATTTTAGTGTTCAATGAATCTATAGTAAGATAAAATTACATTTCTGTAATTTCACTTTCATTTATCTTTCACGCTCATGAAACGCTCAAAGGGTTAACAAAATTCCCAAAGGTTGTTTTGAATATTTTGAGGGGTGTAGTTTCTGAAATGGTGTCATTTGTGGGGGTTTTCTGTCATGTAGGCCTTATAAAGTCACTTCTAACTAAATTGACCCTCCAAAAGTAGGTTTTGATGATTTTCATGAAAATCTGAAAAATTGCACCTAAAGTTATAAGCCTCCTAACATCCTAAAAAAAGGAAAAGATGTTTGAAAAATGATGCCAAGTTAAAGCAGACATATGGAAAATGTTAGTTATCAAGTTATTTTAGTGATATGACCAACTTTTCAAAAAGTAGAAAATTTTGAATTTGGAAAACATTGTTTTTTTCAAAAATTTTGCCAAATTTCCATTTATTTCATAAATAAATACTAAATATATTGATTAAATTTCTCAACCAGCATGAAGTACAATGTGTCATGAAAAAACAATCTCAAAATCAACTGCATATGTTAAAGCGTTCCAAAGTTATAACCACTTAAATAGACACATGTCAGATTTTAAAAAATGGGCCGTGTCAGGAAGGTGAAAAGTGGCTTCAGCGTTAAGGGGTTAATGCCACTGGTCTGTAGCAGTTGAGTTCTGATGGGTAAAGTGTTTTTGGAACTGGTACCACACAAGATGTTTTCCATAGTTGTGGTACCCTTCCCAACTTCAGACTCATGTTGAACATATGTGCAATGATGCCAAAAAGCTGATCACCACAGGTGTTGAGTAGTTTTGCACTGATACCATCTGGACCTGAAACCTTGCCCACTTTGAGTCTTTTCAGCTCACTTCTCACCTGAGCACTTGTAAGGAACTTCATTGTTACATAGTGTCATAAGCTTTAATTATTCTCTAAATGTTTCCACCTAGTTATTACTAGGACAAGTCTGAACTTTTATGAACACTTTAAGGCAGTTATTAACCTTACAAAAGTTCACCTAATTTTCTAGTTAAACAAGTCACTAGTTGTGGAGTCACATATAAGTGAATGGGGCTGAGATATAACACAACAAAATGTAAGGAAAGAAATGATCGCTGGGCTGTAAATATTCATACAACGTTTTCAATTTGTTTTAATGCAATCACATATAGTTGTGAATATTTTGTACAGACGTTATATATACACTAGTATACAAGGACTATCCATAAGTACTCTATATACTCGAGTATAAGCCGACCCGAGCATAAGCCAAGACCTCTAATTTTAACACAAAAAACTGGAAAAACCTATTGTTAGTAGTACCCCTGTAGTATATAGCCTGTCAGCCCCTCTGGTATGTAGCCTGCCAGTCCCTGTAGTATATAGCCTGCCAGCCCCTGTGGTATATAGCCTGCCATCCTCTGTAGTATATAGCCTGCCAGCCCCCTGTAGTATATAGCCTGCCAGCCCCTGTAGTATACAGCCAGCCAGCCGCATGTAGTATATAGCCTGCCATCCCCCTGTAGTATATATCCTATCAGCCCCTCTGGTATGTAGCCTGCCAGTCCCTGTAGTATATAGCCTGCAAGCCCCTGTGGTATATAGCCTGCCATCCCCTGTAGTATATAGCCTGCCAGCCCCCTGTAGTATATAGCCTGCCAGCCCCCTGTAGTATATAGCCTGCCAGCCCCCTGTAGTACATAGCCTGCCAGCCCCTGTAGTATACAGCCAGCCAGCCCCCTGTAGTATATAGCCTGCCATCCCCCTGTAGTATATAGCCAGCCAGCCCCTGTAGTATATAGCCAGCCAGCCCCTGTAGTATATAGCCGCCTGCCAGCCCCTGTAGTATAAAGCCTTCCAGCCCCTGTAGTATACAGCCAGCCTGTCCCCTGTAGTATATAGCCAGCGAGCCCTCTGTAGTATATAGCCTGCCATCCCCCTGTAGTAAATAGCCAGTCGGCCCCCTGTACTATATAGCCTTCCAGAAACGAAGGAGAAAGCCAGCTCACCAATCAGCCTTTCCTTGCAGTCCTCCAGGTGCACGGGTATGCGTGTAAGCCTACCAGCCCCCTGTAGTATATAAAAGTTCAAAAGAGAAAGGAGTTGACCGCTCACCTCAACTTGTCAGTCTCTGCCCATAAATAAAATAAACTCTGAACTCACCATTCCGATGGCCCGGGCAGCTCCTCTTCTATCTCCATGTTCACAGCCGTGTGTGCGGCCGCTGCTGACATCACAGAGTGCATCTGCTGAGCCGTGAACACGGAGCTGTCATGGACCTGGCTCCGGCCAGAAGAAAGAAGAGGCACTGTCGCGGACCCGCCGCGAATATATGGAGATAGAGAGGAGCTGCCTGGGCCCTCGGAATGGTGCTGAAAAACTCGGCTTATACTCGAGTATATACAGCACTTAAATTAAAATGCAATAAATCCTGTATAAAAACATGGAGAATGTGTTATAGGATTCATCTGCGAGAGACCGCACAGATTTCATATGGTAATGGGGCATTGGTAAACCCAATGGCAGGGGTGAGGTCCAGCTTCGCTCCTGGTGGGGCCTGGAACGTGAAGTTCTGTAGAAGGGTCGTGAAGAACAGGAAGAGCTCCATTTTTGCCAGGGTCTCACCAGCACAACTTCTTTTGCCTAAATGGAAAAGAAATCAGAAGTATAAAAGCCAAACCTGAGATCAAAGGGGGCAATAATTTAATTAACTTTGTTAATTCCCACTATAAAGGAAATCTATACTTGAGTCTATTTAAAGGGGTTGTTCAGGAATTCCTAATGATGGCCTATATACAGAATAGACCATAATAAGTTTATTGGTGGGGGTTGAAACCCAGTGCACACCAATCACATATACAGATCTCATGCAACACAGAGCAACTGGACCCATATCTGTGATTGATTCTCCTTTCTCCTATTTCAATAGACAACTTATGTAAAACCAAGGGAAGAAGGATTTTCTAATATTTACTAGTAATAAGGTTTGGGTTTTTATAAAGGCGAAAGGAACTTCATAAATTTCCCTCTGTCCCCCTTACCTATTGAGAATGGTATGAAGGCCTCGTTCTTCTTAAATTTTCCTTTAGAATCGAGAAAGTGTTCTGGATAAAACTCTTCTGGCTTCTCGAAGCAAGTTTCATCTCTAAGCACAGAGTGCAGCAATGGGATCACAATTGTGCCCTGATATAAAATATAGGACAATACATGTGAATGTAAGTAGCATTCATTACAGGAAGGGGCTACACAGAGTACCTCTTATGTAAGTACCATTTCTCCAGTCGTTCATTTAGAGCTCAGTTTGTTTCCTAGCTGTGGCTTGATTAATGGACGGCTGAACCAGTGAGCTGCTGGGGGTGGCATACACTAACTCAGGGGCGGACTGGGAATTTAAAGTGGCCCTGGAAAAAACTGTTAAAGTGGCCCCATTCTGTGGGCGTGGTCAAAACAAGTAGGCGTGGTCATGTGATGTGGGTGGAGTTACAAACTGTTTATAGATGGTCTAAATAAGCATGTACAGCACAGACAAAGAAATTCATACTACCTCCCTTATACAGGAATAAAGCTTCTTTTTTTAAGAGAACACAACTTAATACTACAATACCTTCTCCATAAACAACTACTTTCCGATGTGACTACTATAATACTGCCTCCTATGTACAAGAATATAACTACTATAATACTGCCCCCTATGTACAGGAATATAACTACTATAATACTTCCCCCTATGTACAGGAATATAACTGCTATAATACTGCCCCCTATGTACAAGAATATAACTACTATAATACTGCCCCCTATGTACAAGAATATAACTACTATAATACTGTCCCCTATGTACAAGAATATAACTACTATAATACTACCCTCTATGTGCAAGACTATAACTACTATAATACTGCCCCCTATGTACAGGAATATAACTACTATAATACTGCCCCCTATGTACAAGAATATAACTACTATAATACTGCCCCCTATGTGCAAGAATATAACTACTATAATACTGCCTCCTATGTACAAGAATATAACTACTATAATACTGCCCCCTATGTATAAGAATATAACTACGATAATACTGCCCCCTATGTACAAGAATATAACTACTATAATACTGCCCCTATGTACAAGAATATAACTACTATAATACTGTCCCCTATGTATAAGAATATAACTACTATAATACTGCCCCCTATGTACAGGAATATAACTACTATAATACTGCCCCCTATGTACAAGAATATAACTACTATAATACTACCCTCTATGTGCAAGACTATAACTACTATAATACTGCCCCCTATGTACAGGAATATAACTACTATAATACTGCCCCCTATGTACAAGAATATAACTACTATAATACTGCCCCCTATGTGCAAGAATATAACTACTATAATACTGCCTCCTATGTACAAGAATATAACTACTATAATACTGCCCCCTATGTATAAGAATATAACTACGATAATACTGCCCCCTATGTACAAGAATATAACTACTATAATACTGCCCCTATGTACAAGAATATAACTACTATAATACTGTCCCCTATGTATAAGAATATAACTACTATAATACTGCCCCCTATGTACAGGAATATAACTACTATAATACTGCCCCCTATGTACAAGAATATAACTACTATAATACTGCCCCCTATGTACAAGAATATACCTACTATAATACTGCCTCCTACGTACAAGAATATAACTACTATAATACTGCCCCCTATGTATAAGAATATAACTACTATAATACTGCCCCCTATGTACAAGAATATAACTACTATAATACTGCCCCCTATGCACAAGAATATAACTGCTATAATACTGCCCCCTATGTACAAGACTATAACTACTATAATACTGCCCCCTATGTACAAGAATATAACTACTATAATACTGCCCACTATGTACAGGAATATAACTACTATAATACTGCCCCCTATGTACAGGAATATAACTACTATAATACTGCCCCCTATGTACAAGAATATGACTACTATAATACTGCCCCTATGTACAAGAATATAACTACTATAATACTGCCCCTATGTACAAGAATATAACTGCTATAATACTGCCCCCTATGTACAAGAATATAACTACTATAATACTGCCCCCTATGTACAAGAATATAACTACTATAATACTGCCCCTATGTACAAGAATATAACTACTATAATACTGCCCCCTATGTACAGGAATATAACTACTATAATACTGCCCCCTATGTACAAGAATATAACTCCTATAATACTGCCCCCTATGTACAAGAATATAACTACTATAATACTGCCTCCTATGTACAAGAATATAACTACTATAATACTGCCCCCTATGTACAAGAATATAACTACTATAATACTGCCCCCTATGTACAAGACTATAACTACTATAATACTGCCCCCTATGTACAAGACTATAACTACTATAATACTGCCCCCTATGTACAAGAATATAACTACTATAATACTCCCCCCTATGTACAAGAATATAACTACTATAATACTGCCCCCTATGTACAAGAATATAACTACTATAATACCGCCCCTATGTACAAGAATATAACTACTATAATACTGCCCCCTATGTACAACAATATAACTACTATAATACCGCCCCCTATGTACAAGAATATAACTACTATAATACCGCCCCCTATGTACAAGAATATAACTACTATAATACCGCCCCCTATGTACAAGAATATAACTACTATAATACCGCCCCCTATGTACAAGAATATAACTACTATAATACCGCCCCCTATGTACAAGAATATAACTACTATAATACTGCCCCCTATGTATAAGAATATAACTATTATAATACTGCCCCCTATGTATAAGAATATAACTACTATAATACTGCCCCCTATGTACAGGAATATAACTACTATAATACTGTCCCCTATGTACAAGAATATAACTACTATAATACTGCCCCCTATGTACAGGAATATAACTACTATAATACTGCCCCCAATGTACAAGAATATAACTACTATAATACTGCCCCCTATGTACAAGAATATAACTACTATAATACTGCTTCCTATGTACAAGAATATAACTACTATAATACTGCCCCCTATGTACAGGAATATTACTACTATAATACTACCCCCTATGTACAAGAATATAACTACTATAATACTGCCCCCTATGTAAAAGAATATAACTACTATAATACTGCCCCCTATGTATAAGAATATAACTATTATAATACTGCCCCCTATGTATAAGAATATAACTATTATAAACTACTATACAACACAGCTACATACAGCCGCCTCGCCCCAGTTTCGCATGTAACATACACCTCAGTCACACCAGCCACGTAGTCCCATGCAACATACACACTAGCCATACATTCCCACGTAGCATACACACCAGCCATACATTCCCACGTAGCATACACACCAGCCATAAGGTCCCACGTAGCATACACACCAGCCATACATTCCCACGTAGCATACACACCAGCCATACATTGCCACGTAGCATACACACCAGCCATACATTCCCACGTAGCATACACACCAGCCATACATTGCCACGTAGCATATACACCAGCCATACATTGCCACGTAGCATATACACCAGCCATACATTCCCACGTAGCATACACACAAGCCATACATTCCCACGTAGCATATACACCAGCCATACATTCCCACGTAGCATATACACCAGCCATACATTCCCACGTAGCATATACACCAGCCATACGGTCCCACGTAGCATACACACCAGCCATACATTCCCACGTAGCATACACACCAGCCATGCATTCCCACGTAGCATATACACCAGCCATACGGTCCCACGTAGCATATACACCAGCCATACATTCCCACGTAGCATACACACAAGCCATACGGTCCCACGTAGCATACACACCAGCCATACATTCCCACGTAGCATACACACAAGCCATACGGTCCCACGTAGCATACACACCAGCCATACGGTCCCACGTAGCATATACACCAGCCATACATTCCCACGTAGCATACATTCCCACGTAGCATACACACCAGCCATACGGTCCCACGTAGCATATACACCAGCCATACATTCCCACGTAGCATACACACAAGCCATACGGTCCCACGTAGCATACACACAAGCCATACGGTCCCACGTAGCATACACACCAGCCATACGGTCCCACGTAGCATACACACCAGCCATACATTCCCACGTAGCATACACACAAGCCATACGGTCCCACGTAGCATACACACCAGCCATACGGTCCCACGTAGCATATACACCAGCCATACATTCCCACGTAGCATACATTCCCACGTAGCATACACACCAGCCATACGGTCCCACGTAGCATACACACCAGCCATACATTCCCACGTAGCATATACACCAGCCATACATTCCCACGTAGCATATACACCAGCCATACATTCCCACGTAGCATATACACCAGCCATACGGTCCCACGTAGCATACATTCCCACGTAGCATACACACCAGCCATACGGTCCCACGTAGCATATACACCAGCCATACATTCCCATGTATACAGCCACTTACCCTGTAAGTTCTCTTCTCATTGCCATCTTCATCCTGCATCCTTCTCCTTCTTGCAAACCAGGGAAAGGGGGGGGGGGGCAATCGCGGGGGGGGGGGCGATCGCGGGGGGGGGGGCGATCGCGGGGAGGGGGGGGATCGCGGGGGGGGGGGGCTGTGTGGTCTCTGTGAGCAGCAGTGCTCAGGCCTCCAAATCTAGCATGGAGAGATGCCGGCCTGCGCGGGGGACGTCATGAGGCGGGTCATGTGATGACACTGGCATCAGACAGCAGAAGCACAGCAGGTGGAAGTCCCTGCAGCGCTGCGCCCGGCCTCCCATTCCTGTGGTCCTCAGCGCGGTTTCCATCCTTACCAAGGTGAGTTCATTTTTTTTTTTTTTTTCTCCGGCCCCACAGATGTCAGACCGGCCCTGGACCGGCCCCAAACGAGTCGGCCCACCGGGATTTTTCCCGGTGGGTCTTATGGCCAGTCCGCCCCTGCACTAACTCCTTTATATACCTGCCCAGTTTCATTCAAGGTTGTTGGTTATTACTAGTCTCCTGGCCCTTGTTGTCCTGGGTTTCTATTTTCTATCATGTCTTCCATGTTTCTGGTCTTTGCCTAATGAATTTGCACCTTGATGCCATCTTTATTTTACCCAGCAGAGACAGAAACATTACACTTAGTCTCACTGGCGCCGTCCCTGGCTCCAGCACGAACTATCCATTTCCCTGTGCAATGTTTCATCCGGCCAACTGTGATGTTGTTACTTCTTTGCACACATGGGGGGAGATTTTTCACTGCTTCTACTCCACTGCTTTTACTTCTACCGGTGCAGAAGCAGTGAAAGAATCCCACAGGGCAAGAATTATCCCCATGTGGGCATGGAAGGTGCATAGAGGGGTATGACGACCTGTGTAATTTTCAAAAATTTTACGCAAAACTATGATGTCTGTGTTAATTTGTGGTCTCAAATGTTGCTGAAGCCAGGATTTTGCCCAGTCATTCCCTACATGATAAACTTAATTGATGACCTGACGGAGGGAAAGCTTAGAGGAAATGATAGGTGTTTCTGGAGACAAGGTTGCCCTCTGGAGGGATTAGTATAACATTTTCTGCTATTTCCTCTCAAATCCTGTCCCTAGTGATTCTCTGCAAAAGTATAAGATCCATTTAACACAAAGTCATGAAACCGGAACTTTGATTCCAAATAAGTTAAAATTATATCTTATATTTAAATGACATTTTATATTTAAATGAGCCTCCAACATTCCAGGGTGTAACTACTGATATGTTCGGCGCTCCTGATTTACATAATTATGCACATGTCCCTCCCCTTCCCCTCCCAAGAGGCGGCGAAGTCTTGAGCAGTTGCACTATTAGCTGTGCAATGAGGATGTGCAAGACTTTGGCAACAATATTGGGGCACATTTACTAAGGGTCCGCAGCCGCGAATCCGTCGGGTTTTCCCCGAATATTTCCTCTTTGCGCTGTATTTCACGGAATTGTGGCGCACGCGATCGATTTTTGGCGCAATCGCGACGACTTTCGCGCAACAGAAATTGGGGGGCGTGGCCACCGGACAACCCGAAGGATTCGGAAAAACTGCAGAATTTAAAAAGCCATTTGTGTCGCAAGATCAAGCAGGTGAACTCCGGCGGACCTCGGCGCAGCAGCGACACCTGGTGAATATCGGCGCACGGACATTAGTGAATCCCGGCAGAACCCGAATCAGCGTCGGAGAACCCGCCGCTGGATCGCGACTGGACCGGGTAAGTAAATGTGCCCCATTGTCTTTCATCCTGGGGAAGGGGAGGAATGTGCATAATAATGTGTTAATAAGAAGTGCCGAGCATCTTAGAAGTAACACTCGGTAGTCCCGGAGCCTCCTTTAAATATTTTTATATCTCGCATATTTCCACAAAAAAATTAAGATTAAAGAATTATCTAATCTACAAAAAAAACAAGAAAACACATACAAAACCCAGAGAATAATAACTGTAAAAGTTATAAGTCAATAGTTAAACGTCGATTCTAATAGTTCATTATTAGAGATGAGTGAGCACTAAATTGCTCGACTGCTCGTTATTCGGGTTGAACTTTTCCCGAGCAACGCTAATACCCTAACACCCTAGCATCAAGCTCGGACGAGTATACTCGCTCATCTCTATTCATTATTCTAACCCATTTCCAGGCACAACAGTAAACATTATCTAATAAAGTTCTATATCTCTCGTTACCTTTGGTATAGAATATCCTCTGAAGGTAATGTCTCTAATTGGTGAATGTGGCAGGTTACCAGGTATAATATCTCCAAATCTTTGAATTTCATGAATGACGGCATCAGTATACGGCATTTGTTTCCTATGTTCTGTTTGTGGTTGAGCTGATCCAATAACACATTCAATCTCATTTTGGACTTTTTCTGTTCAGTAAAATGAAGAATAGAATATTTTACTTTAGTTGTAGAACCTTAGACTAAAATAAATTAAGGCTTCCTGCTCAATCCAGAGACATCAAATCATTTTCCTTTATTTTGGGTTTGGTGTTGTGCCCATTACGGTACCATGAAAAAAAATAATAAATAATATATATGAAAATTATATATATATATATATATATATATATATATATATATATATATTTTTTTTTTTTTTTTCATATATATTATTTATTATTTTTTTTCATGGTACCGTAATATATATAATTTTCATATATATTATTTATTTTTTTTTTTCATGGTACCATAATATATATTATTTTCATATATATTATTTATTATTTTTTTTCATGGTACCGTAATGGGCACAACACCAAACCCAAAATAAAGGAAAATTATTTGATGTCTCTGGATTATATATATATATATATATATATATATATATATATATATATATATATATATATAATTACTAAAAGTTAATTAATACATACATATTTAATATACCCATAAAAAAAACTATACCTCTGTGCCATGGTGCATATATATTGCCTTTTGTATACAATGTGATGCGCCATAAAGAATCCATTTATATATTTATAAATTAAATAGTCTTATATATGCACTTACTTTGTATTTCAGGATATTTCATCATTAATAGTAATCCCCATCGCAGTGTTGTTGAGGTTGTCTCCATTCCAGCAGAAAATAGGTCCATCACTAATGTGATTAGGTTCTTGTCATGATAAAACAACTTGGATTTGGGCTTTTCCTTAATAATGTAAATGAGAATTATTTATTCAATTCAATTAATGATTAGAACATGATTGTGGTTCCTTGATAGATGTACCTCTTGTTGTTTAGCCTGGAAAGCATCAATGAAGTTCCGCTGATTGTTTACATCAACTTCCTTTCCTGGTTTGATAAAGTAGTCCATCATAAAGTCCTTCATTTCTCTGTAATTTGCAGCCACTTTTCTATGGCTCCCCGGTAGCCAGCCAATCAGATTTGGATAACTATTATACAGCTTCATGGGAAAAATTATTATTACTTAGATTTGATTTGTTCTCGCTTCTGGATTCTGTGTAAATCCTCACAATTCTGCCTCCATATTGACTATAATCTATTATTTTACCTTGACCATCAGATTTTCCAAGATCCTGATATTTTCATTGACCAAACTCATGATCTTCAGTATTGTAGGGTCGTCATACTCAAATCTCTCATCCAGGAGTATGGAGACGATTATGTTGGCCACTGCAGTATTCACAATGGACTGGTTGTCAAAGGGTTTTCCTAAAAATAAGATGGAGATCTGGTCAAATTTTGTCTCTTGTGGAACCAGGCAGATATTACTCGGTATATAACAGAAAGGGCGATGGTGTCACACATACAAATGCACACCGCTAACTTTATGGTTCGCTTACATGGCAGAATTTCACAAATTCCTCATGAAACACATCTTGATTGAGATGTTCTATATTTAGATATACTCTGATCCAAGAATATTAGGCACATCACTTAGCGATGGGTGAGTCCTATCCATAAAACCTTAATGACACCATAATTTACTATTCTGTTGTGTGCCATTAAAATGTTAAGATACTGAGGCTCTATTCACATGTTGTATGACCCACGTGGGCGTAACTGCAGCGGTGGCAGCCATAGCAGCTGCTAGGAGGCCCACAGTGTCAGGGGGCCCGGGCATCTAACCTGACACACTAAAGAGTGGGAAATGTGCACTGGCCTATAGATGGACAGATAAGTCACACAACAGGCTCCTGAGTTGGGTGGACCCCCATCTCTTATGTCTGTAAGCTATGGCAGATGTCTTCCCTACTCTCATGTTTTTACGTTCAAGGGAAGAGCCAGTCTTACTTTCAGGGCCACAAAACTATAATAATCAAAGGCAAAGGCTGGGAAACAAGCTACCACTGAAAAAATGGGTGCGGGCAACATTTACGAATTTATGATGCATTAGGAATGCATACAGCTCTACAAAGGTGGGCCCCAATAATGAATTTTGAATGTGAGCCAAGATTTTGTTTTTAAATCTTTTCTTTTGTTTTTTTAGATATTTTTTTTTTAGGTGTATAACAGCAAGGACTATAAAATTACCACGTCGTCCCTATACAATCATTGCATGTAATGATAACATCGCATATAGTAAGAATTCGATCAACGAGTCAGCAAAGTTTTAACGATATTTCTTAATGGCGACAACAATCAGGGAACAGTTCATCATTGGTACACAAAAACTTAAGAAAGGGATTGGGATAAATTAAAAAAGAGGGGTAATAAAGCAATGCACCTAAGGAGGTAAGGAATGGCTATTGGAATAATTTATTGAGGGTCTGAAAGCCTTGGGTCGAGACGAGGGGTAAATTCAGTTGTTGAGTAAAATTGTTAATGAAGAAGGGTCGGAGTAGGGCAGATACCTTTTACATGTAGCGCTGTTGGAAAAATGAAACCATGAAGACCAAAGAGTGGGAAATGTGCACCGGCCTATAGATGGACAGATAAGTCACACAGCAGGCTCCTGAGTTGGGTGGACCCCCAGCTCTTGTGTCTGTAAGCTATGGCAGATGTCTTCCCTACTCTCATGTTTTTACGTTCAAGGGAAGAGCCAGTCTTACTATAAATGAACTATAAATTAAAAAAGAGGGGTAATAAAGCAATGCACCTAAGGAGGTAAGGAATGGCTATTGGAATAATTTATTGAGGGTCTGAAAGCCTTGGGTCGAGACGAGGGGTAAATTCAGTTGTTGAGTAAAATTGTTAATGAAGAAGGGTCGGAGTAGGGCAGATACCTTTTACATGTAGCGCTGTTGGAAAAATGAAACCATGAAGACCAAATCTTTGTGTATTTGGGGTGATTTCTCCTCTCAAATGAACATCTGGCAATCTGGGAGACTTTCTTTATCCAAAGCCCAACATTTGGTGGAATTGTTTGGAGCCAGTAGAAGAAAATCAAACTTTTGCCTGCTAGCAGCAGTTGTCGGAAATCGTTATGTGAGAATAAGGAAATCTGCAAGAAAAGAAGCTTAGGGCCTATTCTATGGGAACGGTGCAGATTTTTTGCAACAGATGAACTTTGAGAGTCCAGTAAGGCTTAATTTTGCTGTATTTCCACCAGATGTGTGAATATGTGCCTATATCTAGCCCACATCGCCAACACTTATCAAGAATATAAGAATTTATTTTGTGAAGCACATAGGGGGTCAGTTTATAGGAAGATTCCTGTAAGGTCACACATCTGGATGGACCACAGCTGACCTTATACATTTGCCCAATCTCTTCCCGAGGAAAATTGAAGTTCTAATTTTCTCTTCTAGGCTGCAATATAAGGAAGCAGAGTGAGGGGATCTGACAATTTCCTATATAGTTTGGACAAAAATTTGGTGTATTATTGGAGAGGGTTAGTAGTTCCTCGAACCTGACAAAGGCTTCTGGCTTTCCAAGGGATCGGAAATTTACACTAACTTGGTTGTAGCTTAAAAAATTCAGATGGGGAAATAAATGGGGAAATAAAGAAAGGCAGCCATCTTGTAGGTTATCACAAACAACTTGTAGTATTGATAATGGTTGGCCCACTAGAGATCCAGTGGTGGGCTTAGGTTCTAGCACAATGACAGGTCCTATAAGAATAGCAAAAGACAAGCCATTTGGGTACTAGAGTTTGGTTCATGAGGATCAATGGTGGTTAAATTCACATGGAGTGCCCAAAGAATCCCAGTTAGACAATGGGCTGTATGGAATAATGAAACACTGTTGTTTATCAATCTTGGTCCAGATATAAGAAAAACTCAAATACAATACAGCATCTCACGGTACATCTAAAACCACCATCAAAACAACAGAACCCAACGGACCTGACCGTAAGTCATTGGACTTGCTTGGACTCATTCTATGTCATGACAGCCATAATATTTGCCATTAAACAAAGTCTTAAAGGGGTATTTCATCCCAAAATTTTATGGCTTACTAACTGATCAGCTGACACAGTGTTGAGACTGTGAGGCTCTGGCCACAACTGCATGACCTGAAGGAAAGAGCGGATTGAAGTTCCTCATTCCTGTGATTGGTGACGATTTTAATTTTGGACTCTTATTGATCTAGTAGCTAGTCAACAAGTCTTTTCTTTACTTACCTTTTAAGAAAATTGTAAGGGACATCTCTGTAATATTTGAGATTATAAATCTTACTAATCTTAATTCTCAGTGTGAACTGAGCAACAGTTTACCAATGGATCAACTACCATCATCCCCAATAGAACATAATTTTTTGTGGTCAGAGTTTCCTCTCCGATTCTCTGAATGTTTTTGATCCTATTACGCTCTCACCTCCATAAGATTTAAACGCTTGTATCAAGTATTCACATTCTTCGGAGATCTTATTCTCTATGGATTTCCTTCCCATTCCAAAATCTCTTAATGTCGTCAGAGTGAATTTTCTCATCTCCTTCCAGTTGTCTCCATGAGAAAAGATGACACCTGAATGAAATTACATATATTAGTCCCTTATGCTCAACAATCACTGAGTAATCTTTTCTATGTAGACATCAATTCATATAATGTAGTATTTATAGACTCCATATTTAGAATTCCAAAACCCTGTTCATGTATAGTAAGAGGTAAGTTATGTAATTTATTAGTTTGTATTATTGATGAGCCGACCCTGACTGCTGGTATCCATCTCGGTTGTCACTGGTATCCAACCTGGACTCAAACAGAATTTTATAATTCAAATTTGGCTGGATTTTTACAGCTCCACTCATCACCACTTTCTATGTAGAATGTATCCATATCTAGTGTTATTACTGAAATGTCTATGTGTGTCGATAATAATCGATAGCCATTTTGTACAAATAAATATTGTTCTAAAAAATAAAATAAATTCTAGAATCCCCCCAGAGTACTACCAAGATCTACCAACCATATCCATTTGATGTTTGGGAGGATATTGGTGAATCTGGTCTTCCAGAAAACTCCTCGCCATGATTTATTAGAGCGTCTTTCACCGTCTCGTAGCCACACAGGACAACCAACTTCATCTGTCCAAAGCTGATGCTAAATACTGGGCCGTACGTCTTTGAAATCTGAATAGAAAGAAACATGGCAAAAATGATGATTATGAAGCATTTTATAAATATTCTACCTCTAGACTTATCCTGTAGACCATTAATCCCGGGGCGGGGCAATAAGCTAGCATTTGCGATTATTTCAGGGCCTCTGTACCACTGGCGGTGTGCAGAGGTCCTGATAAATATGCCCCAGAATCTCTATGGGGCAGTATCAAACTTGGTGGAACCATGAGCACCATTAAAGGGTTTCTACCACCAGGATAAAGGACTGTATTAAAATGAGACTGAGGGGCTCCATAGGAGTTAATGGAGCCTGGAGCCCCTCAGGCTTATTTGCATACAGTCTTTCCTTCTGGTAGTAGATGTCCTTTAAGCCTTTGACCCCAGGTTGACACCATATTTAGCTACTGGTTCCAGAAGATTGACAATTTGGGATCTGCTTAATTTCACAGCTGTTTCTCTGAAAGAAATTGTCCCAAAGCTGAAACTCATAATATAACTATAAAAAACACAAAAACGCAACAAAGCATTTCCCCATTAAATAAATAATGATCAGTAAACTTACGACCTTCATCGATTATCTTATGTTATTCTTAAAGTTGAGTATACCGTAATTTATAAAAACTTAATGCAGTATTCATATAATTCTCCTAAAAATTTGTCTTACCTCCAAAAACGATTTATGTGGTTTTAATATGTCGAGCATGTGTATATTCCCAATAATGGGTAAGGATTTAGGTCCTGGAGGGAAGTTCCGGTACTTATCATTTTTCTTGCTGTTCAAGACATTGACCAGAATTAAGAAGACAGTGACGGACAGAAGAATTAAGACCAGGTCCATGATGGACAGCAATCTGTAAAACATAAATAAATATGTAAAAAAAATTAGGAAACCGCCAGGTTTCTGGTCGTACAATCAGAAATTGGGATCATTTTCCTCTTTACGCCACCACTGTGCCAAGTGGTGGCCTGGCCGGCAGTGGAAAGGGCCGGTGGGGGGCATTCCTGTCCTGTTCAAGCCTGAACAACGCCATTCCAAGCCAGGCCTCCCAGTGCCTCCTGATGTATCTGGGGCACCAGAGGGGAGTGACTTTCATCGAACGTTGCCAGACGATGTACTAGTGTTTGATCAATGTCCCCCACTGTGTCTATTACCTCTTGGTAAAAGTAGATTCTGTCTTATCTGCGTAAAGAGAACCCATCAGGCAAAATTACCCCTCTAAACTAAATATATTTTCATAAACTGCCATTAGAGAGCATTGTCTCTATCCCTTCATTGTCCCTCTACATGCCTGTAAACCCAAGCAATGAGGTCCAAAAGCTGTATGCAAATGACCTGTGAAATGTCCGATGAGTCATTAGCATATTCAAGCTGTCCGGCTTATTCATGAGTGGGGGCCACAGCCACACCCCCAGTGCATGACAGCCTGTATAATGATGTGAGGCTATATAATGATGTGCTTCCTGGTGCTGGTGCCCCCTGCAGCCTGTGTGTGTATATAGGAGAGAACAACAGCTCCATGCTGCAGCCATGTTATAGCAGAACATGTCAGGTACTTGTGTAGCTGATGTCTGTGTCTCACACATGTCAGCAGATAAAGTACAGACACCAGCAATGCTTTACTATACATTACACACAGGCATGGGCAGGGGGAGGAGAGGGGAGGGGTAACAGGGGTGACATCACTCCCTCTGACCATGTGACCAGCCTCATTTACATAATAAAGAAAAGATGATTTTATAAAGATTAATGTATGAATTGACTAGATAAAGGATGGGATGGGATCCTTGTGAGCTGTTCCAACAGGAATAGTGACAGAACTAGTGACAGAGACCTGATGACAGGTGTCCTTTAATTCATATAAGCAGATAACATATTTTTATGTCATCAACAAATAGATGCGTTGCATGAGCTAAATGTCAGAGATTAACGCACTGGGGGTGATACATCTTTAAATTTTTCGTTTATGTGTAGCTTTTTTTGGTGCAATTTTGGTACAGTTGCCTTTTTTGTGACATTCCTTTGGCAGACCTTTTCAAAGTCATTTTAACATACACAGATAGGAAGATTTATCAATTTATGGTTAAAGGGGTATTCTCGTCTGGGAATTCACATTCAGTTTCATTAATCTGCCATATATAAACATTTCTTCAATTAAATGTTATAAAAAATGTTCCTGTGTGAAGATAATTTCTCATAAATGTAGTCATATGGTCCCTTATAAACAAGACTGTGTTCTTGGATATGACCACCTCTTCTGGAGTGATTGCACAAGGAAACAAAAAGTTTCTGAATATTAAATGTCCGAGGAGTTACTGCAGCTCCCCCAGCTGTCCTGTAGTAAGGATCACTGAATCTATGTGGTCGGGCAGGGCTCAATAGCGCATGTCTGGCCACTGCTTCCTAAATGTGAGGTGGTCGTATCCAAGGAGGCCATCTCATTTCTAAGGGACAACATGACTACATTTATGAGAAATTATCTTCACACAGGAACATTTTTTTAATAACATCCAATTGAGTAAATGTTTACATATGGCAAATGAATTTAATTAAATGTACATGCCCTGATGGGAATACCCCTTTAAGAAGCACTGAAATAATCACAATTTTTTGCGCACACTGCAAAGAAATTGCAATGTACTGCAACTTTATGTTCAGGTGCAAAAGTTTGGGGGCAAAATAACTCCCGTAAGCAAATATTAGCTAATATGTAATTAGTTATTTAAAATTTTTCTCCCCTTGGCAGAAACTGCTGCTGACATAGACTGTAATGAAGAATTAAATTGCTACTGGCCCTTTAATCAGTCCTGTGATTGCCTCCGCGCGGAGAAGACACAGGACAGAAGATGGACGCTGGTCACATGTCCACATCACATGTTTTACACCTGCTTGGGCCGGTCATGTGATCACCACTTAGTTTGGCTGTAGTTGGTTGGTTGCAGTGCATCCAGTGTCGCCGGTGTTGTGATGAGACGTCATCTCAGTGAGGTAATGTGCAGTGATGGCAGTTGCACATCATTACTATGGTAACAGAGCAGGACAGTCTCTTACATCATCACTGGGAGCAGAGCATAAGAGGGAGGAGTTACTAAGAACTAAAGGATCATGGGACTTGTAGTTTCCAGTGGTGGCAATCTTGGAGATAACTCCACCTACTTTAGAAAATCCATAATATTTAGTGAATTCTAAAAGCAAACTATTTAAGCTCCATTCTGTATTTAGTGACATTGGGTTTTGCTATATTAATTTATTTATAGCATCATGGGTTTTTGCATAAAATCAGTGTGGAACATGACCAATTAGTCAGAAATCCATTATCAACATTGACCTGTTGTAGAAATATTTACTTTCGCAGCTCTTCTTTCCTGTTATAATAATCTGTTAATATCATATAATCCGTTACTATTGTCAAGATTAATTTTCCTAATTGCTACACATTATTAGGTAACCTTTCTTCAATATATATCACCAATTATCTCAGTATTAGTACATCAGTCAGTTCTAATCCTCCGTGGGAGCTGCAGCTGTTCAGTGTTATGTTACAGGTGAAAATATGAGATCACGAGCCATATTGAGTGTAAAGACAAAGGGGCACTAAGGGTCCGTCCAACGCATTTCCAGAATTTTTCAGATTTGCCCTGAATTGCCCAGGGGTTTTTGGCGCACGCAATCGGATATTGGCGCATCAGCGCCGGCTTTCACACTACACAAATCGGGGGACGTGTCCATCAGACAACCCGACTGATTTGGACAAACGGAATTTAAAATTCAATTTGTGTCACAAGATCAGCACTTACATGCATCGGGAAGAAGATGGTGAACTCCGGCGGACCTGAGCGGGGAAGCGACACATTCAAGAAATCAGGTGCACGATGTAAGTGAACCGCGGCAGCTCTGAATGCTCGGCGGACGCAACGGGACAGGTAAGTAAATGTGCCCCAAAGACTTTTCCTGTGGAGCAGACCTTTAAGTGACAACACAACTATGTACAGGTTTGGACAATATTTGTAGTCTGCATGTGCCTGAATGCACAGGTTTTGCTGAACTTGCCCTATGTCCTACTGGTGAACATACATAATTTCCAACCCCACGTGGTCATGTGTATTGGAATGCATGCAGTCAAGGCAACTATCTCTCCTAACTGTACTTTACTCCATACCTTACCCATAACTATTTCACTAATTTCCAGATCCTAGTGTTATCTTATTTACTGCCTCAACTACTGAATTTCAAAGATACCCATAGGATACCACCGCAGTGGCTGCTTCCTTGCTCCCCACTGATCAGCTGATTAAATGGTCAAAAAAAGGGTCTCAGGTCCCTCAACCAACTAAGGAGTCCAATTCCAATCAGTCAAGTATTGATGGCCTATCCAAAGGATATATCATCAACCAGATAGATCAATGGTCCTAAGAAGTGACTTATTCATAGGAGATAGAATAAGTGTTGGATCAATGGTGTTCTGTATGTTATGACCCTCACCACTGGGGGGAACAGTAAGTGGTGATCTTGGGCCAGTCAATTAAAGGCTGGTCTTACTTGTGTCTAGAGTTTTGATCCTCTGCTCTTCTAAACACAGCAGTTGGGTCCCCAGCAAATTGACACATCACCCCAATGCTGTGGTAGGAGGTAAGTTTATGTTAATGAGGCAGTGGTCTCCCAGGTCTCCAAGTTCTTGCTCTATTCACTTGCTTCCTTACCATAAGAAGTGCTACAAAGCGCTGAAGAAGGCATGGACTTACCTTTAAATGTTGAGGGCTTCACAATTCTTCCTCTCTCTTTATGAATGAACTGGTTGAACTGATCACTTAGAGAGTATTTAAACCTTCTGCTGACATCACCAGTGAAATATGACTGGGGGAGGTCCATAAACATTGTGTGTAATGTATAGATAGGACTATTTCCCTGGTTTGCTTTAGTTTGTATGTTTTATGGTGTTTGAACAGTCATTTGTCTTTCTATACTATTCAATCAGTTCTTGCCTCAATCTCATTCATTTGATTCAACTTTCATGAGACAAGAAGACTCGGAGCAGGACCCACCCACTAAAGAATTTCCTGATCTAGAAGAGTTTTGTAGCATTTAAAGGAAACCTACCACTTGTAGTGGCAGGTTTCAGATGGAAATACCGAGCACCAGCTCAGGATGAGCTGGTGCCGGAGCTGATTTTTGTTAGTGTTTTAAACCGCTGTATTGCTGTTTAAAACACTTTTTAAACTTTATAGCCGGCACAGGGAGGTACGCGCTCGGCGCTTACCATGCCCGCGACCGTGCGCGCGGCTACATAGCAAGTGAAGGAGAGCCGCGCGCATGGTAAGCGCCTAGCGCGTACCTCCCTGCGTCGGCTATACAGTTTAAAAAGTGTTTTAAACGGCAATACAGCGGTATAAAACACTAACAAAAATAAGCTCCGGCACCAGCTCAGCCTGAGCTGGTGCTCGGTATTTCCATCTGAAACCTGCCACTTCAAGTGGTAGGTTTCCTTTAAAGTTGGTTTGCAGGAAGTGACTTGTTAGAACTTCCAATAAAAATTCAAACGAATGCAGCACCTTATCTGTGGGAAGAGCTCAACCAACGGTCCCGGATGGATCCAAAAACATCCAAAGATCTCTGTAGAAGAATATTATGTAGTGTGACCGGAGCTCTATACAGGCAGTCCCCGGGTTACATACCAGATAGGGTCCGGAGGTTTGTTCTTAAGCTGAATTTGTATGTAAGTCGAAAGTGTATATTTTATCATTGAAGTTCTAGACAAATTTTTTTTCTTTTGTCCCAGTGACAATTGGAGTTTCAAAATTTTTGCTGTAATGGGACCAAGGATTATCAATAAAGCTTCATTACAGACACCTTACAGCTGATCAGTGCAGCCTGGGACTATAGTAACATCCAGAGAGGTCACCAGAGGTCACAGTGGGCAGAGGGGTCTGTCTGTAACTATGGGTTGTCTGTAAGTCGGGTGTCCTTAAGTAGGGGACCGCCTGTATAGTCTTCTAGTCCCTCAGTTTCCTTCCAGATTCATGTTATATGTACATCCTTCAATAAAATCACTTGAACTGTTGAAAGGCACCATACAGAAACGGAACCGCTTAAGTGTCTTTTTAATCCTCAAAATCTCCTGGTAGCATGCTCCGCTATACCGAGAAAAGAAGATGCAGACATAGTGTAGACAGTTCCAAAATCCAATAGTTTTATTTTTAAAATCTACTGACATAGAGCCAAACAAAATGCGCATAACAAATCCATGAGGACGCCAACTCATCGCCCGACCCAGGGTTTCGCTGGTTAGCTTCTTCTTGTTAGAACTTTCTTATGGGTTGATTCACCACTAGAATTTTTATGGCAGTGATCAGCTGTATTTCATAGAACTTCTGCAGATCAGGCTTGGAGATAGCTACGTACTTCAGTTAGCAGACACTGGTTTGGCTGTCAAATTACTGCCAACTGGTGGAACAGATATATAAATCTTCAGAGTAAACCAGCTTGGTTTAAAGCCAATTGCTTCATAGGTAATTACTAAGATTAAAGGGGTTTTACTCTTTGCCCTAAATTATAACCAATGAGACCTCTGAGACCACTCCTGGTACCTTCTGCTGAGCAAGATGTGACAAATACCGGGAGACGGCTTCCATGACAATGGAACTAGGAACTACACTACATATTTTGTGAACCTCTGCCCTCTCCTCCAAGGTTATTTTTACAGGATTCCTGTGAAACCCCCTAAAGGAGCTAAAATAAGGACACAATCAGGGTTAGTCACTCCAGGTCTAATGTGACGGGTAAACTGAGGCTAAATTCAGATGATGTTTAAAGTGAAACAGTCTGCACAGACCATGAGAAGTAGATTAAGAGTTAAGGTCCAAGGTTAGAGCAAATCTAAACATCACAGTCACAAAAAAATGACATAAAATAGAAGGTCATAGTTTCTGGCCAAACAAAATCCTGTGGATATTTGAAAAGTTAAACTCAGGTTAATAACCTCATAGCAATTTCTGCACAGGTTAGAAAAGAAGAGAACCATAATTCCTTATCAACAGCTATAAGTGGTTGCCTATATCAAATGAAATATAACATAATGCGGCTCATTTACTAAGGGCCCGATTCGCGTTTTCCCCACGTGCTACCCGAATATTTCCGATTTGTGCCGATTTCCCCTGAATTGCCCCGGGATTTTGGCGCACGTGATCGGATTGTGGCGCATCGGCGCCGGCATGCACGCAGCGGAAATGGGGGGCCGTGGCCAAATGATAACCCGACGGATTCGGAAAAACCGCCGCATTTAAAACAAAAAATGTGTCGCAGAGCTTGCACTTACCTTCACTCAGCCCGGCTCGGTGTATTCCAGTGCGTTCTGATGCTCTTCAGCGCAGCAGCGCCACCTGGTGGACAACGGAGGAACTACCTTAATAAATCCCGGCTGGACCTGAATCCACCGCAGAGAAGGCGGCGCTGGATCACGAATGGACCGGGTAAGTAAATCTGCCCCAATATTTCTCTATCTGTAAATATGGTTGGGTCAAGGAGGGGTGAGGAGGGAGCCCATTACGGTCCCACTCATTTATGCCTGATAGGAGCAAAATCATTCTTTTTCTAAAATTATAATTTATTACTACTGCAAAATGGCATATTTACTCTTTATCAAGAAAAATGAAAGCAGTAGCACGATATGTTTGATAATGTTTTTCTAGTAATACCATAAAAGCACATACGACTAAAGTCCTAGTCCTACAAGTCATGTGACAGGCGATGATGTTCAAGTGACTCAGCTTATTATGTGACTGAATAATCTTGTTCTCTTACATGCCGATCTTACATCTATACTATATATGGTGTAAACTGTAAAGAATGAAAGAACACTTTATCATAGTGCAGAAGTCACTGCTAGGTTGCAGCTCAGTATGTAAATGTTATAGGTGTGCTCAGCTCAGCATAAAATGTCTCTATCCTGTGCTTGAAGGAAATATATGATTTTATGTATTATGAACCGTGTTGAATTCTCTGCCTGATGTCTTCAGCTCTGTGCAGTACATCTCCACACTGCGCCCCTAAAAATACCACAGTCACATGCATTATAATATACAACACTGAGGTCCTATATAATAAATATCCCTAACGACTGACCACACTGCCCCCCCTATGTAAAAGATCTACTATATAATGTGTAAAGTCCCCTGGAATAAATTATAGTATGTACTGCACCCCAATTAATTGTATATACTACAAACACCTGAACTGATTACATACAGCACCCTGGCCTCCGGAGCAGCGCAGGACTCAGCTTCCGGCCGGACCGACAACATTCAATACACAATGCTGGGGCCAGCTGGTCGGAAGCTGAGTCCAGCACTGCTCCGGCGGCCATTTTTGTTTACATGGCGGCCGGACCAGAACAACAGCAGCACGGGACACCAGAGGGCACCGGAAGGTAAGTAGATCTTTATTTTTTTTAAGCAGCCCCCTCCGGGCACCTTTAGTTTTTTTTTCATTACTCTCGGACAACCCCTTTAATATACAACACCCAAATATAAATACCCCTCAATTAAATTATATATAGCTCATATACACAGAAGTTTAATTAAAATCTGCTCCCTATATATAGATACCGCCCATTTAATTATATACAGTACTGCATATACAGCCCTCCAAATTTAGTAATATACTGTATCCTGTATACAGCCGCACTTGTTTTATGACTATAAATGAGCCCCCTGGCCCATATTCTTCCCCTCCAGTTTGATTACTATTTGGCCTATATATATTCCTCCCTCAAATGTAATAATGTACAGAAGCCCCCTCCAGTTTAATTACTATGTGGCCTCAATTATAGAGCGATAATCAATGTTCCAACCCCATAAATAGGCTCCTCCCCCAGTTTAATCATATACAACAACTTCATCTCCAGTTTTATCGACACCCAGCCCCATATATAGAATTCCCCCACCCACGTTACACATGCAAAATGTGTTCTTCAATTATAGTAAAAGGTTTTTTAGATAAATAATTGTTAATACGATTGGAATTCAGCTCCCTAAAGCACTAAAGAATATTGACTCCTCCGTTAGACCTTGTGCAGCAGAGAGGTGAGCTGAGCGTTTATGCGCCATTCCTTGCAATTACAATGGGAGACAGGAATGGGCAATGGGCTGATAAGCATGGAATTTTCTTTAATTTCCCCTAAACTCTGTGCAAGCCCTGGAAGAATAAGTGTCTCACCTGAAATATTGAACCATTTTCTTTTTTACCAAATACCATGCTATGACCTAGATGATAGGGTGTAAGAGGCTGGACTTTCATAATGGAAGGTGAGAGACTATTAGTCCAGGGGTAATACACCAAAATATGCAAATATGTTTTCCAAGATAAGAAACACAGAGGGCATATTTACTAAGGGTCCGCAGACGCACTTTTGTCTGATTTTCTGACGTTTTCGGGTTTTGCACGGCTGTGACAGGTATTTAACTGGGGTTTGTGCTGCACAGGATCGGATTTTGACACAATCGCATCGGCTTTCGTGCGACAGAAATCGGTGGGGTGAGCCGTCAGACGATTCGACTGATTCGGACTGAGCAGAGGATTTAACTTTCACATTGGGGGTCATTTACTAAGGGCCCGAATCGCGTTTTCCCGACCTGTTACCCGAATTTTTCCGTTTTGCACGGATTTTTCCTGAATTGCCCCGGGTTTTTGGCGCACGCGATCGGATTGTGGAGCATCGCAGCCAGCGTGCATGCGACGGAAATCGGGGGGCCTGGCCGAACAAAAACCCGACAGATTCGGAAAAAAACGCTGCTGGACACGAGTTTACCTTCACCCAGCAATGGATAGTGAACTCCGGCGGACCTCGGCGGACTTCAGCGCAGCAGCGACACCTGGTGGACGCCGAAAGACCTGAATCCACCGCAGAGAATGGACCGGGTAAGTAAATCTGCCCCATTGAGTCGCAAGATCAAGCACTTACTTGCACCAGGAAGAAGAAGGTGAACTCCGGTGGACCTGAGCGGGGAAACGACACAAGCAGGATATCGGGCGCACAATCTTAGTGAATCGCGGCAAAGTGAATTCCGATCGGACAATGCACTTTCGGGAAATGCGTCAGAACAGGTTAGGGTTAGGGTAAATGTGCCCCATTGCCTCTTTTGGACACCTTGTAAGGCAATATTTTCCTTATCCATCACTGGAAAACAAATTAGCATATTTCCAAAAAACCCTACTGTATATATTCTAAAGTACAAAATAAAAATGTAAATGAGATAATTGTAATACACCACTGATCGATATTAGAGAACACATTCAGATACCTGCAAATGGTTATCGTTAATCTGGCACTTGGTGCAAATTTCCTTAATTATCTGACAAACCCGATGTAACTGGCGCCTAACTTTTTCAGTTTTCACAGACTTTGCAAATATGTTTTGCCTTTCCAAAGTGATTGAAACCCTCCGGCAGCAGGTTGTCCACATGATTTAAAAAAAACCATAATCCTCAAATTGTTGTATTTTTACATTTGTATTTGTGAAATTCTATATGGTCATCAATTATAAATACAGAATGCGATAAGTATTCATGTGTACATACCTATAAAGCTATACAATGGATGGACAAATAAGACTCAGCCTTTGTTGTAGCATTATACAGTAGATAATATTTATTTCTTATCTGCGAGGGATGGCGCACATTTCATAAGGTAATGGGGCGTTAGTAAACCCAATGGCAGGTGTGAGGTCCAGCTTTTCTCCTGGTGGGGCCTGGAATGTGAAGTTCTGTAGAAGGGTCGTGAAGAACAGGAAGAGCTCCATTTTTGCTAAATTTTCTCCTGCACAACTTCTTTTACCTGGATAAAATGGAGAAAGATATTTTGATCTGGATCCTTTGATAGGTGTTCCTCTTCTAATTATGGCCCAGATGATTGTCCCACCTTTCCCAAGTACTCAATGCTGAAAGTTTCCTAGAAGCCAATATGCTACAGTGCCTCTAACAGTTAGCCAATGTGCTACTCAAGTGGGCGGTGCCAGGTTGCCTGCCCAACCCCAGGACTACTTACCTGAAAGCTTACTCAGTACAACGATTTTTGAAACTAATGGAGCAACACCTATTAAATGATTCATAAAGTTGGTAAGAGGAGCTTTCCCCACCTCACACATGTGGTGATGAATGTACCATAATGTATGAGCTGCTTCACAGATCCAGGGGCTCTTGGAATTTATTTTTGCCCTAACAGTTGCTTAGATATAAGTCCCGGTATCTGACCATTGTAATCCCCTCTATTGTCAGAGAGGAAGTGCTGGACTATAGAAGTAGGGGCCGTGTGCTGTGATAAACTTCTCAGTGTCTTAATGTAAGGGTACATTCACACGGCCGCACAATTTGCAACCAGATCATGGCCCCCATACATTTCAATAGCTTCAGGTCACTGCACGGTGAACGTGTCAGGCCACTCTTCTGGATATTGAGGGAGGAGGAGTATCGAGTGCTCACCCCTCTCCCCTTCCTCTTCCATGCCCTGTGCTCACCTGGGATGCAGTCCATGCAAGCACACGGCCATGTAAATGAGTCCTAAGAGAAGATTATCATAACACATCCCCCCCCCCCTCCGACTCTGCTCCAGCACCTCCTCTCTGATATCAGAGAGGATTACAATGATCAGATACTGGGACTGATATCTCCACAACCATGGGTGCTAGAAAAATAATTCAGTGACCCTAAATGAGTATTTACATTATTGTATATTAATCACCACATGTGTGAAGTGGTAAAGGGTCCTCTTTAATGATATTGGGAGCTTTTTTGTCTTGTAAAGACATAAGTGGTCTATTCTTTGGGTTAGACAAGCACTTTAGCTTCCATGACTCCTGGCATAGCATGCAGAGTGACAGAGGGAAATATTATCTAGATTCCTAGATCTCTGATTTAAACTGTCCACAGGACCTCTTACCTAGTGAGAATGGGATGAAGGCCTCGTTTTTCTTGAAATTTCCTTCTGAATCAAGAAAGTGTTCTGGATAAAACTCTTCTGGCTTCTCGAAGCAACTTTCATCTCTGAGCACAGAGTGCAGCAATGGGAGGACACATGTGCCCTAGTATGAAAATAAGTAAGGTAAGTTTTGTTATATATGATTTTTGTCACATTTGGTGTAACCTATATCCAAAATATCCAATAAAAATATAATAAGTTTTAATGAGGGAGTCCCTTGTTCCAAATTTCCTTCACCAAATTAGCTAGAAAGAACCTTGCAAAGATGTATATTATTATAGTAATTTCATTGAATGCCATGTCCCCTCCATGTATCTTTGACCTAAACATCTAATACAGTCCCGCACATAGGAGCAGATTTACTTACCCGGTCCATTCGTGATTCAGCGGCGCATTCTCTGCAATTCGGGTCTTCCGGCGATTCACTAAGGTAGTTCCTCCGCCGTTCACCAGGTGTCGCTGCTGCGCTGACGTCCACCGATGCCCGCCGGAATGCCCTGAAATTCACCGACCTATTCCTAGTGAAGGTAAGTGCAAGTTTCGCAACACATTTTTTTTTAAATGCGCCGGTTTTTCCGAATCGAACGGGTTTTCGTTTGGCCACGCCCCCGATTTCCGCCGTGTGCATGCCGGCGGCGATGTGCCAAAATCCGATTGCGTACGCCAAAATCCCGGGGCAATACAGGGAAAATCGGAAATATTCAGGTAACACGTGGGGAAAACGCGAATCGGGCCCTTAGTAAATGGACCCCCATAATCTCTATTCCTCACAAAACCTTCTACTTCACTCTTCTTCTAACTGTTCTTTGCACAACCCTGTCCCAGACTTCTCCTGTGCATCTCCTGTACTGTGGGACATATTAGGCTTTGCCCTGAATTCCAAACCTTCAATACACAGTACAATACACAGTAACTGTTATGCTCCCTTATAGTTTTAATAAAAACTAAAAAGACCCCAGCGGGAGTCATTATTGTGTGGATGTCAATATCACTAATGCATCCACATTACCAATTACTAAAACATATGAGTTTGTTTGATTAAAAATATTGTATCTTTTATCACCTTTGGAAGAAAATAACCCATGAAGTTTATATCTCTGATTGTTGCATGTGGCAGGTTTCCAGGTACAATATCTCCAAATCTTTGAATTTCATGAATGACGGCATCAGTATACGGCATTTGTTTTCTGTGTTCTGTTTGTGGCTGAGCAAAACCTATAACATTTTCAATCTCATTTTGGACTTTTTCTGTTTAGAACAAAAAATGTTTTAATTAAAACGGGAAGATTTTAAGTCATCTAAACATGTTAAAATTGTTGCATTGCAATAGTTATTATGCCATATTAATTATATCTGGGGTGACTGCGGTCCCCATCGCGGTACTACAAAAATAAATGTTTCTAATAATAATAGTTATTTACATATTACTAAAATCAAAGAGGACTATAAGAATATGAAAATATCCCAAAGTTCCTCTCCTATACTATAATTGGCCAGCCAGATAAAACAATTACATTGTTAATCATCATAAATCTTTATTCATATAGCACCATCATATTCTGCAGAACTAAACAACAGGGTACATATACAAGCACAATAAGACTGATTAATAAGATTGTCAGATGATCCAGTAGCACAGAGGGACCTTCTCAAAAGAGTTTGGAACTAATAAGGAAGCAATAGAAGGTGACAAAGCTTGTACTCTGGTTCTGCCATTCTTCTTAAGGGATCAGAATAAAAAATAAAATAAATAAAGCTGCTGCATGAACCAGTCACCAGCTGCCCACTTATATACTGTGATTGGGAGGTGGGAATTAAAGACGAGAATACACTTAGATCACTTTGAGTATAGGTTGGGCAATACGCTGATAAGGTAGAGAGGTAGGGTGGAGCCACGTGATGAAAAGCTTTGTGGATGGAGGTGATTAGTTTAAACTGTATTCAGAAGGGGACCAATGCAGTGACTGGCATAGACCAGAGTCCTCTGTATAGCATCTGGATTGAAAAACAAGCCTGGCTGCTGCATGTACATTGGTGGAGAGAGTTTAGTAAGTTACAGGAGTTACAGTAGTCTAGAGGAGTAAGTTACAGGAGTTACAGTAGTCTAGAGGAGTAAGTTACAGGAGTTACAGTAGTCTAGAGACATGAATGGGTTGTAGAGGTTTCCATTGTAAGAAATGGGCAGATTCTGGAGATGTCTCGGAGATGCATGTGACAAGAGCGTGAAAGTGATTGAAAATATGGTGCAAAGGAAAGGTTGGGGTCCAGCACAACCCCAAGACATTGGGGCAACTGCCTTGGGGCTATGGTGATACTACAGACCGAGATGGACAGGACATGGTTTTGTTGGTAAACAGGTGGTGGAATGATAAGGTTTAGAAAGATTACATCTCAGGTAGAGAGAGGTCATGATGTTAAAGACAGCGGAGAGACAATGGCTGGTGTTCTGCAGTAAGGCAGGGGTGATGTGTAGTTGGGTATCACCAGCATGAAGATTGTACTGAAACCCAAATCTACTGAAGGTCTGTCCAATGGGGGCAATATAGAGGAAAGCGAGCAATATACATTGGTGCATCAGATTTCATTGGTTAATGCAAAAGACTTGAATGTCTCAACAACATAACATGAATCCCTTACTTTGGATATCAGGATATTTCATCATTAATAATAATCCCCATCGTAGAGTGGTTGAGGTGGTCTCCATTCCAGCGGCGAATAGGTCCAGCACCAGCATACTTAGATTGTTGTCATGATAATATAACTTAGATTCAGGCTTTTCCTTCATTATATAAAAAGAGAATAAAAACATTTAATGCATATGACCCAGTACACTTAAAGGGGTTGTCCCGGATCAATATTTTATAAATAGTGCCTGGGTCTGCTGTGATTAGAACTAATACTTACCTGTTCTTCTCTTTGGTAAGTATACAATGTGAGGGGCAAATGAGGGGGGAGGGTAATTATACTCTGTGGGCACATTAGGGGTGTGCTTAGAGGCAGGATCAGGGCAAGGCTGTGCAGGAACTAAAGTGGCCATATACAGCACATTGCTTTAGCTTCCTGTGGTTATGTAATGTTTGTGTTTGGATTAACTGAGCCACACCCCGCTCCTTGCATTTCAGCCCTGCCCAGCAAGGGTTACTAGCCTGATGGACAGTTTCCCCAGTGTGTCTGGGAACTGCCTTATATACCTGCCTATTCCCATCAGACCTTGCTTGTTATTTCAAGTCTTCCTGTGTATCTAGTGCTCTTGCTATCTTGTTTGGTATTCTGTGGTTTTTATTCAGTTCTGTACCTTTGCAGCCATCTTGACCTGACCTGTATATAACCCGCTTGATCTTGACCTGACCTGGGTATATCCCCCTGTCTTCCTGTATCTGTTGTTTGTCTCTCAGTATTGATTTTACCTCCTAGTGTTATCCCGCTTTCCCTGTCTCAGACCTGTGTTAGTATTCTGTGCACCAGTGTTAACACTGGTCTATACATGTATTCCAGTTACGTGTCCGCGTATTCTGTGCACCAGTGTGAACACTGTTCTATATCTGTATTCCGGTTACCTGTCCGCTCCACCATCCAGCAGCTGCCAGACGAGGTAAGTTTTCCCTGTCATCTTGTAGGGTCACTCAGGGACCGTCAGTTAGCTTCCTGATAGTGGGTTCGCCCTTGTCAGGGCGGTTTATCAGAGCGTGACTGTATACTATTTATGTGCATAGGTGTATAACTGTATATTGTATGTTCATGAATGTGTACGTAAACTGTATCTGCATGGTTGTGTATGTATATTGTATGTGTAGTGTGTCTGGATAGTGTATGTGCATAAGTGTCTTTGCATACTGTATGTGCATGAGTGTGTATGTATAATGGATGTGCAAGCATGTGTATGTATAGTATACAGTATGTGCATGACTGTGTTTGTATATTGTATGTGCATGAGTGTCTGTATACAAAACAGTATGCATATGTGTGTATGTATACTGTCTGCACATAAGACTAAAGGTGTATGAGTGTGTTTGTATACTGTATGTGCATGAGTATCTATGTATATGGCCATAAGTGTGCCTGCATAGTGTTTATGCATTAGTGTGTATGTATAGGTGCTTGAGTGTGTAGGTATAATGTATGTGCATGAGTGTGCATGTATATGTGCCTGATGAGGGTGTATTATATGCATATGAAAGGGAATTAAGTATTTGCCTGATTGATCTGTATATATGCATTAGATGTGATTGTATTGCAATGTAAGCGCTAATGGTAAATTCAAGCAATGTCTGGGTTTTTACACATTTTAATGCCTAGGTAGAGTCAAAGGTGTGTTCTAATTTCCAATAGATGATAATGATGATGGATTATGATAATTGTCTTCTGCTATGGAGGAGAATAACATGAATATATATTGGTTATCTATATCCCTGTGTGATTAGGTGAGAATGAGGCACAATGTAATACTAACCTCTTTTTGCTTGGCCAGGAAAGCATCAATGAAGCTCCTCTGATTGTTCACATCAAGTTCTTCTCCCTGTTTGGTAAATGTGGCCATGATAAAGTCCTGCATCTCTCGGAAATTTTCTGACAGTCTTCTATGGCTTCCTGGTAACCATCCGATCAGAGCGGGATAACTGTTATACAGCTTCATGTATACAGAAAACATTATTATTTATTTATAGACCACCATTAATTCCATGACAATCCCAAGACAAGAGCAAATGCAAGTACAAATACAAAAGTACAGGGATCAGGAGACAAGTGGAAGGAGGACCCTGCCTCTGGGGGCTCACAATCTATATGGGAGGATGGAGACATGAGGTGAGGGAGCAGAGCAGTTATTGTGTGATGTAGATCCTGAACAGGAGGGTTTTCAGGTTACGTTTGAAGGATTGGAAGGTGGGGGACAGTCTGACACATTTAGGTAGAGAGTTCCAGAGTATGGGGGAAGCACGGGAGAATTCCTGGATGCGGTTGTCAGAAGAGCGGATTATAATAGAGTGAAGCTGAAGGTCCTGTGAGGAGCGGAGATTACATGTAGGACGGTATTGGCTGATGAGGTCAGAGATATATGGAGGGGACAGGGTGTGGACGGCTTTGTAGGTCATGGTTAGTATTTGAATTGAATTTGCTGTGCAATGGGAAACCAGTAGAGAGACTGGCAGAGAAGAGAAGCCAGGAGACAGATGGATGAGCCGGGCAGCAGAGAGGAGCGGCAGAGGAGCAGCCAGGAGACAGATGGATGAGCCGGGCAGCAGAGAGGAGAGGCAGAGGAGAAGCCAGGAGGCAGAGGGATGAGCCGGGCAGCAGAGAGGAGAAGCAGAGGAGAAGCCAGGAGACAGAGGTATGAGCCGGGCAGCAGAGAGGCAGAGGAGAAGCCAGGAGACAGATGGATGAGCCGGGCAGCAGAGAGGAGAGGCAGAGGAGAAGCCAGGAGACAGAGGGATGAGCCGGGCAGCAGAGAGGAGAGGCAGAGGAGAAGCCAGGAGACAGATGGATGAGCCAGGCAGCAGAGAGGAGAGGCAGAGGAGAAGCCAGGAGACAGATGGATTAGTAGTAGAGTTCATGATGGATTGGAGGGGCCTTAGATATTTAGCTGGGAGACCACAGACAAGAATGTTTCAGTAGTCCAAGTGGGAGATGATGAGGACATGGACCAGCAGTTTTGTAGACTCTGGATTGAGGAAGGGTAGGATGCGAGAGATGTTCTTGAGATGGAGGTGGCAGGTTGCAGTAAGGGCCTGTATGTGAGGCTTAAAGAATAAGGCTGAGTCAAGGATGACTCCAAGGCAGCGGACTTTAGGAACTGGGGAGAGTCTTAAGCCATTAGTTGTGACAGTGAGGTCTGGTGGGAGGTATGTGTTAGATAGAGGAAAGATTATGAGTTCCATTTTGTCCATGTTAAGTTTTAAAAAATGGGAAAATAAGAAGGAGGATATGGCTGACAGACACTTTGGAATTCTGGGTAGAAGAGAGGAGATCTCTGGACCAGAAATATAGATCAGTGTCTCATCTGCATATGAATGGTATTGGAAGCCATGGGAGCTGATGGGTTGTCCTAGGCCAGAGGTGCAGAGGGAGAAGAGTCGGGTCCCAGGACAGAACCCTGAGGGACCCAACAGAGAGGGAGCGAGGTGAAGAGGTGGTGTGAGAGTGATAGATAATGAATGTCCTATTGGAGAGGTATGAGGAGATCCAAGAGAAGGTCCGGTCAGTGATACCAAGAGAACAAAGCGTCTGCAGCAGGAGAAAATGGTGAACAGTGCCAAAGGCAGATGACAGATCAAGAAGGGGGAGAGCAGAATAATGGTGTTTTGCCTCGGCAGACAGTAGGTCATTGGATACTTTCATCGGGGCAGTCTCAGTGGAGTGATTGGGTTGGAAACCAGATTGTAGTCTGTCATAGAGCGAGTTGTAAGAAAGGTAGGAGAATAGCTCCAGATGGACATCATGTTCCAGGAGTTTTGAAGAAAATGGAAGTAGTTAGATAGCGTGTGATAGTTCAGTAGAAAAGACCTACTCTATCTCTTCTAAAGGAAGTCCATCCATTAATTCAAAAGCCAAGAGGTGGATGTCCAAAATATTGGAGTCAACAAGTTGGCTCATCACATGGTCTATCAGTTCTGGTGGAACAAAAATAGCAGTGGAGGCTGACTGTATGCTTAGTTATAGTGAGATCACAGATATCCATCAGGCACTGTGTCATGTACATTACTGAAGTCTGGAATGGTGGACCAAAAAAGGAGAAGAAGCCTGGAGTTGTCATAAGAACCATTCAATCCGGTTGGCAAAAAAAGTGCAAAAAGTAAACAGTAGAATACTGGAAACATGGCTCTGATGGTGTAAGTGGGTCTGTGAGAATCAAGGGAAAAGGGGGCTTAGGAATCGGGAATTTCAAGGAAGTGACAAGTTTTGTGCAGGAAGCCTGATAAAAGTAGGGGCATAACTACAGGGGTAGCCATTGCTACCGGGCCTGTAAAAACAGGGGGCCCGGCCATCGGACATGACAAACTAAAGTATGAAGCACTATTGTATATATATTATGCTGCACATTATATTGTATGAGTGTATAAATGTATGGATGTTTGTATGTGATGTGTATATGCTCTATACGTGTTTAGATGTGATATGTGTAACCTCTATAGGTGTGTGTATATTTGATGTGTGTATCCTCTATAGGTGTGTGTATATGTGATATGTGTATGTAAATATACTGTGTGGCTTGTCTATACTGTATGTGTGTGTATATGCTGTATGTATGTCTATGGCACTGTATGTATGTGTGTATACGCCTTATGTATGTGTATATATGATGTGTGTATCCTCCATAGGTGTGTGTATATGTGATATGTGTATGTAAATATGTTGTGTGGCTTTGTCTATACTGTATGTGTGTGTATATGCTGTATGTCTGTCTATGGCACTGTATGTATGTGTGTATAAGCCTTATATATGTGTATATATGATGTGTGTATCCTCCATAGGTGTGTGTTTATGTGATATGTGTAACCTCTATAGGTGTGTGTATATGTGATATGTGTATCCTCTATGGGTGTGTGTATATGTGATATGTGTATCCTCCATAGGTGTGTGTATATGTGATATATGTAACCTCTATAGGTGTGTGTATATGTGATATGTGTATGTAAATATGTTGTGTGGCTTTGTCTATACTGTATGTGTGTGTATATGCTGTTTATCTGTCTATGGAACTGTATGTGTGTATTAGCTTTTATGTATGTGTATATGTGATGTGTTTATGCTGTATTGTGTGTATAAACTGTATGTATTTGTGAAAGCCACTTAAAAAATGCTAACAAAATAATTTACAATAAAAATCTTAATTTTTAGAAACAAAACTGTAAGAATACAGTTACATGACAAGAAATCTACAAAATCTACATCTCAGCAGATGCTAAATAACTGGAAGTCAAATTTATATAGGCAAAATGATTGCCTATAAAAAGCTGTAGTGGATGATGAGGCACAGTATGCAAATATGGAAGAGTTACTTACTTTCACCATGAGACTTTCCATGATTGTAATATTTTCGTTGACTAATCTCAAGAGCTGCAGTATTGTAGGGTCATCATACTCAAATCTCCGATCCAGGAGAATGGACACGATGATGTTGGCTACTGCAGTATTCATGATGGACTGGTTCTCAAAGGGTTTTCCTGAAATTAGGTATTTAGTCCAAATGTCAGTCTAATAGAATAAGATACTGCTCAGAATATGGTATTCTAATGGTATTGGTAATGGTACCACAGTGGTCCAGTGGGTAAGTGGGCACCATGCAGCTAGAGGCTGTTGTCTATGAAATAGGCAGTAACTACAATTCTATACTTTGTATACTTTGGGGCAGATTTACTTACCTGGTCCATTCGCGATCCAACGGCGCGTTCTCTGCGGTGGATTCGGGTCCGTCCGGGATTCATTAAGGTAGTTCCTCCGACGTCCAGGTGGCGCTTCTGCGCTGAAGAGCATCGGAACTCACTCAAGTTCACCGGCTTTTTCCTAGTGAAGGTAAGTGCAAGCTCCGTGACACTTTTTGTTTTTTAAATGCGGCGGTTTTTCCGAATCCGTTGGGTTTTCGTTCGGCCACGCCCCCGATTTCCGTCGCGTGCATGCCAGCACCGATGCGCCACAATCCGATCGCGTGCACCAAAATCCCGGGGCAATTCAGGGTAAATCGGCGCAAATCGGAAATATTCGGGTAACACGTCGGGAAAACGCGAATAGGGCCCTTAGTAAAAGACCCCCTTTGTGTCTCCATCTACTCCCCCACCCCCCACCCCTGATTTAGATTGTGAGCCCTCATGGGCAGGGTCCTGCAACTTGTAGTATTAATGCTGCTCTATAAATAAGTAAGGAAAATAATATGAAATTGCCTATAAGTAACTGATATATTGCCATTTACTGCTGAAAATTACTGGTGGGTCTATATATGAAGAACAGCTCTGTTTAATGTCAGCTTTTACAGACTTACACGGAAAGAAGGGCAATTTAACAATCAGGAGAAAACAATCTCAAAATCCCCTGGATATGTTTAATAACCACTTATAGTGACACAGGGCAGATATGAAAAATGGGGCCTTGTCCTAGAGGCCAAACTAGGGGTTAATGGGGCAGTAGGGTAATTATTTGTGCGCCTTGTATGTATTTATCAAATTTTGTCTGTATTTTTCTTGAGTGTAACAACTCACCTCCGTAAGATTTGAATGTTTGCATTAATTTTTCACATTCTTCGGAAATCTTATTCTCTATGGTCTTCCTCCCCATTCCAAAATCTCTCAATGTTGTCAAAGTGAATTTCCTCATCACTTTCCAGTTCTCTCCATGAGAAAATAGAACACCTGAATGATACAAGTGTATGACAGTCCATCAAACTCAGCTTAGTCATCCATTCAGTCTAAAGAGGCATCAGGTTATATACTAAAGAGGATATAACATCGCCTTTCAGATATTGAATATCATTTTTAAGACTTTTTAGACCAGAACCAATTCCCAATTTTCAGGACTTCCAGGACATGAAATTAAAAGAAATCTACCACCAGGATGAAGGATTGTAAACCAAGCACACTGACATACTGGTGTGTTCCCCCTCTGGCAGGATCTGCTCTTCTCTTAGCTTCTTATTCCCTGGTTTTTCCAAAAAAAGGATTTTAAAATTATGCAAATGAGTCTGAGGGGCCAAGGGTTCCATAGGTTTTAATGGAGCCTGGAGCTTCTCAGGCTTATTTGTATAATTTTAAAGCCTTTTATTCTTAAAAACATAGGAATAGGCATAGGAAGCTTAAAGAATAGCAGATCCTGCAAGTGGGGACGAACACCACTATGTAAGTGTGCTTGGTTTACAACCCTTGATCCTGGAAGTAGATGTTCTTTAAGTGTTTACATAGATGCTACAGATTTTTAAAAAAAATTCTTTCTCTGGTAACTATTTACACTATAGGGACTTGGGGTTAAGGGGAACCTATTACCTGTTATCTAATTAATAAACCCCAAACTATACCTTATACAAGACTTTAAAGGTGTCTCGATGGTTCTCATGTGTCTCCTCTACATTGCTCATTTGGACAAAAAAACTACTTTTATTCTCTCTTTTGCCTTTCAAAGATCCAGTCAAGGTAGTGGTAAAGCTCTTGAATGCAGTCAAGCTTCCTCGGCTCCTCGTGGCTGCTCCATCTCTTAAAGTAACCTTCAGTGCACTCCTCTACACCGCCCCCAGCTCCTTATCGATGTAGTCCTGTTTGTAATTTCAGTGCATGCCCAGTGCGCCTATCATCTTGTTGCTGTAAGAATATGTGGGTAGTCTTTTATATTAGAATAGGGGGAATATATCCAGAGCATCTTGCTGCTTGGAGACAGATAGCAGGGTCATGTCTGGAGAAGGCTGGAGTGCAATGACAGGAGGGGACACAGGTGCCACATAGCGCACAGGGCAGTTTTGTGAGAACCAAAGAGGTGCCTGGAACAGTGCCATCTGGTTTCATGTCACAATATGGCAGCCAAAGAAAGCAGGTGCGAGAGCACTGGAAGGAGCCGGCGGGTTGTGTGGAGGCTAGGCACCCCCAATGCAGAGTTGGGGCAGCCTGAGAAGATGGTTGGAACATCTGATTGTCTTTACTTGGTTTGGGAGCCAGGCTGGCAGCTTGGTGCCAAGAAGATGGTGGGAACGTTCAAGTATACTGCTGCAGCCGGAGCTCTGGAGGATACAGAGACATTTTCACTCCCCCCTAAGGACCGGAGTGGAGTTGAGATATAGGGCCAAACAGATATCAGGGAGCCGAAGCATTAAAGTAATCAAAACTTGTTTTTGGCCAAAGGAACAACACGGAGGAGACACATAAGAACCATTGAGACACCTTTACTGTCTTGGGATTGTTTGGGGTTTGTAACATAGGTTATAGGTTACAGATTTTCCTTAAAGTCTCTACAGAAAAATACTTACCATAGCCCTTTGATGTTATTTGGATTATTGCCATATCTGGCCTTGCAGATAATTCCTCGCCATAATTTATTAGGGCATCTTTTACCATTTCATAACCACATAGGACAACCACCTTATTCTGTCCAATCTGGAAGCTGAATATTGGGCCGTACTTCTTGGATATCTTAAAAACAGAACAGAAAAGAAAAATGTTTAAGCTTTTTAGCCTTACCATATACACACTGGTATAGCAGGAAATATTTGCAAACTGACCAGATAATGGGCACATTTACTTAACTGTCCACGTCGCAATCCCCGATCCGGAATGTCCAACGATCATGGATTGTGCTGCAATTCACTAAGATCGTGCACCAAAAACCCATGCTAAATACGGTGCAAAACAGAAATCAACTGTATCCGACGATAGCAGTCCGCGGACCCTTAGTAAATGAGCCCAAATTTCTCTCATTGTCCACCAAATTTACTTCTAATTCTCATAAAAAAAATGTAAAGAAAGTGTTCATTTTATTACGATAGACCAGTGACCATATCAAAAATTGGAGTTCACCAGGCGACACTTCTCGGTAAACTCCATTTTTTTTTTTCGACTGCTGTAGTGGTGGTGAAGGGATCTCTACTGATTAATAAACATGGTCATAAAACGTGAGAAACATAAAGTCATGAAAAACCGAAAAAGGCCCCATATGCAGTCTCAACCGCCCTTCAAAATCCAATACTAACAAACACCAAAAGGGCTTAGAAAAATAATAATTATACTTTATTCAGATAACAAAATAATACATATAAACAACTTCCTAAAGGGATTCCTGAAAGTTAAAATATAAGGGGAATCAAAATGTCCCAGATGGAAATGGGACTGACACAGATTACCTATGACCCCGCCTCCTTCACATGACCAAAAATGTGCCAAAAAAACATTTCAAATACGTATTATGCCCAAAAGTAGGAGGCTCCTGACGAAGCATCAGTGCGAAACGTGTGTCGGGTTGTTCCTGTTGGCCTTCCCTCTCACTGCCTCCGTGCCTTCTTTACAATGCCTTTGGGTAAGTGTGACCTGCATTTCTGACATTTACCAGTGCTGGATGGTACCTCCGGTTGACTGTGTTGTTTAACTGCATATAGGTCTATCTTGCCTATACTAGTCCTACTTTTGGACATAATACGTATTTGAAATGCTTTTTTGGCACATTTTTGGACTTTGGGGGCATGTGAAGGAGGGGGGGGGGGTCATAGGTACTCTGTGTCAGTCCCATTTCCATCTGGGACATTTTGATTCCCCTTATATTTTGACTTTCAGGAATCCGTTTTGGAAGTTGTTTATATGTATTATTTTGTTATCTGAATAAAGTATAATTATTATTTTTCTAAGCCCTTTGTTTGTTAGTATTGAAACATAAAGTCGTGACTGTTTGTATAACCATGTGTAATCCTCATGGTCATCTTAGGAACCAAACGATCAGCCATGATCTTATCCATAGTCAGATCTGATGGTTAAATGAGTAGGACATGGCAGGATATGGCCGGTGATAATTCATCCCTCTCAGACACCTAAAAATATCTAGTTAATAAACTTCATGAGAGCAATGAGAGAACGAGAGAAACTTAATGAGAGCAACTTAGTCCTCGTGATTGATAGGCTCCTGACTTAGTTATTACCTCTAGGAGGGACGTGTGGGGCTTTGATGAGTTGATCATGTGGATGTTACCAATAAACGGTAACGGTTTAGGTCCTGGAGGAAAATTCTGATACATGTTGTTATTCTTGTTGAAAATATATGCCAAAAACAAGAAGATAGTGACCAACAGAAATATTGAGATTGGGTCCATAGTGAATGGAAGTCTGCAGAATCTAGGAAAATACAAAATTGCACTTTTATTAGAAAACTTGTAAGAGACCGGGATTATAAATTAAAAACAATCATAACACAGATGTTATATGAAGTCAGGAAATGAATTTGTCATTTGAAGTGTGTTGTGAGCATCTTCTATCTCATGTAACTTTTGTACAGAGAGAGGGAGGAGGGACTTATTCTTAGCTTCTCCATTGACGTATGAGGAGAGTGTCTCAGTATGCCCAGACAAGTCTTACAAGATGATGAGCAATTTATAGTAATCAATGTGGATCTAAACCAGTAACATTACACATTAGACTGGAGTATCAAATATTTTAAATAGATTTTTATACATTTATTTGGACTTTTTGTTCTTAACAGGAAGATTTATTTAGCCAACTCCAGAAAGCTGCTGCCAAGCCAAATCAAATACAGTCAGTCCCTGGGCTACTTACAAGATAGGTTCTGTATGTATGTAAGTCAGAATTGTATATTTTATAATTATAACTAGTTTTTTCTTTCCCAGTGACAATTGGATTTTCCAAATGTTTTACTGTAATTGGACCAAGGATTTTCCATAAAGCTTCATTACAGACGCCTTACAGCTGATCTGGGACTAAAGTAACATCCAGAGAGCTTCACCAGAGGTCACAGTGGCCAGAGGGGTCCATCTGTAATGCGGGTGTCCTTAAGCAGGGGACCGCCTGTATTGGGATGCACTAAAAGAGACCTGGATGCTGATGACAAGAACACAGCTATTCCTCCTTATCAATGACTCGTCACAAAATCAAGAATCTGAGCCATTGTGTGAATTTTTGCCACCTGTATATAATAAAATGATAGCTAAGGAACCTGAATCAAACTTTAAAAGTCTTAAAGCATAAGGCAAGTAAGGGGACATTTTACCACCTTCATAAAAGGCAATTTTTTACATCATCAGATTTGTATTTTTCCACTGCTTTCTGGTGTTGTTAGAATTTTTTTCCCAGCCATTACCATTCAGGAACAATCAATATCATTATTTTGGACCCTCCACTATCAGATGGGAAGAGCACAGAACCACCCATATGCCCGCAGAGAGCAGTATAATGTATTACTTGTCCCAGTGCCCCCTGTCTAGTCTAAGCCTGTGGGCAAGCATGTGATAGAGTACAAGGTGGAGTTGGCCGATTCATTGAACATTTGTGGTCATTTGAATATTTCCCCAATTTCACATTAATCTATAATGTTTTGTGAGATACATCTGTTTACCAGAACTGTGTCTCTATAGACCTGTAGAAGGGGTTAATGAACATTGACTACATATCTCTATAGAGAAGCCATGAATTTCCCCATAGCAATAGTAGAAATAGTTTCGAAGGGAAAAAAAAAACAGACTTGTTTACTAAAAAAAAGCAGCTAACCTGACATGCTGTGTGTGGAAAGTTGTTTACCTCTTTAGAAGAGACTCAATGTAAGTCTATCAGAGAATGCTGTTTGTGCTGAAAAGTCTTCTCTCCTCTCCCAGTAGAAAGTTTATAAAGAGAACATCCACAGTCACTAGGGTCCTGCACAGGGCCGGTTCTAGGCAAAGTGGGGCCCTGGGCAAAACTAAAAGTGGGGCCCCAAAATAAAACAGTCACAGTCAGCAAGAGGCTCCTTTAGTATCGTAAAACAAACTGTAATATGGGAGAATTTTATAGGAGATAGATAGATGATAAATGGTCAGATTATAGGAGATAGATAACTAGACAGTTGATAGATATATAGACAGGAGATAGATAAGAAGCATCCTCACCCGGTAATTCAACCAAGGGGTATTAACCCTTTCACCGCCCGGCATTTCTGTATATTTTGTCGCGTTATTGACCAGAGCAATTTTAACAATTTTGACGTTCAAAAATAAAATCGAAATTACAACAAAAAGAATTAAAGTAAACTGCAGCAAACCACATATTTTCTGAAAGCAGACACTTGCCCCATTTTCAAAATTGCATTAAAGAGTTAGGCACCTTCATGCAATTTTGATTCAAACTGAAACATTTTATAAAAAATACTTAAAACGTGACTTTGATGGCAAAAAATGTGCTCCAGAAAATATTTACCTTCACATCTCCTAAATGTAATAGATGGACATGAGTAGAGTTCACAAATGTCCCATATTGATATGTTCACATAAATAAATCATCATAATATCACTAAAACTGTAATAACTAGCTAACTGATTTTCAGCTACAAAGTTTAAGACAGTCACATCCTGCAAAATATATCAATAAAACAGAAAAAAAAGTTAAAATATGTACAAATCCAGAATAGTTATATAAAAAAAATATACTTTCCTAAAACAGTCAGATGTGAGGAGATTATACAGACCCCACAACAAAATCCACAGGGGACACCAAACAATTTTTGCAGAAAATTGCACAGATCTATCATTCCGCCAAACCAAATGATTAGCATGAAAATAAGAAACAACATATGTCTATAAACTTTCCTAATGTGAACCCACTCCATTTACCGCTCAACAAAACCTCAGAAAAACCCATGAGTGATTTCCGGTTCATAAATATTTAGTTACACCATTTTGTTAAAATTTAAATCCTCTTTTATTAATTATTACCATTTAAAAACAACAGTATGACAGTATAACTTTAGAGTACAGTAAAAGGTAGGTTATCCTCAGGAGTTCCACTAGTGCCTCCCCACATCACAGATCAGCAGGTAAATATTATATATCAGGATGTCATGCCATACATCGGCTATTGGAAAAATATCCAATGTATGGCATGACATCCTGATATATAATATTTACCTGATGATCTGTGATGTGGGGATGCACTAGTGGAACTCCTGAGGACAACTTACCTTTTTTTATTCAGGTATGTTGTCCATTCTTCCTTATTATTACATGTTAACTTCCTGGTGTCTACAGTGTTAATGTTATATTTAAGTATCCTGGGCCTACCAACTGTGGTTAAAGGTGGTGGGAGTGTAAGAATATTTCTCAGTAATGTAGATGTGCGCCATAAATGAGGCATATGGATATACCCTAAATGTTTGACAGTCGAAGATCCTCCCTGATCAGCAATGAGTTGATCCCTTGACTCTATGAAGTTCAGGAAAGAAAGGCAGTGACGTCCTATGCAAAATCGTCCAATGCTTTCTCTGTTAATACTAAGAAAACAATACTATCTCCACTTTAAGGCACTGCAGGGGGTGGTCATGACTTACCACAGAGTGTTGAGATCTTCTCTGTTGCTCAGGGTCTGACGCTGGGAGTATTTAAGCTTGTGATGACATCACAGGTGGAATTTGCCCCGAGCAGGTCTATAAACATGACGGCTTGTCTCTGATTGCCTTTAAAGCTTTTACAGTTGTCATACATTTCATTATTACATCAGTTCTCACTTCCATTCATTATCATTGCGCTTTAAGAAATATAGTAGTATTACTACTAGTATTAGTAGTATTTATACTAAGCATTGCTCATAGTCATAACACTTTTTAATTTTTCCATTTACAGAGCCTTGTAACCCCCACCAATTATATTTCTTAGCAATAGAATTTGTGAATACCTCTCTTATGACATGACTTTTATCAACAATGATAAAAATATAAATTAGGATATATGAAAAGTTGTTCTACATATGCTCTTTACAGGACAATGCTAACCCTAAGAATAATTACACCTGAAATGCAGAAGACAAACGTAACCATTCCAACACTGTTGAGATTTGACAGATCCAATAATGGGGCTCATTTACCAAGGGTCAGCGGAGCACATTTTCGTCGGGTTTCCCGACGATTTCCGTTTTGCGTCGCATTTAACAGGTTATTATGGCGTACGCAATCGGATTTTGGCGCATCGGCGCCGGCTTGCACGCAACACAAATCGTGGGACGGGCCGTCGGACAACCCGATGGATTCAGACTACGGGCAAGATTTAACATTTCAAATTGTGTCACAAGACACACAAGACACGCACTTATAAGCACCGGGAAGAAGAAGGTGAACTCCGGCGGACCTCGTGGAAAGCGACAGATGCAGGAACTCGGGCGCACGAGCTTCGTGAATCGCAGCGGACTTCGTCTTCATCGGACCGTCCGGATCAGAGATAGCGACAGGACCAGGTAAGTAAATTTGCCCCAATGGGTGACGGTCCTGTCGGGATCCCGCAGTGTGTTGTCGAGGATTCGGGTCCAGCGCAATTCACTAAGCTCATTCGCCCGAGTTCCTGCATCCGTCTCTTCTGCGCCGAGGTCCGCCGGAGTTCACCTTCTTCTTCCTGGTGCATGTGACTGCTTGATCTTGCGACACAATCACGTTTTTAAATTCCACGGTTTTGTCTGAACACGTCGGGATGTCCGACGGCCCGCCGCCCGATTTCTGTTGCGTGCAAGCCGGCGCTGATGTGCCAAAATCCGATTGCATGCGCCAAAATCCCGGGGCAATTTGGCACTGAACGGAAATTGTCGGGACACTTTTAACATTCTAAATAACCTGTATTACAACCCCTGCTAAACTGTGCAAGTGCCATTGGTACGACTCATGCACAGTAAGGCCACGATTCTGTCCCGACTTCACTTGCAACATTGCAAGATGATGCTCCGGCATGGGATCTGTTGATGTGAGTCCAATGTACCTCTTCGGACTCTAAGTCTTCTTCATATGTAAAGACTTTAAAAAGGTCGATTTGGGACCCTAAACCACAGGTCCTTCACATGTCTTCTTTAAAGGTTGGAGAGATGGTTGATAGCAGCTTTGTCTGTGTCTGTGTAGCGGGCAGCAAAGCTGGATTTCTTATTGAAAGAGAATGAGATATTCTTGCAGTTTACCTCCCACCACCACATGGACACCAAACCTCACAAGACCATGGACAATGGTGATGCCATTTGTAGAAAATAAAGCAGACTTACTTTTCTAAGTTAGAAACTTGTATTTCTTCATTGTATTCATGATGTTTGATTTCATTTTTTGATTTTTCTTGTATTTAATGTAATAAATCTTATGGTAAATGTAGTTGCACAAGTTGTAGTAACGTGTTACTGCTTATTACTGTAATTTTACATCATCTTGTATTGCACATTCCTTCTATGAATACAATCACGTGCTTGAATTTCCTGTAAGACTCTCGTGACCTTATTACCTACAATAAGCGTCTCATGTAATTACCTTTCCCCTATCCAGCTCACCTGTATTATATCATTCTCAGTGTTTCACGCCACACCTCGCATCACGACACTATGAAGATCAGTTATACTAGGATTGTAAGAGCAAACATTGGGCATTTGTATTATTTTGTGAAAAATAAGCAGTATTCATCATCAGATAACATTACTTTGTGAAGTGAGCCAAGTCCAAGTGGGTGAAAATTATTTACTATAATAGAAATTCAGGTGAGATCATAAAATTCTGATTGAGTGCAGGAAATATTAAGGGGTCGTTACCAAACTCCTCTGTGATGTAGCTTCACGGGTGATTACACTGTGCATGGACACTTCCCCCCTCCCACTATGTGAGATTACAGCAAGCAGAGGTAGGGGAAAGGGTTCTTGCACATTGTAACAGACTGTGAATCTTGACAGTCACGGTGCCTGGATCTATGACTGTTTCTGGTTTATCATGAAGGATTTTGACGGTACATTTCCTTTAAGTCATAACCAAACTCTACAAATGTGTTACCTTCATGATCGTACTGACCCAAAGAGTAAAGCGTGGTGTGGATTGCATAGTTATAGTTTTAATAACAATAAAGGCCAGAGAAAATGGTGCAACTCTGTTTTTTCCCCAATTTTACTACATGTGCAATTTTTTAAATGGGTGGGCCCCTCTTTTACATGAGTTGCCCATGTGCCTTTACTGCTACTTACTTTAGTGCAGTCTGCAGACTCTATGTAGATATTTGTACAAAGGTACATGTACATTCAGAGACCTGTCTAATGGAAGAGATTTAGTGAAAAATGACCGACCCCTTTAAGCTGCCTTGTTTATGGCACAGAGTAGTAAATGGTGCCACTAGAAATTACATTTTGGCTTGTGGAAAGAGTGGAGTGAAAATCTGAAACGCAAAAAATGGAAAAAATAAACTTGTCCTGAAGGGGCAAATGGGATCACTGGGATCTGAATTTAATTGTATGCACCTTGAGGCTACTTTCACACTGCCGTATAGGGGAAGTATATATACGTACTCTGTAGATGGCAATGGGAGCTTGGCGCCCTACGGGAGCGATACGGTGCCACACACTTGCGGCACCATACCGGTCTGTAGCCGGGAGAAAGATAGGGCATGTCCTTTCTTTCCCCGGAATATTGCGCTGTACCCCATGTTTCTCTATGGAGAGGGGCAGGGTTGAGCGGCGCTCATCCCCTCCTCCTCTCCCCGGCGCCGACATGTGCCCGGCATACTACGGTACGGCAGGCACACGTTAGTGTGAATGTAGCCTGAGTTTGTAAAATTAGCAGATTGTATCATTAACTCTGGTCCAGCATCACCTCTAACATCACCTCTGGGCCTCCACATAGCAACGTAGGCTGATGGGAAGCACCTGCTGGGTCAGAGGTAAGGACCGAAGTAATAATGAATCTGCTATTTCTTACCCTACTTGGGGTCCTTCAAATGTTTTTGAAAAAAGTCTCAGCTTTCACATCTGGATAAATTTCATAACTCAGGGAACACTGCAGAAAACTAGACAGCGGAGAACTTCAAAGGAGCAAAAATATTCATAAATGAGCACAAGCACCTTGGACAGTCTCAAAAATGTAAGAAAAATGCGAGCCAAAAGTTTGATACATGGGCCCTAATGATTATATATTTACAGTACAGTAAGGGTAGAAAATGGCAGTCTGGGGGATATTTATCATAACTTTTGGGCGTTGCTTTGCACAGTTAATAGATATGTCTCTAATTTGTGACTTTTTTGGGTGCAGCCTAAAATAGGTCACGTTGTGGTCTTGAGTGCCTGTGCTGTATTTGACGTAGTGAATGGCTGTTCTGCAGATGTTTGCACTGCATCTATCTTTATTTTGTGCCTAAAAAGTTGCAAAACAAAATGCAAAAACTGTGTTTCCCAAATGAAAAATTAACTGTATGCAACATGAAAAAATCCTTCAGCACATCATCATCTCAACATTAAAATTTCCTCAAATAACGATTTCATCGTTTTCTATAGGACCATCTCTCCTTGTGGGATTATTGTCAATCTTAATGTGCAGATATAATAATATCATCAGACTCCATTTCCTACATTATAATAAAAAAGCCAAAGACTCATTTCAGCAATTTTTTTTTAATTTTTTTTGTCTGTAACTTTTAGTCTCTGCACTTACAACAATATGTAGTCTGGACATTGTACATGCAGTTAGATTTTTTGTGCAAACATGAAGCTCAGAATGTTCTATCACAGCTTTTTGAGGGCCAAGTCTTTATGCTAAGCCTTCGAGGGACGTGTCTTATGTGCCACCGGTGTTGGGACCCCAGATTCAGGCTTCTTGGAGTGAATTACTGTGAGTCTTGTTTGCAAATCTCTTGTAAAAAAAAGTCCCAGACTATTCAGAGTTGGATGAGGAGAGAATCCATTTGGCTGTTGGGTTGGATAGTGCTGTACTGAGCAATTCAACGATTCCTTGGACACAAAAATCAAGGTCAAGTTTTTAATGTATTGTGTTTTATTGTTTTGTAAAATTCCTCAAGACTTAATATTACACACAGCATGAATGTTGTTGCACTTTGATTATGTACTATGTAATTTTATAAGTTGATTTAAGAAGAAAGGAGATAATACATATAAGATATAACGGTAATGGTGCCTGGATCTATAAGTGTCCCCGGGTTTATCATGATGGATTTTGATGGTAGATTTCCTTCAGACCCTTAGATATTGATCATTTACAAGCAATTGCACAGATTTCATAGGGTAATGGGGCACTAGTTAACCCTGAGCCAGGGGTGAGGTCCAGCTTTGCCCCCGGTGGGGCCTGGAATGTGAAGTTCTGTAGAAGGGTCGTGAAGAACAGGAAGAGCTCCATTTTTGCCAGGGTCTCTCCAGCACAACTTCTTTTACCTGGATGAAATAGAGATGGACACTATTCATTTATGCTTCAATCATTACTGTGCCCTTATCTGTAATCGCCAGTGCCTGCCCTGATCATGCACCTCCACTTGTGCGGAACCCAGATACACTAATACAAAGGCAAGTGCTGTAGCTACCCTGATTCCTTGAAAATAAGGCTTTCAAGCTTAGAAATATAAGGCTTCCCCTGAAAATAAGATCTAGTGGTCATTGCTACATCTCCCCCTTACCATACAGTAGCATTAGTAGATCATTTAGATACTGCAAAAGATTGGGACATGAGTTAAGAATTCAAGGGGTTAAATCACTGACTGTTGCGTTGCAAATGCTAAAAGCAGCTACCTGGACAAGAAGAGGTCATTGGAGGAAAGTTCTATTGCATAACATGAGAGATTGGGGCCAATGATTCCAATACAAATGAGTCACAAGAAATTCATCATGTGATTCAGAGTTTGTAGAGTTTTAAGGATGTTAAGAAGTTGTTGACATGATGTTACCGTAGATTGTTTTACATGGAAATAGAGTCACAAGACTTTCTTGATGGAATTCAGATGCATGTGATGGCAGGACTACAGGATATTAACATATTTTCATCTTTTTTGTTCATTAATAAACATATATTCTTGTTAATGGAGAAATAAGATCTAGTGACTCTTAAATAAATAAATATAGGACACTGTCTTCTTTTCGGGGAAACACAGTATTATACTAACCATTCTGTTTGTTGGAGGTTCATGTGTTTGCACCCTGACCGAACTGAAAACGGGCGTCCCTAATATTTATGACACGTGAAATCTTCTATTTGGACAGAGGAGCACAATTCATGAGGTGAGATGACCACTTTACTCTACCCTGATGACTGAGGTGGCTTCCATGGGGCTCATTTACTTACCCGGTCCTGTCGCGATCCAGCAGCGCGTTCTCCATGGAGGATTCGGGTCTTCTGGTGATTCACTAAGGTCGTGCGCCCGGTGTCCACCAGATGTAGCTGCTGCGCCGAGGTCCGCTGGAGTTCACCATCCTATTCCTGGTGCATGTAAGTGCGTGTCAAGCGACACTTTTTTTTGTAAATAGCGTGATTTTTCCGAATCCGTCGGGTTTTCCGACAGACACGCCCCCCATTTTTTGTTGCATGCAAGCCGGTGCCGATGCAACACAATCTGATCGCGAGCACCAAAAACCCGTGGTAATTCAGAGCAAAACGGTAAAATTTTGAAAACCCGTCGGAAAAACGCAATTCGGACACTTAGTAAATGTGCCCCAATGTGCAGGTTGTCCCTTAAGTTTCCCCAGAGATCGTCCCAGGAGGAGGAAGATGTGTGCAACACCCATTGTTAAACAGGGTAACACAAGTTTGGGGTTGTATGTTTTATTATAAAAAACTATTAACTAGACAGTATGATTTTAGTGTCCAAAATAGCAGCTAACTCTTCTTCACGTGCTATGACATTTTACATGTCCCAAATACAAGTGTGATGTGAGTTGGATGCTAATGATGATACACGTTATTCCTAAAACTTCGTGCATCGGGTGCTTGAGTAGGTTACTATACTATCGAATTTTCAAGAAAACTTGGCACTCCTTATTCGATTTATTTTTAAAAATTGTTGGTAAGTGAAAATTAGACAGCCTGATGAAGGTCTGATGTGTATAGACCGAAAAGTTGCATGTTAAATGTGGATTGCTACTCTAATTTTCACTTGAATAAAAACCTACAATTTAAAAAAATAAACCAAATAAGGAGTGCCAAGTTTTCTTGAAAATTTGATGTGAGTTGGACACATCCCAATCACTTGTGTGTAAGGGGCCTAACTGTTTTCATCACCAATTTCATGGAAGTCTCGGAAAACCTTCTCTCAACGTTCAATACTTTGGTCATACATCATTCTCTACATTCACATGTTCCTTCTAGTGGCCAACAGCAATGTACATAAAAAAAATAATTAAATACAAATTTCTCTTTTCTCTCTTACCAATTGAGAATGGGATGAAGGCCTCGTTCTTCTTGAAATTTCCCTCTGAATCGAGGAAGTGTTCGGGATAAAACTCGTATGGCCTCTCGAAGTAACTTTCATCTCTAAGCACCGAGTGCAGCAATGGGATCACAGTTGTGCCCTAGTATAAAGTAGAATTATTAAATAAAATAAATAAAGCAATAAATAAATAATCAATTACAGGAGCTCAGACGTGTGTGCAATTACATCTACATGTACTTGGAGCATTGAGTAAAAAGGTAAGTTCCAAGGGACATTGCCATATAAATGTCTTATAATGTTTTTAAAAATTTTTATAAACTTTAATAGAAGTGACAAATCTGTCATCACCTTTGGAATACAATAACCTCTAAAGGTTATGTCTCTTATTGTTGCATGTGGGACATTTCCAGGTACAATATCTCCGAATCTTTGAATTTCATGAATGACGGCATCAGTATACGGCATTTGCTTCCTATGTTCTGTTTGTGGTTTAGCAGATCCCATAACATTTTCAATCTCCTTTTGAACTTTTTCTGATCAAAGAGGAAAAAGATAGTTATGTTACAATACAGAGAAATCCTTTATGGAAGACCATAAAAATTACATTTACAAGTATATAATTCAGTATTCTAACAAATACTTTCATTGACTTGACCATCTAAGACCATTCAGTCTATGTGTGTAACTTTACTCTTTTACTTTAACAGTTTATAAAAGTAGGGGTTGTCCAGATAAGTTTTATGAGGTAAGGGGCAGTAGTGTGATTCTCTTGCAGTGGTCCATGCACACTAACGTATGGTGGACGTATATATATGGCCGCAAATTTACGGCCACATATACGTCCCTCATAGTTGTCTATGGCACCCGGGATCACCGTACCATGTTGTGGCCACAAAAAAGATAAAGCGTGCTCTATTCTCTATACGCGTCCGAAGTGTGCCCATATGGTTACGGCCGCATGGGCACACATAAGTGTGCATGAGCCATTACTCTGTATACTGCAGCCTCTTATACTTCCTTGCTGAGTCCCTTTAAATGCGGATACTATTACTACTACTAGTATTCAGACTGGGGGTGGGTTTCTGGGGAGATGACTAGTGCGGCTTTGCCTCTAGTCTGCTCTACAATAACAACTCATACAGTATGTATATATCACTTGTATATGACATGTAATTTGCAATGTGAATGTCTTTTCCATTTATTTTATTTTTAAGAACCTAATTTATTACCTGAATAAAATTTGTATTAATTTGGGGCATCTGTGGTTCCCATTGCTGTACCACAAAATAGATTTATATTTATTATCTGCATGTAACTATGATTAAGAGTACAGGCGGTCCCCTACTTAAGGACACCCGACTTACAGACAACCCATAGTTACAGACGGACCCCTCTGCCCACTGTGACCTCTGGTGAAGCTCTCTGGATGCTTTACTATAGTCCCAGACTGCAATGATCAGCTGTAAGATGTCTGTAATGAAGCTTTATTGATAATTCTTGGTCCAATTACACCAAAAATTTTGAAACTCCAATTGTCACTGGGGCAAAAGAAAAAAAATTGTCTAGAACTTCCATTATAAAATATACAGTTTCGACTTACATACAAATTCAACTTAAGAACAAACCTCCAGACCCTATCTTGTATGTAACCCGGGGACTGCCTGTAAACACATTATTCAGCAAATATTTTAAAAAAAATTCTAGCTCAACCATATGAAATAATTATATTGCATACTATATGATGCTTAATGATACATAATTAACATAATGATACATAATTAATTGATTTCACCAATATTAATCCTTACTTTGGATTTCTGGATATTTTATCATTAAGAGTAATCCCCATCGCAGAGTGGTTGAGGTGGTCTCCATTCCAGCAGCGAACAGGTCAGACACCAGTACGCCAAGGTTTTTGTCATGATAGTATAACTTAGATTCAGACTTGCCCTTCATTATATGAAATAAGAATAATTGTGCTTAGTGATAATTATACAGAAAAGTATGACAAAAATAATAAAGACTATTGTGTACTCCTAACTTTACCAAGAAGATTAGTTAGAATACAAGAACTAGCGATATCTGTGTAATTTACATCAACAATTAAAGCACTGGATGCATAGATGAGAAAATTTAAGGGGTTGTCCGAGACAATGGTGACCGAGAGGGGGCTGCTTAAAAAAATAAACATTTACTAACTTCCTGACTCTCTCCCTGCATCCTTCCTGCCATCGCTCCGGCCCGTGCCCAATGTAAAAAAGCAGGGGCTCAGTCTGCATTCCGGCCAGCTGAGGTGGCTGGCCGAGCCCACCCGTCCCTATTCCCAACGCAGTGTATGGGGGACGGCTAGGCGGGGGTGGCCACCTTGGCTGGAAGCTGAATACAGCGCAGCTTCCAAGCCCCTGTTTGTCCGGGGCACGGACCGGACCGATGGCCTTGCGGGAAGCCGGGAGGATGCCATAGTTCTTTTTTTTAAGAAACCCTCCTGGTCACCATTGTTTTTATATACAGTTTTGGACAACCCCTTTAATTCAGAAAACCAATATCTCTCCCATGGATGTGGCAATAAAGATGAGAGCCACTGCCACTCCAAATAATGGAATTTTAATTTCAACCTGATGCATCCTATACACCCCGACATCTGAGGTTGAGTTGTAGGATGGGTGGTGGATAGGTTATGCAGAATAGATGGCCTTTCTAACCAACAAAAGTTGTTAGATTCAGATAATTTTTTTACATACACAATCCTATCACCAACCTCTTTCATACCACAATATCATACCTACCTCTCTTTGCTTAGCGAGAAAGACATCAATGAAGCTCCTCTGATTATTCACATCAAATTCTTCTCCCTTCTTGGCAAATGTGGCCATGATAAATTCTTGCATTTCTTTGTAATTTTGCACCACTGTTCTGTGACTCCCCGGTAGCCATCCAATCAGAGTGGGATAACTGTTATACAGCTCCATTGGAAAAAAAATAAGTACAATTATCTAAATGAAAGTTGATATAAGACATAAGATATAAGACAACATAAAACCTAATCTCAGATGTCTGGAAGATCATCAGCTCTCGCTATTACATGCTGAGTAAATCTTCACTGGTCTACCTCCATATTCTTTGCTGCTTGTAATTACCGGTATGTTTTTTTGAAAAACATACACTTAAGGAGAGCTAAAAACCAGAGAAGGAACTCCAAAAACATCCTATCAAAAATGTAGTTTTCTTCATTTCCAGAAAGATGTACTGACCATTAGTGATTTTTTTCTTTAAGTGGAACTTCACGTCCCATAGTCAAGAACTTCTTAAACATCCTCTGTCTTCTTTAATAATTTTAAAGCTACAAAGCTAATTCTATGGAAGTTGATGGTGTTATATAGATAAAGGTTATTACTATTATTAATGTTTTATACATATTTTTTGAAGAGAAAAACAGGGAATTCAGAACTTCTAAAACTTCTTATTCTTTATCAATCCATCTTAAAATATAGTCGGGTCGAGGAGGGCAGAAGCTGTAGGCGCACAACGAGACTGGATATAAGTTTTCTCCAAAAGGATTTATTTAAGATAAAGGGAATAGGTCACAGATCATCACTCTTTATCTTAAATAAATCCTTTTGGAGCAAACTTATATCCAGTCTCGTTGTGCGCCTACCGCGTCTGCCCTCCTCGACCCGACTCTCAGACTCCAACCGGCCTAGTCCCCTGCATTTGGAGACCACATTGAAGCTCCGGCTGCCACAGACCTTTGACATTGCATAATAACACTGGAGTTGTGCCTTGTTGAGCACAACTCAACCAGGTGAGCAAACTACTCAACCATACAAAATATTCACAATCCAACAATATTACCCTATGAGCGCTTTTTGTTTCCACTATTATCCTCCATCTAAAAATATAAGGTGTTTAGGTCCATGTAAACGGCAACGCATTTCAAGTCCAATGCACTCTTCATCTCGAGAAGCCAAAGGGATTTGGATCTTTTGCACAGATAATACACACGTGGAAGTTCTTTGTATTGTATCTATGACTTATACAGAATAACTTACCTTGACCATTAAACTTTCCAGGTACCTGATATTTTCATTAATTAAATTCATGAGCTTCAATATTGTAGGGTCATCGTACTCAAATCTCTCATCCAGCAGTATGGACACGATTATGTTGGCTACTGCAGTATTGAGGACAACCTGGTTATCAAATGGTTTTCCTAAAATTAGATTGAAAGGTTTCAATTAGAAATTGTTGTTGCTTATTACCGAACAAAAAAGAATGTGAAGATTGGGAGAGCATGTAACCAATTTTCTCTTCACCCCGAGCTATCTACAGTATGCAACAACTTTTATTATATCTCCAATGTCACGGATGCCCCTGCGATCCACGTCTCAGATGGCAGGCACACCCGTGCCCCTCTCTGTGGTGGTGCCCCGTTATGAGTCCACTCACCTCTCTGCTTTCCTGCTCCCGTCCCACTGATTGGTGCTGGCCACTTCCCAGGTTCCCATAAAGACCGGCGGTTCCCTGCATTCCCTGCGGGATCTTTGAGCTACATGCCATCGAGAAAGCTTCCCTCCATGATTGTTGTTTCTGCTCTGACCTCCCATTGTGACCCCGGATCTGACCCTGAACTTGCTCCTTCGCTGCCAGCCCTGACCTCCTGCTCCGTTCCTGATTCTGCACCATTGCCACCTGTCCTGACTGTCTGCCTGTCCCCCACCTCGAGACTGCCTAGCGTTCCTGTATCTCGACCTTGTACCACCGAGGACAAGTTGCGCCTGTGGAACGACCTGATGGCACCACCGCGCAGCAAGACCATCCTGTTTTTCAGTGGGCTCTGGTGAAGACCAGGTGGCACTTGGATAACGATCCCAGGTGTCGGCTTGTGTCACCGGCCGTGGTGGTCCAGGGGTTTCACTACCCCAGAAGCCTGACATTCAACATTATAATTAGAAATGAATGGACCTAAATTTTCTATTCGGTGGCATCCTGCGCAACCCAGATTTATTGCTAGATTGCCGAAGTGGACACTCCTGGCCAATCAGAGCCATGGCTAGTTGCTACAGTTGCAATCCATCAAAATGTTTAGGGTACGGGTTTGGGTTCACTCATCTCTGATTATAATGTATTGTAGTGCACTCACCTTCATAAGATCTTAATTTCTGCATCAAGATCTCACATTCTTCCGATATTTTATTCTCTATGGTCTTCTTCCCCATTCCAAAATCTCTTAATGTTGTCAGAGTGAATTTTCTCATCACTTTCCAGTTCTCTCCTTGAGAAACGATAACACCTAAATGAAATAAGAGTCAGTTACTCCATTAAGTGATTTATTTACACTAGTAATATTCAGTAATGCTGAGTAATGTCCTCCATGCTGCTCCTGGTGAGTAAGAGATGTAAGGAACAATAATTCCCACTCCTACTCTTACTCTGTAGAATCTGCCATTTGCTGTTTATGACAGAAAGCCAGGGGCTAAAATTTAGAGGGTGCAGAGTTAGAAGTGGCCATGGAGCCTAGTGTGGGCTCATTATAAATGTAACCGAACAGTCAGGGGTCTTGTTTCAAAGTGGACTAAGTGGGCCCAGGAGCTTCAAGCTACGTCTATACAGACTTCATATTTGCTAGTAACCTCCTTATAGTCATGTGAATGTTTAAGTTTGTACAGAAAGGATCTTCTTTATGATATTAACAACTGCCCAAATAAGACACTCCCAGCATTTATAGAGGTGCAGGGAACCTGCAAAGACCGAAAAATAAAGTCAGATTTATAACCGGTCATTTCTGGATCTGCTCCCTCATCTGTTCCTGCAAAGCAACAAAAGCACCAAGTGGTCCAAAAATATAATTGTCCATCACTGTTGATAATATCGACCCATCAATCACTAATAATCAGCTGAAGAAACATTTACCATTTCCTTTGGTTGTTTTGGAGAATATCGCTGCTTCCGGTCTTCCAGAAAATTCCTCGGCATGGTTGACCAGAGCGTCTTTCACCACGTCATAACCGCACAGGACAACAAACCTATCCTGTCCAAAATGGATGCTAAATACCGACCCGTACTTTTTTGACATCTGAAATTATAACCAGATCATAAGAAGATAAAAAAGCAAAATAAAACCTAAAGATTACACATTATAATATAACTAAAAGGCAAACTATTTTATTCTGAACACACTAAAAATACAAAATGTTCCAAAAAAAATACAAATAACTGTAAATATAATTCCTTCTTCGGCCTTTTGATCATTTATTACCTGTAGAAAGGATGTTTGGGGCTTTGTTGTGCTGATCATGTGGATATTTCCGATGATCGGTAATGGTTGAGGTCCTGGAGGAAAATTCTGGTATTTGCCATTTTTTCGATTGTTGAAAAAATGAACCAAAAATAAGAAGAAAGCCACTGACAGAAGAATTGAGACCGGGTCCATGGCAAACAGGATGACAAAGAAAACTATAAAAATGCAAGATAAGACATGTGTAAGAGAAATAGTTAAACAATAAAAACATTACTAAGTAAAAACTCGACAGAAATGGACGAACCGATACTCCTCTCACCGATCTCCCAACACTCCAATCCGAATTCCACTTTCTGCTCCTAACTAGACCTACAGGAAAATCTAGGTATTGCATTCTCAGCCAATCAATGGCTGAGACAGATCATTGCTGTGGCCACTGATTGGCTGAACAGGTATTTCCTGTGCACTGAAAAATGAGCAGGAAGTCGAGTCCAGCATCGGCACAATGAAGAGACACAAGGTTATGAGCGGAGGTGTACCTGAATACAATTTGTACCCCTTTAAGTAACTGATTGAAGAGGGAGCCAGGAGGCCATGACTCTTTAGATATAAGTATTTGCTTTCTAGGAATATTTTACCCAGTATGAGGCAGTATTGTAGATAATATGAATGTCTAATATTTGGCCACTATAAACACTGTATTTGATAAGTTAGGATCTCTCACCAACTATGAGTGGCCCCTTAAGAGTAGACTCAATGACTTACCTTAGAATGTAGACGACTTCTCTCTTCTGCCTCTCGCTCTATGAATGATCTGGGAGATCGGGTATTTATAATATATGACCTGTGACTCACTCGGGGCGGGCCATGAACATTGTGTATAATGTATAGATAAGATTATCTTTCTGCTTCGCTTTAGTTTGCTTGTCATCCTAGTTGAATAGTTATTTGTACATTATTGCATCAGTTCTTGTCTCCACCTCCTTCATCTTCCTTAACCCCTTAAGGACCAAGCCACTTTACAGCTTTCGAACCAAGCTCCATTTTTTTTTTAATCTGACCAGTGTGGTTATAATCTTCAAATGCATTAACATATTCAAGTCATTTTGAGACTGTTTTCTTGTCACACATTGTACTTCAAATTAAAGATGATATTGTTTTATTATGGGAAAAAAATGGAAATTTGGCAAACATTTCGAAAAAAAATCTACATCAAAATTCTAAATTCTTTGCTTTTCAGTCATAGCACCAAAATAACTTCATAACTAACATTTCCTGAATATCTGCATTAAGGCTACATTCACACTGACGTATGGAGGACGTATATACGGCCAACGTATATACGGCGAATATATGTCCTCCATAGATGTCAATGGGCGAACGGCACACGTGCGGCACCGTACCCCTCCGTACCCGGAAAGAGATAGGACCTGTCCTATCTTTGTCCGTAGTACGGCGCCGTGCGCCATTAATTCCTATGGAGAGGGGCGGGGGTGAGCTGTGCTCACCTCCTCCTCCTCTCCCCGTACACTGCCGTTGCCCGCTACGGTACGGGTGGGCAACGGCAGTGTGAATATAGCCTAAGTTGGCTTAGCTTTTTATGCATCCTCTTATTTCTCTAGGTTGTTATGGGGTTTAGAATTGTGGGTGCAATGTTTTATATTTTTTATGAAAATCACCAAATTCTATATATACAGGCACCTGCTCATTTTTCAAGTAAAACTCCATAAATGACCCCACTATGGACATTACACCCCTCAATATATGAGAAACCTACTTTAAGAAGTTTGCTAACCCCTCTAGGTGTTTTACAGGGGTTGAAATGAAATGAAGGTGAAACTTACAATTTGTAATTTTTTTGCACTATACATTAATTTTGGACCATTAATTAAAAATTTACAAAGGACTAAATGAGAAAAAGCTCCATAATGTTTAATACCCAATCGGAGATCTTATGAACTCTTTCTTGGGGACGATAAGAAAATCATTCATTGTTTATGAATTTTTTGTTGGCCGCTCACTGTACCATCAAAAAAATTTTATCTTTATTCTATGGGTCACCATGATTACGGCAATATACATATAACATTTTTATGATTGACTTGTTTTGCAGGATATAGAACTCATTTGGTGAGAAATTACCTTGTTTTGCATCACCATAGTCTAAGAGGCATAACATTTATATTTTTTTGTATAAGCGCTTGTCTTTTGCGGGACAAGCTGTACTTTTTATTGGTATCATGTTCGGGATCTGCTCTACTTTCGGATTATGAGCAGTTTTATACATACATTTAGCAAGATCTCTCTCATTACATAAAAACACGATGAGCTCACGATAATCATACATGTGGGACAAGTCAGAGATGTATAAATGTCAGTATTATTTCGTATTTGTTTCTTTAAGCAACCACTCCAGCAGTGGTGGTCGTATCCAAGGACAACTACCTAATTTCTAGAGGAAACATGGCAACATTTATAGGAAATTATCTTTACACAGGTAGGTTTTTATGAATAACATCAAAGAAATGCATGTAAATAGAAGAATGGTTAAATTAAATGTGAATGACCAGATGGGAATACCCCTTAAAAGGAATAATTAATCCCTCCAGTTTAAGGACTAAGGGTCCTACAAGAAGGTGTGGAGATGCGTGAAGAAGGTGTGCTTGCTACAGCAATTGACCATTCAATCTTAATTGTACACCATTGCAACCAGGAATCCAGATATATCAGGAGGTCAGAACCTCCCAGTGTATCCAGCGGTGCCGGAGAGCAGGAACTTCATCACACGCCAATGTACGAGTGTCAGTGTATGGCAAATGTTCCCCATTGTGTGGGGAAATTTTAATCATTGTTATACATTTGTCTTTGGTTGTTCTCAATGGTTGCATCAATTCTCACCTCCGTCACATTTATTTTGTTCACTCTTCAGGTCAAAAAGTTACTGAATAAATGTAGGATTTTCACTGAGCATTGCTAATAGTTTCTTTAACCACACTGTAAATATTCGGAGGCAATGGTGAGGAAGGACACCACAAAATGAGCATGACATATGCCCCTCAGCATGCTGGTCTGGCCATGATCATGGTCCTTCTCAGCCTTGCCACACACACTGGGCAAGGACTAGGAATGGATAGTCCCATTAAAGTATCCTCGTTTCTCCCACAATGGGCCATCAAGAGGCAACATCCTATGATCTTCATCTGGTTAAATGGAATCAAGTTACATTGTATTGTTCAGAGGTTGAGAGGGCTCAATTGAAATGTTCTTTTTTTTTTTAGAATTCAATAGTTATGTCTTGTCCACTGGTGAGATTTGAGGCCACTGAGTCCATTTTGCCGATACAGCTAACTGTTTGTATGCTAAAAGATTGATTTTTTTTTCTTACTTCATCCTCTATATTCTTTCCTCTGTTTTTCATGATCTTCTGATAGGGAACACTGTGCCCAAACATTAAAAAAATCTGTTACTCATTTACTGTGTTATGGCAGGGGTGATGGACAACCCCACTGCAGTCCCTTTTTAGTGCTAGAAATATTTTATGTATTTCTATTAAAATAAGTTAAACCTGACTGATCTTTCATGTGTATGCACAAGTGGTAAGGTATATCTGTTCTGTGGATGACCAATAATGCACTACGAACCCCTTTAGGATAAAAAAGTGTGTGTATAGGGTGTTAAAAGAGTGTTTTGCACATTCATACATGTTTCTCTTTTAGTGAAGCTTGATAGTATGTATAAAGATGATTTATTGTCATAGTACTCTACAATGTAATGTCCAGCTTATGTAAAATCCACCACTCAGAAGATCAAAAACTTCTTACACTCTTTAGAAGTTCCAAGAAAAAAAGAAAGACAATGGGGCAGATTTACTTACCCGGTCCATTCGCGATCCAGCGGCGCGTTCTCTGCGGTGGATTCGGGTCCGGACGGGATTCAATAAGGTAGTTCCTCCGCCGTCCACCAGGTGGCGCTGCTGCGCTGAAGAGCATCGGAACGCACTCAAGTACGCCTATTCCTGGTGAAGGTAAGTGCAAGCTCCGCGACACTTTTTGTTTTTTAAATGCGGCGGTTTTTCCAAATCCGTCGGGTTTTCGTTCGGCCACGCCCCCCGATTTCCGTCGCGTGCATGCCGGTGCCGATGCGCCACAATCCGATCGCGTGCGCCAAAATCCCGGTGCAATTCAGGGGAAATCGCCGCAAATCGGAAATATTCGGGTAACACGTCGGGAAAACGCGAATCGGGCCCTTAGTAAATGACCCCCAATATGGTTGCCACATGTGTAAAACCTGATTGGGATTAAGATACTTATATTTTAGTGGAATTGTGCTCACCGTTTTTGGTTGTACAGTCGGTACAAAGCGTGAGAAAGCTTTGGCTAGGGTTTGCTTTGTAATACGCGTTTCGAGCCCGGACTGGGCTCTTCCTCAGTTACATAAAGCAGTTCTTTAGAAGCTGCACCACCGATACACATTGTACTACCAGACCAAGAACAAGGGTTGTGCCATTGTATATTCCTTGGTATTGCAATGCTTTATTTAGTTTTATATTGTATTTAATATAACAAATCTTATGGTAAGAGTTGCACAAGTTGTCATTGTATATTTCTTTCATTTTACATCATCTTGCATTGCACATTCCTTACCACAATGAGTATAATCACGTGGAAGTATTTCCCTACAAGACTCTCGTGACCATATCATGTACAATAAATGTCTTGTGTTGTTAACTTTCCCTAACCAGTTCACCTTTACTATTATATAATCCTCACTCTTTCTAACCACACCTCTCGCAAACCTATGGAAATTCTACATACAAATAGTGAGAATTTTCTGCATTTTGAGTAAAAATAGAGATTATCATCACAAAATGACTTTGCTCTTTGAATTGAGCCACCTTGGACTACACAAAAAAATAGCTGCTATAGTAAAAAAAAAAAAAAAAAATTACCCGTATATACTCGAGTATAAGCCGACCCAAATATAAGCCGAGGCCCCTAATTTTACCACGCAAAACCTGGTAAAGCCTATATTTTTTACTCGAGTATAAGCCAAGTTTGGGTTTCAGCACATATTTTTTGTGCTGGAAAACTAGGCTTATACTCGAGTATATATGGTATATTTTAAAAAAAATTATAGTTAAAAGAATTTGAAAATAGGTGAGATCAAATTTTCAAAGTCTACTATTTTCACATTAGATTACCAGGGCAAAAAAAAATGGAAAAAGTCAATTCTATTCCCACAATGAAAATCTGCCTTCAAAAACATCTTAAAATTAGATTCACTTTTTGGCTGAAATAAGCCACTCTAAGTAGCTGGATGGGCCACATCATTACTGTGTGATATAGAACCAGAGATGCGAGCAGATAAAGACTTATACATGTACTTAGGTGAGGGCATTTAAAACATAACTTTGAATCAATAATTTAAGAGTATAAAAAGGGAAGCAAAAGACCACCAGGTACATACTAATTCTTTATATAGCACACACAGATTACGCAGCGCTGCACTAAGCATGCCAAATTGGTCCCCATCCCCATGGGGCACACAATCTAACAGTATGTTTTTGGAATGTGGGAGGAAACTGGAAGACCCGGAGGAAACCCACGCTAACACGGAGAGAACATACAAACTCTTTGCAGATGTTGACCTGGGCGGGATTTGAACCCAGGACCCCAGCGCTGCAAGGCAGAAGTGCTATCCACTCAGCCACCGTGCCGCCCCACATCATACTGACTGTGGCGATGTGGTTATGTACCTGGTGGTCTTTTGCTTTCCTTTTTATACTCTTAAATTATTGATTCAAAGTTATGTTTTAAATGCCCTCCTCTGAGTATATGTATATTGAATTGGGTTGGTGACTCTAATTAGCTGTCTATGAGTGCCTTTGGCAATATATGATTTCAGGCTATTAATCCAGATAAAGACTTAGAATGACAGAATTAGATGTTGCTCTGCAGCTCACATTCCTAACTATATTTCGTGAACAGCCCACAATCTCTGGTTCTACAGCACAGAGAAAAGTCATTCTAGTAATTCTTCTTTAAAATGACACCAGAAATATGGTTCTAGGTACTTTAGAGGCCAAGAAGTATTTGTAGTAATGCTTCCCTCTACATAATTTCGTACCTTACCTGACCCTCCATTCACCCGTCCGATTGAACAAATAGCCCGCAAGTAGGATGGACAGGGAATGGTATGCACTTCTTATCCCACTCTTCTCTGTAACCACAAAACTGGGCAAGAATAGGACTGGCTCTTTATTTTTTGCCTCAGTGCTTTGACACGATTCGGGGAGACACCGGGCCACATTTACCACAGCTGGTATGGACCAAAACAGGTATACAAGCAGTAATTTTTTCACAATAGCGACTTCTCCGACCCTCTACGCCAGTTGAACATGGAGATGGAGATGCCAAGTGGGCAGACGCAGGCCGAATTGAGTTATTCTTACCTCGTCTTTAATTCTGCATGGTGCCTCACGTGACTTCTAAACCACTGCATATACACATAGTATGATGCTGATTGGACCAGATGTAAGGACTGAGGTGTGTATACATGTAAAAACCATCAATTATTTTTTAATTTTGTTTTATCATTTTGCATAAAAGACACAAAATTAAAAAATAAAATATAATTGTAAATATTATCACTATGGTACAACATATTGATAATGTATACATGGAGCACAATGGGGATCATTTACTAAGGGCCCGATTCGCGTTTTCCCGATGTGTTACCCGAATATTTCCGATTTGCGCCGATTTTCCCTGAATTGCCCCGGGATTTTGGCGCACGCAATCGGATTGTGGCGCATCGGCGCTGGCATGCACGCAACGGAAATTGGGGGGCGTGGCCGAACGAAAACCCGACGGATTCGTAAAAACCGCCGCATTTAAAAAAAAAAATAAAAATCTGTTGCGGAGCTTGCACTTACTTTCACTCAGCCCGAACCGGTGAACTCCAGTGCATTCTGATGCTTTTCAGCGCAGCAGCACCACCTGGTGGATGGCGGAGGAACTACCTTAATAAATCCCGGCCGGACCCGAATCCATAAACATTTTAAATAAAAAATAAGAAAATAGAAAAATTAAGTTTTGTTAACGACTTTTTATTGGTCCACCATGGATCCATATTTCATATTATGGTAGGATCTAAATTTAAAGTGGAATTTAGTTTTACATGCTAGAAATGTGCATTTAGTAACCTACTTGGAGATGGATGGTTCTTCTGATGATTTCCGGTTTAGTGTAATTAGGTAATGTGACGGTTGGTAAGGTAGGTACCATCACAGTCTAGTAGGTTATCCACTGTAATGATACTGTGATTCTTACTAACGGAAGGATATGGAAACATGGATAAGTGACAAGGAGACAATCTTTATGTATTTACAATGTAGTATGGGTGGAGAAAAGGGGATCATGCGCTTCACATAATGGACTCTTCCCAAATTTAGGGGTGTACTAGAACATACTGAAAGGTTAAAGGGATTGTACCAACTATTTTTTTTTTCTTTTTTTTTTCTTTTACTATCCCGTATCCACAGGATTCGGGATAACAACCTCATTGTGAGATTGAGGGTCCCAGGTATCCTGCAGCTTTAGTCAATACAAAGGGGAGAGGGGGTTATTATTTTGGCATACTAGCTCTGAAATAGGCATATTTCCCAGTGTAAGGGCATGAACTCAGCCTATTTCCTGTCTTACACCACATCCATGCCAAATATGAGGAGGTGCTTGAAGGGTGGTGAGGTCGTTAGTTCTGTTTGGCGTTCCTACCCCACACTTCCACACTACCCATTGTCTAGTTGGACCAGGCGTAGAAATGGCGGTGCCATAATCCCAGTCAGATTTGTCCATTTCTGTTCTGTGGAACATTGTCACACCCCCTTTATTTTGTTATTTTGTCTTAATGAGACAACATGTTTTTTGTTGGACTGATCAGCATAAGAACGCACCAGAGGATGATCATGTAGTGTAGGCTAATCATGAGTTGGACCTTCTCTTCAGCTCTCCTTACATCTCACTGCTATGAAAGTTGGTCTACACTGACCAGAGCTAAGGTTTTCTCCAATTGGGAATATAAGCAGTCACCTTTGAACTTTGTTGATGGGTTATATTATCAGTGAGGAGAGTCCGAAATATTCATTTCAGCAGTTATAGTTCTGTGTCCTCAGTTTTGACTATTTGTATGTCTGAAGTTGTTGGCAAGACCTTGGTCCATTGTGTGTCCTCACGGGCAGGTACCGGTTGCTTAGACTCCGAGAGATAAGTATAATGTGCCTGTGGTGTTGGGTCACCCTTCTCATACTTCTTGGTGTGAATAACTGTGACCCTCAATTACAAAAAACACAAAAATGTCCCAGACCATACCACACACAAATTTGGATAAGCGGATAATCTAGCAATGCAAAATAAAAGTTTGACTACTATACATTTATTGTCACAGAAAGATAATAGTTTTGAACAAAAAAAAAATCTTAAAATTTTTATTTGTAATATACAATATACATTCTTTATGATTGAATATGACACACTATATACATTATACCACACTAACTACATAAAAAACTAATACTCTTTACAAGATAAAGAGAGTCAACTTACTCCCACACCTTTTAGGTAAAACAGCATTGTGTCGGGCATCTTACAGGCTATCCACACATATCATACTTTTCTTGTTTCCAAGTTATCTGGAATTTTACAGCTAATGCAGTTTTTGCTTTTGGGACACCACAGCCAGAGCAGTGTCTGGAGGGCTTCTTTCTTCAATCTCCATCTTCTCTGCATAGAATGAGTAAGTACGCTAGTTTTCTAAAGTAAATGACCACAAATTACGACGTTTGTCCCCTACACATCATGGGATGATCTGGGGAAAGGATCTGGCTTATATCATCCATTCACAGCTTCTTAGTATTTCACCACATGAGCCAGCACTTGATACATTTTCCCAATTGTGTAAAAGGGCAGTTCTTGGCGCACTTCTTCTCAACACCAATTTCTTCAAGCTCTGTGTATGTGCAGTAGCCACTTCAGTCCCTGAGCAGGCGCTGTTAGAGCTGCACTGAGCTCAAAGAAGTGTGTGTAAGGAGGTTGGACTTGATGGACTTGCGTCTTTTTCCAGCCTTATATACTATGATGATACTATGAGCATAGGCTACTGGGGTTTAGAGTAGCCTTTGCTCCCACAGTCCGGAGAGACTACTCCACACCCCAGTAACCTCTGCCTCAATTTGCATACTAGTTTGATAAAGTTTAGATCCAGCAATGAAGTGTTGTAGAACTAGGGAAAGATATTTTAGGGCTTAGGGTTTTAGAAGGAACCTACAATTGGATCTACCTTAAGCTTGATAATGGCTCTATGGATGAGCTGAAAAGTTGCACCTTATTTTGCCATGGGTGATTAAAGATAACCTTTATACTTACTGGAGTGCTGCCTCATTGCATTTTTTTTTATATCTGACCTTACAAACCGGTGGATCGGGTTTGTTGGAGGCGTGTACCCACCATTGGACTTGATCCATTATACTCGCTGTGCTGCTCCACAATCGGACTGTTTGGATCTACCTGAATATGTAGATTCCTGATGGTAGGTTTTCCTTAAATGTTCCTATAAATATGTTTTTTTTCTTGTGGGAGCTGCTAGATTCCATATAACTGAAAACCTAATTCTAGAATAAGATTAGTCTTATCTGCGAGGGATTGCACACATTTCATAAGGTAATGGGGCATTAGTTAACCCTGAGCCAGGGGTGAGGTCCAGCTTTGCCCCTGGTGGGGCCTTGAATGTGAAGTTCTGTAGAAGGGTCGTGAAGAACAGGAAGAGCTCCATTTTTGCCAGGGTCTCTCCGGCACAACTTCTTTTACCTGGATGGAATAGACATGGACATTATTAGCAGTATAGACTTGTACCATGTTAGCCACGGAGAGCAGGGGAAGAGTGAAGAAATCATGTGACACCTTTTGGAGGATAACTGAGTATATTTGTTTTTTGTGAGCTTTCGGGAATACTAGCTCATGTCTGAGGGAGAGAACTAATTTTTATCGAAGGCTGCCCGATTTCTTCATTCTTAGCTCTCTCTGGGATCGAAGGCTACTTTTGCCCCTAGCATCCATTTCATACCCGCCTCTATGCTGGTAATTTATATCTTAAGATTTGTCTCCTGTGTCAATAGAGCTACTGCGCAAGCGCTGCCCCTCTGCAGGAGATGCGAGTGCTGTTTCTGAGCAATGCGCATGCGCAGTTGCTCACAATGTCTATCTGCGATGTGTGCCACCAGCAGACGTATGTGGCCTACTGCGCAAGCACAGTGCTCAAAAATAGCAGGTGCATCAGCGGCAGAGGGGCAGGAATTGATGCCAGAGATGTTCTACAAGATATAAATTATATTATGAGCGTGGAGGCGGGTATGACATTTCTCCTGGGGGAGTGGAGTAGCCATCGGCCCCAGAGCGATATGAGGCTATGACTCTTGATTTCTTCTTTGCTAGAAACCATTTCTCTGATGCTTAACTGGGATTACATCATTATTGGGAAGAAGACAAGTGTAGCAACTAGATTGGTGCAGTACCACGTACAGGCTCCTTTGTTTCAAAAACTTGCTCTACTGCTTTCAGGTGAAGAAGAGCAGGACCTTTACTCTTCCTCAATCACGCCATCATTAAAAGCCTTTTCCCAAGAACAAGTCATCTGTGTTCTGTACACAGTGCACAATGGTTTATGTATGTATATATACAAATACCAAAAATTCCGGTCTTTAGCCCAGGACCACCAATTTGACATTATTAACCTGACTAGAATATTTGGTAATTATCTACCGCAAAACTTGCTGATTGTGCTGTATACTGTGAGATTGGCCCAGGGCTTGAGCAAACAGACTGCTTCTGCCCATCGAACAGTAGAGAGCCACAAGTAATGACATTGATTGCTTGGGAGTACTAGAAACTAAATTATAACCACTCCAAAAATTGGAGCTGGTGAAGGTATTGAAAGCTCCCTTTAAAGGGAACCTGTCATCTGGAAGGTCCTTTTTATATGATGGTAGGTTCCAATAGCATCTGGTCTGTTGATTTAAACAATGCCTTTGTTGTGTAGCTGAATAATTGCAGTGCTTTTTAATTCTTTCTTTAACATTGCCTGGATCCCTGTCAGCAGTGTGCGGTGAGTCCCTCAGGGAAGGGGAGCTTAAATGGCACAAGTCATCTTCTCCTCAATGCCACCCGCCCTCTCATCAACCTCCCCTTGCATCTCTCTCTGCTTACATCAGCTCAAAACCGCAAGCGATTCTCATTTGATTTGTAGCCCACTCCCCAAGACTCACCACACATTACTGGAAAGGATCCAGGTAATGTTAAAATAATGATTAAAAGAAAACGGAATCCTCTTAAGCAGTATTAGTAAGACTGGTTTATAAGGTTATATAGTCTACAACATACAGGGATATTGGCTATAATGTGGTAAATCAGAGATCTGTCCGCAGGTTTTAGGATGGAACATTTTCCACTCCACCAATTTATGTTTCTTTGGGTCAGCTTGGATTTAGAAGTATGAACATTATGGACTTTTTCAACCCACTTCTTATATAACTTTGTAGCATTACAATACCATGACCCCTCAATCTCCCATCCATGTTTCTACCCCGATTACCTAGTGAGAATGGGATGAAAGCCTCGTTCTTCTTGAAATTTCCTTCTGCATCAAGAAAGTGTTCCGGGTAAAACTCTTCTGGCCTTTCAAAGTAACTTTTATCTCTAAGCACAGAGTGCAGCAATGGGATCACAGTTGTGCCCTAGTAAAAATACAGTAGATACATTATAAGTCAATAGAAGTGGGTGTTTGGTTCTGAATTTAACTAATTAGCTCCTGACATTTGTGTATTTTTACCTAACATGTAGTTAATCATTGAGCCCAAAGGTCAGTTCCAGTAGACCTTGCTGTGTTTGTTTTTAATCATTTTAGTAATACATATTGTCAGTACAGTAACTAAGGTATGGACACTCATACAATCAATGCTATATCTGTCATCACCTTTGGTATAGAATATCCTCTGAAGGTAATGTCTCTAATTGTTGCGTGTGGGAGACTTCCAGGTACAATGTCTCCAATTCTTTGAATTTCATGAATGACGGCATCAGTGTACGGCATTTGTTTCCTATGTTCTGTTTGTGGTTTAGCAGATCCAATAACATTTTCAATCTCGTTTTGAACTTTTTCTGTCCAGTTAAAAATGAATATTTTAATACTATAGAATAGTAATAATAAATGAAATACACAAAAAATACTTTACAGATTTACAATTATACTATGCATCATCATTTTCATAAATCTCTCTCATAATTTGATAAGCTTAATATGTGGTTTTATAAAGAATTTCATTTTATGTTATTTTGGGGCATCTCTAGTACCCATTGCGGTACCACAAAAGGAAATAATATTTTATCATCTGCATATTACTCATAGGTAAAAATACACTCAATAATGTGCAAATATTTGAACAATATTACCATAAAATACTGGACTCCAACATATCAAAAAGTGTATTGCTTACAATGAAACCATTGCTTTTATTTAATTCCATTTAATCTTACTTTGTATTTCTGGATATTTTATCATTAACAGTAATCCCCATCGTAGAGTGGTTGAGGTTGTCTCCATTCCAGCAGCGAATAGATCAAACACCAGTGTGCCCAGATTTGGGCCGTGATAATATGACTTAGATTCAGACTTTCCCTTCATTTTATAAAAAAAAAATTAAAAAAAAAGTGTGGTTAGTCATTGTGATAAATAAAAATTATTACATAGATGATAAAAACTGTATCTTAATTTTATCGAGGAGATTATTTGGAATTCAGAAATGGCAATGTTTGCCGCAACCACTTCCCAAATGTCTGTCATTGGTGATTGATAATAAATTGTTGTCAAAAACTAATAATATTTCATATAATTGGGCAACTTTTTAAAACTTTCCATACACATGAGATATGCCAAACAATCAGCCGATAGATAGTGTATCTCATCCATGTATGCAGCAATAATGTAGAGAATCACAGTGAAACCTCTCTGGTAGTGGCTTATCCACAAATAACAGGAGACCGGGCAGTTTATTTTCATGAGACTACTGTGACTTAGAACCTTGATGGTCAGAAACACGTGAAGCAGAGTTTATTTCCATATGAATACTGAGATCTAGGACCTTAACAGTCAGAAACATGTCAAATACAGTTTTGGACATACCACTGAATTCTGTAAGATGATGTTTTATCAAGATACAAAATAAAGATTATAATGTTTTATTTGGAACTAAGAGTGATGGAGACTAAATATATGGGTTTTAAGAGCGTGTTTGAAGCTTTGGGGAGTTGGATATTAATTAGATAGACCGGGGTAGGGCATTCGAGAGAATTGGTGCAGCTCTGGAGAAATCCTGGAGATGTGAGTGGGAAGTTCTATGCCACAGTGTTCCTCTTTACAAAGGAACACAAGACGTCTCTGTTCCCTTCATGCACCTGGCAGGTGAGCCGATAAATAGCTCTCTGTATTCAATTTTTTTCCATTCCCCTGATTTTTATCTCCCTTGACATGTTATGCTAGAGATTCAGTTGTAGGATGGGTGGTGGGAGATTATGTTTAATTGTTGAGAACATCTCTTTACCACCACAATGTCATACCTACCTCTCTTTGCTTAGCCAGGAAAGCGTCCATGAAACTTCTCTGATTGTTCACATCAAATTCTTCTCCTTTCTTGGCAAATATGGCCATAATAAAGTCCTGCATTTTATTGAAATTTTGGACCACTTTTCTATGACTTCCCGGTAGCCATCCAATCAGAGTAGGGTAACTGTTATAAAGCTTCAAGGGTAAGAAAAGTCAATTAAATGTAATGTAATATAAAAACAACAATAAATCTAATCCCACATGGCTGGAAGATTTGTGCTCTTTCAGTTGAAGTATATGTATATACAGTATGTAAGTATTCACTATCCATATTCATTGTCCATGGTTTTAAAGACCTAAAAAGCAGACCAAAAACTCCAAATATGTACGTGTAGCAGAGAGAGCAGGTTGTAAGTAAAAACTCATGGGCACCAAAGCATAAAGTTTAGCTGGCGCCCCCTGTAGACTACACAGGCTACTGCACATAGTACACTGCACTGTTCTTAGTAAATGTGCTCCTCTCTTTTAACTTTTTTGAGAGGAGTAGTGTCCAGAACTACTTACCTTGACCATGAGACTTTCTAGACACAGGGCATTTTCATTGATTAAACCCATGAGCTTCAGTATTGTAGGATCATCATACTCAAACCTCTGGTCCATCAGTATGGAAATGATGATGTTGGCTACTGCAGTATTTAAGATGACCTGGTTATCAAAGGCTTTTCCTAAAATTAAGTTGAGAGGGATCAATTTTAACAGAGAGCTTAGTAGAGAACAAAAAAAGAATTTGGTGCTTAAAGTATTCACCAGGAAAGGCAAACCCTATGTTCAACCAGTGTATAACATAACAAGGTTCTCAAAAATTAGTAGTCTGACTTTTGGTTCACCTTGGCAATTAAACTTGGGGTAAGTAGAAAGAGGTGATTGCCACTTCTGAGGGGTGAACCTAAACTCTTTGTTGCCTGAGGCAAGCTACACCCCGACACCCCCTGTAGGCTTACTCCTTGCTCCTATAAATATATGCTGTGATCCAGGGTACCTTCTTCCATTCTTAAAATGTGTTGTTCCAGAGGTGAGATGCATGCCTATTAAGTAATCATGACATATCCGTCAAAGTACGCTGTGGCGTATTGAACAATGGCCCAAATTTACCGAGAACAGTGCAGTGTGTACTATGTGCAGTTGCCTGTGTAGTGTGCAGGGGGTGCCTGATTCAGGAGTTCTGGCGCACGTTCTTCATGAATCTGGTGCCCCTGCACTGCTCCGACAGAGTGCACCCCTTTAACATGGGGTGCACATTTCTGTCTTACTTTGCATGTTAAATCTGGTGCACGATCCGATTGAGCACCGGAACACCTCCTAATTTATGTCACATGACTACTAATGCAGCCGCACAACAAAAGAGTTGCATGCAACACAAATGTGGCGCAGACACTTCTTAAATACCTGCGCAAGCAGTTTGCACATGAAAGGATGTGCAAAGTCTGACAGTAAATGGTGCATGGGCTTTAATAAATGCGTGCCATTGTGTTTTACTTATTCATGTATGTTGTGCATTACATGTATCAGATATGTATCTACTTATAATCATTCATGTATAATTACTAGCTGTAGCTCCCGGCGTTGCCCAGGATAGTAGATAACTGCTCTTAGCTATAACAAAATATTTTATATCTATCTATATCTCTCTCTCAATCTCTCTCTGGCTGACTGTCTCACTGACGTTGACTGTCTATGATTGACTGGCTGACTGTCTATGACCGACTCACTGCCTCTGACTGACTTTGACTGTCTGTCTCTGACTGACTGCCTCTCACTGAATGACCGACTGTCTCTGACTGCCTTACTGACAGATCCGTCTCTGTGTTTCTCTAGCGATATAACCTAACACATAAGCTGTCTTATACTCATTGCCTAAAGTAACCAATCAAAGCTTATATTAACAACCTTTGGCAAACTAGCAACCAATCACAGCTCAGCTTCTTACTGCCACAGCAGCAGACAATGTCTCCTGTATATGGTAGTTAATAAGTGTATTTTGGAAGTGAAAATTTTGGCACAAAACCAAGTTTATGACTTTCCCTGAGTCACAGGGAATAGCTGTGCAAAATCTGGTGACTGTAAACTCGATTGTCAATGCAGATTCCTTTAGTGGACATGCATACACACATACACTCAGCTTTATATATTGGATGAGTGCAATCTGTGACCTCTGGAAGTTTCTAGATAGGAAATATATTCTACTGCACTCCTATGAGGGTCTTCTCTACTTGGGCCATAAATTCCCACCACGCCTTCATAGTACCAGAGAGATGAGGGTCTTCTCTGCTGGGGTCATAAATTCTCACCGTCACCTACTTGTTGATAACCAGGTACAAGATCGGAAGGAGAACTGTATCTTGCAGTTTGTCTTTGTGTGTCCGTACTTACGGCGAACGGTAGAGCAGGTTCTTTTCCCCAATATGGTACGGCACAGAGAACAATACATCAATCAAAATGGATGGATGTACTGCCCATTGAAAGGCATAGGGGTGTATGCTACCCATGCCCGCAGTACGGGTAGGATACAGTAATTTTCGCACATTTGTGTGGAAGCAACTGTGAATATGAGCTAAACTTTTGTCTGGACAGCGAGGTGCAGCTCTCTTCAGTAGGGCCGGTCAGGTCTGACCTTGAGAACTATTTGCTTGTCTTTGCTCTTCATGAGCGTCTTTCATGAGAATATCCACCTTAGGAATATAAGCATTTTTATGAAAGTCTTATAGATAAAAGTTGTTAAAATATTCAAGACACTGTTTATACCTGCAGTGTAGCTGCGGAGCCTTCATTGCAAATTCTGTCAGATATGAGAAGACTCTAGAGATCGAGCAACTTTGACTCTGAGTATACAGTTCCTTACATTATCTCCCTTCCATTTTAATATTGGTTATAAGATTTTTTCTCTCACCTCTGTATGTTTTTAGTGTCTGCATCAAGTTCTCACATTCTTCGGAGATCTTATCCTCTAAGGTCTTCTTTCCCATGCCGAAATCTCTTAATGTTGTCAAAGTGAATTTTCTCATTACTTTCCAGCTCTCTCCATAAGAAAAGAGGATACCTGGATGAAATGATACTATGTTACTCCATAAAGTACTCCAAGTTCTTTACTTACACTAGTAACATTCAGCAATGCTGTATAATGCCCCCCTCCCGGCGCTTCTGAGTGAAAGAGTCAAGGAGTAAAAATTCCTGTTCTCTAAGTGTTCTTCCATTTGATGTTGATGGCAGAAAGACAGGAGGTTCATTACAAAGGTGAGAGATGTAGCAGGAACCTGAAGAGGTCATAGGGATCCAATGCAAAATATGAAAAGGCTTTTAAAGGCTATTTTAAACTATACCAATAGACCTGTTAGTGAGCCCATTAAAATCTTTAAAAATCTTCAAAGTCCTGGTCGGGTCAGGGTTGTTTACCGAACCTGGTCCCCAATGAGTAGCACCGATCACAGTTTCTAATTTGTAGTGCACATCCGCAGCCAATTAAATGCAGCTGCAGAATTGGCCAGCATCATTTAAAGGGCATCTACCACCAGGATGAAGGATTGTAACCAAGCACGCTTACATACTGATGTGTGTCCCCTCTGGTAGGGTGTTCTCTTCTTTAAGCTTCCTATGCCTTAGTTTTTAAGAAAAAAGGCTTTAAAATTATGCAAATTACCTAGAGGGGCTCCAGGCTTCATTAACACCTATGGAGCCTCTGCCTCTCAGGCTCATTTGCATAATTAAAAAAACTTTTTTTGTAAAAACAAGGCCATGAAAAGCTAAAAGAAGAGCAGATTCTACCAGAGGGGAGGGTGCATTTACCACCTGGGGAAGTTGAGCCAAACCCTGCCCTGTACTTCTTTGTGGTTTGGCTTTCTGGCTCTGCTCCCTCATAAACAGTGGAAAAAAGTACTATTTTAACCAAGGCCAATATTGCGAGTTTTCCACCTACAAAGTGTGAAGAGGTCTGTGATTATTATTATAGGTCACTTCAACTGTGAGAGATGGGGTCTAAAGAAAGTCCAGAAATAATTTTGAAATAATTTATTAGAATTTTAATGGATAAAATAGGTAATTACTTACCAGCCATTATCAATGTTAGCTTTCTCTGACCTGTTAGTTTTTCTTTAGGAAGCTCCTCTCACTCTGCACTTGTTACCTATAGTTCCTCCTAATCAGCACCAAATCTGCACTCATTGCCTGTATTAATTGCACCTGCTTGAATTTGTTAATTGTATAAAAGATCCTGTTCAAACACTCAATCATCACCATCCAACCTCTAAACCATGGCCAAGACCAAAGAGCTGTCTGAAGACACCAGGGACAAATGGTAGACATGCACAAGGCTTGGATGGGTTACATGAAAATTGGCGAAAACTAGATGATTGTCAATCTTTCTAGGCCTGGGCCTCACTGCAAAATCTAACATTGTGAGGTAAAGATGATTCTGAGAATGGTCAGGAATCAGCCCACAGTTACACAGGAGGACCTGGTCAATGACCTGAAGCTAGCTGGAAACATCAAAAATTACAGCAATAACACACTACTTGGTTATCGGTTAAAATCCTGTAGAGCACGAAAGGTCCTCCTGCTCATGCCAGCACATGTAGGCAGTTTAAAGTTCAACCTCCTTTGATATTATAAGTTTGAAGTTCACCAATGACTGTCTAGATGATCCAGAGGAGGCATGGGAGAAGGTCATGTGGACCGATAAGACCAAGATAGATGTTTTTGTCATAAACTCAACTAGTTATGTATGGAGGAAGAAGGGTGAGTACAACCTCAAGAACACCTTCAGAAAGAAAGGCAAAGCATGGCGATGGAAACATCATAGTTTGGGGTGCTCTGCTGCAAAGGGGGCAAGATGACATCACTGCATTGAAGGGTGGTTGGATGGGATCATATATTGTAAGATTTTGGCCAAAAACTTCCTTCCCTCATTAAGAGCATTGAAGATGGGTCATGAATGGATTTTCGGCAGGACAATGACCAGAAACACACAGCCAAGACAACTAAAGTAGCATTTTGCGGTCCTCGAGTGGCCGAGCCAGTCTCCAGACCTGATCCCAATTGAAATTTTTAGAAGGAGCTGAAATGAAGCCTAGTGACAACCCTGAAACGTGAAAAATCTGGTGAAGATCTTTAAGGAAGATTGGGACAAAATCCCTGCTTCAGTGTGTGAAAGCTACAAATACTACAGGAAACATGAGACCTCTGTAATGGCAAAAAAAAATTATTAACCAAATAGTACTCTGTTTTTTTGCATAAAATGCTAATAAATTATTTTAAAATCATGCAATGTGATTTTGTGGATTATTTTAGATTCTCTCTCACAGTTGAAGTGACCTACAATAAGTTGACCCCCTTCCATTCTATGTAGGTGGGAAAACTTGCAAAATAAGGAGCGTACTAAATGCTTATTGTCTCTGCTTGTAGAGAAATTTTTGTCCAAATGAAACAAATACCACAGTTAATGACAATGTTGACACTGTAATCGCTAATAATTAGCTGAATAAAATTTACCATTTCCATTGGATGTTTTAGAGAATATCTCTGCTTCTGGCCTTCCAGAAAATTCCTCGGCATGGTTGATCAAAGCGTCTTTCACCGCGTCATAACCACACAGAATAACTATCCTGTCCTGTCCAAAGCTGATGCTAAATACTGGACCATACTTTTTTGATATCTAAGAAAACATAAGAGTATAAAAACCAAAATAGAAACTCAAAGTTTTTATGGGTAAACTTTTGTTTATTCCTACTGTACAATCTTCAGTTTTTCAGCAAATAATGAACACCTTTAAATAACCAAAGGAATAAGACATACAAAAGATGTATGTGGCCAACCAATGCTCATCATTAGAGATGAGTAGACTACTTCTGGCCACCACGGCTAGTTGCTGTGGGTGTCAATTTTCCGAATTGGCTGTTCGGCCACCAATCCATCAATATGTCTGGGTGGCCCAGCTGAACCCGAACCATTAACCTTTGACAGATAGACTCATCTCAACTCATTATTTCCAAGCTTTTAGAGGGGCATTTATAAAGAATCCATGAATGGGCAATATAAAAAAGTGTTACGACTTGATATGAACAGTCCATGAAAAGATCATAAAACAAAGAAAAAATATTAACTTATAGAGTCCTAAGTGTACGTTCGAATACTGCATGTTGGTTACATTGGAAATCTTTCTTGTCAACAACAGCGCACCACATGGAAATAGTTGGTACTGCAAAAAAATTTGCAGTCACTGTATAAATTTAATCAAATAGGTAATAAAATGGAATGTTTTATTGGAGATCCAAATATTAAGGCCAAAATATAGACCAGATAAAAGAGAATGTATTTCTCTGGAGGATGTGTTAGCCTTACTAAAGGTTCCATTCATCTCCCAATTCATGGTCTGTGGCTTATCACTCTTGGGCCTCCACCAATCAGCGTTGATTTCTATGCTTGGAGCCATGGTACACTTAATTCACTTCAAAGTGTTATTCCGGTCATAACAAGGATTCCACTTTTCACAGGATAGGGGATAACTTGTTGATCTTTGGGGGTGCTGGTAGTGAGACCACCATGTATGAAGAGAACTTGGAGGTCCATTGTACTTCAAATGAATAAAGCAAGGATGACCACTGTCCATTCTCTGTCTATGACATAGACAGAAGTAGCCGATTACTACGCTCAGTGACCTCCGTTAGTGCCATAGAGATAGAAAGAGTGGAAAATAGAGTTGAAGGACAAATGTGTGACCAGCTGATTTCGTCATTTGGGAGGACTCCCACTGATCAACAAGTTATCTTCAATCCTGTGAATAGGGAATGAACATGATACCCTTATTATGGGGCTGTACTAGATAGACACAACCGGTTACAGAACATCAAATTGCAGGGAAACCAATAAGGTTCAGTTTAGAACTGCAACCTCTTCATTTTATGGATTAGTAGGGGTCTCCAAAGAGGGGCAATTTGGGAGGTACAGTATGTATTATAAATGGACCCTTTAGGCAAGAATGCATTCATAAAAGTGGAGAATCCCTTTAAGTGGTATCTAGATAAATGCCAAAGAAAAAGTTCAACTTCAATTAAAAGTTTTTTTACATAAACCCACCTGAGACACTTCTAAGTTTTCTTCTGCCTCCTGTGAATGGAATTTTATATTGATAAAGAACAAACTCAACAAATGTGGTTGTTGAAGACTGGGGAAATATGGAAATTCGTTTTCCAAAATGGGATAAGAAAAATTCTGCCTCTTTTAGCTGTCGTGTAAAGCAGCGTCAATGGATATGTCTCCACACACCTACAAGGCAGCGTTATTCGGAATAGTCTCCATAAGGAGAGCTCTTATTTTGTTTGATCCTGTAAGAGGGAAATATAAGTTGCACCTGATAATTAATTACCTCTAAAAATGATTTTTGGGGCTTTGATGTGTTGATCATGTGGATATTCCCAATGATTGGTAACGGTTCAGGTCCTGGAGGAAGATTCCGGTACTTGTTTTTCCTGTTCAAAAAATTTACCAAAAATAAGAAGACAGAGACTGAGAGAAGAATTGAGACCGGGTCCATGGCGAACAGGATTCTGTAAAACCTAAAAAAAATGCAAAATAAAAAGAAGGATAAGAAAAAGTGGCATTAATAGTCAATAAAACAAGAGTAAAGTTCAACTCCACCCTTCATTCAACTTGAGTTACAGAAATATAAGAACCAATATCTCAGCGACCTCCTATCACTCCTTTCTTTCCATCTAGACATAAAGAAAAATCTGGGTATTGCATAGTTAGCCAATCAATATCTGAGGCGTATTATTGCTGTGACCCCAGTCCTCAGCAGTCCACTCCCTGTACCTTTTGCAGAATATCAGTCTGTCTCTGATCTTTTTTCTGGAGAGAAGTGGCTTCTTTGCTGCCCTTCTGGACACCAGGTCTTGCTCCAGGAGTCTCCGCAGTGTCACAGTGCATGCAGATGCCTCACACCTGCCTGCTGCCATTCCTGAGCAAGCTCTGCACTGCTGGGAGCCCCATCCAGAAGCTGAAACACTTTTAAGAGACGGTCCTGGCGCTTGCCGGTCCTTCTTGTGTACCCTGGAGCCTTTTTGGCAACAATGGAACCTCTCTCCTTGAATTCTTTGATGATGCGATAGATTGGTGACTGAGGTGCAATCTTTCTAGCTGCAATACTCTGTTAGGCCAGTTTTGTGCAGTGCAATGATGACTGCACATGTTTCTTTAGAGATAACCATGGTTAACAGAAGAGAAACAATGATGCCAAGCACCAGCCTCCTTGTAAAGTGTCCAGTGGTGTGATTCTTACTAAATCATGACAGATTGATCTCCAGCCCTGTCCTCATCAGCACCCGCGTTACTGGAGCAATCACTGACACCATGTTAGCTGCTCCTTTTAAGGCGCCTACAATGAAGTTGAAATGTGTTTTGAGGGAAAAAGTTCACTTCCTAGGCAAATATTGACTTTGCAATTAATTGCTGTTAAGCTGATCACTCTTTATAACATTCTGGAGTATATACAAATGATATACAGGAAGTCATGACAACTATCTCTCTAGTCTGTACTTTACTCCGTGTCTGACTGGTGTTTACTTTTACTTATTAACCAATCTTTTTGAGAAGTCCATACAGTAGTCATTGGGTCCATAGAAGGCGACTTATAAACACAAAGACTAGAACAAATGCTGTACATCTGGGCTATAGGGAGAAATTTAGGTCGGATAATAGTCTAGGGATGATTGGGTAGATGGATTTTTTCCCTCAGTCTATACTGGGAGGGTTGTCAGGATTGTTTCTCCAACCTCACATATAGGTGGGTTTTTTAGCGCTATGGCCCTATCTGAAGGGTGTAGCCTGAATCCGGGCTCCAATACAAAAGCTGTACCAGGTCCGCAACTATGTAGAATTATTTATAATACCGGAGACAGCTCATGTGCCACCCATGGCTTCTCAACCTGGGTTCAACTTCTTCTGCAGTGGCCACCTCAAGTTATGAACTGGTCCTATCTGGGATACCAGTTCTAGTCAGTACTATTATGCCAGTTGCTCTGTCCAGTATGGAAGCTCATTCCCATTCAAGTGAATAAGGCTTAGCTGTAGAGATGAGCGAGCACTAAAATGCTCAGGTACTCGTTATTCGAGACGAACTTTTCCCGATGCTCGAGTGCTCGTCTTGAATAACGAGCCCCATTGTAGTCAATGGGAGACTCGAGCATTTTTCAAGGGGACCAAGGCTCTGCACAGGGAAGCTTGGCCAAACACCTGGGAACCTCAGAAAAGGATGGAAACACCACGGAAATGGACAGGAAACAGCAAGGGTAGCATGCATGGATGCCTCTGAGGCTGCTTAATCGCACCATTATGCCAAAATTATGGGCAACAGCATGGCCATGACAGAGTGACCGAATGAAGCTAGATAGCATCTAAAACATGCAATAATTGACCCTGACACTATAGGGGACGGCATGCAGAGGCAGTGGCAGCAGGCTAGAGAGTGGCATGGCGACATACCCTAAATGGACTCAGGTTTCACCAAAGGAGGTGAGCAAGAAGCGCTGAAATGATTTCCTATGTGATCAAAAGGTTGACGGTATATTTAGTCGATAACACAGCATGGTGGCAACATAGTGACCAAGTTCCATAACGTATCTGGTGAAACACCCGAAAAATGAGCCTGACACAGCTCTTTTGATAAGGGGACGACATGTGGAGGCAGCCATGGAGACGACTTCCATGATTAAGAGCGACAGTATGGGGCATTCATATTGCGCTGCTATGATTGCAACTTCAGGTCTCCAGCATGGTGGCGACATATGGGCCGAGTTCCACTATGTATCTGGTGAAACACCTGAAAATTCTGCCTGACACAGCTCGTTTGATAAGGGGATGATGTGCTGCATATCCTCTCGTGCTCCAGCGTCTGGGGTATAGAGAGTTGAAAGTTGCGCATGGAGACATTGGTGGACGCTGTGGAGGATCGTGGAGGCAAAATGGACAGGAAACAGCAGGGGCAGCATGCATGAATGCCTCTGAGGCTGCCTAATCTTGGGATGGAGCTGGCGGTCCACTGCCAGGCGAGCTTTCGCCTGTCCAAGCCCCTGTCTCTCGGCTCCTCCCCACCCAAAATGGGCCTGGTGGCCAGAAGCGTTTACTTTGAAAAAATTATCATTTTCAAAGCAGGCCGGGTTGTTTGAATATTTCACCTAGGAATAATGGAATAGCATAGTGGTTCTATTTTTAATTGTTTTTTCGGAAATGGTTCCATGATTAAGAGCGACAGTATGGGGCATCCATATTGCGCTGCTATGATTGCAACTTCAGGTCTCCAGCATGGCGGCGACAGATGGGCCGAGTACCACTATGTATCTGGTGAAACACCTGAAAATTCTGCCTGACACAGCTCGTTTGATAAGGGGACGATGTATGGAGGCAGTGAACTAGTAGTAGATTAAAGGTGCTGTAGTTAAAACTATGTTAGTTGGATCTTGGGATGGAGCTGGCGCTCCGCTGCCAGGCGAGCTTTCGCTAATCCAAGCCCCTGTCTCTCGGCTACTCCCCAAACAGCACTTCTAAGAACCTTTTGTATAAGATCAAGTGTAGTAGTGTTCTTATAAGTTTGGGTTATGGCGGGTGAGGGGAATGTAAACAGATGCGCAAGAAGCGCTGAAATAATATTGGTAAATGATAAAAGTTTGCCAGTATATTTTGTGAATTACACAGCAGGGTGGCGACAAAGTTAACAAGTTTGATGTGGAAGCCATGAAAACAACCCAAAATTCTGCCTGACACAGCTCGTTTGATAAGGTTACCATATATGGAGGCAGTGAACTAGTAGTAGATTAAAGGTGCTGCAGTTAAAACTATGTTAGTTGGATCTTGGGATGGAGCTGCCAGGCGAGCTTTCGCTAATCCAAGCCCCTGTCTCTCGGCTACTCCCCAAACAGCACTTCTACGAACCTTTTGTATAAGATCAAGTGTGGTAGTGTTCTTATAAGTTTGGGTTATGGCGGGTGAGGGGAATGTAAACAGATGCGCAAGAAGCGCTGAAATAATATTGATAAATGATAAAAGTTTGCCAGTATATTTTGTGGATTACACAGCAGGGTGGCGACAAAGTTAACAAGTTTGATGTGGAAGCCATGAAAACAACCCAAAATTCTGCCTGACACAGCTCGTTTGATAAGGGGACCATGTATGGAGGCAGTGAACTAGTAGTAGATTAAAGGTGCTGCAGTTAAAACTATGTTAGTTGGATCTTGCGATGGAGCTGGCGCTCCGCTGCCAGGCGAGCTTTCGCCAATCCAAGCCCCTGTCTCTCGGCTACTCCCCAAACAGCACTTCTAAGAACCTTTTGTATAAGATCAAGTGTAGTAGCGTTCTTATAAGTGTGGGTTATGGCGGGTGAGGGGAATGTAAACAGATGCGCAAGAAGCGCTGAAATAATATTGGTAAATGTTAAAAGTTTGCCAGTATATTTTGTGAATTACAAAGCAGGGTGGCGACAAAGTTAACAATTTTGATGTGGAAGCCATGAAAACAACCCAAAATTCTGCCTGACACAGCTCGTTTGATAAGGGGACCATGTATGGAGGCAGCTATATGGACGACTTTTGGAGGCAGCTATGGCAATGACGTGTGGAGGTAGCAATGGAGACAACGTGTGGAGGCAGCTAAAAAGACAACGTGTGGAGGCTGCTATGGAGACAATTTAATTTGGATAGTGCCTGTATGTGGCAGTCCAAAAAAGTTTTCAAACCAGAGGAGCAGGTAGGTGGTCCTCCAGAAAAATTAAATAGATTGAGTGCCTGTATGTGGCAGTCCAAAAAAGTTTTCAAACCAGAGGAGCAGGTAGGTGGTCCTCCAGAAAAATTAAATAGATTGAGTGCCTGTATGTGGCAGTCCAAAAAAGTTTTCAAACCAGAGGAGCAGGTAGGCGGTCCTCCAGAAAAATTAAATAGATTGAGGCAAAAAATAGCCAGTTTCCTCTGCTTTAGTGTACAAAGAGGAGGAGAAGGAGGACAATGAGGAGGAGGAGTGGATACATTATTCAGGTTGAGCTTCTTTCATCCAGGCTTTATTCATCTTGATAAGCGTCAGCCTGTCAGCGCTGTCAGTCGACAGGCGTGTACACTTATCGGTGATGATGCCACCATCTGCACTGAAAACCCGCTCGGACAACACGCTAGCGGCAGGGCAGGCAAGAACCTCCAAGGCGTACAGCGCCAGTTCGTGCCACATGTCCAGCTTTGAAACCCAGTAGTTGTAGGGAGCTGTGTGATCATTTAGGACGATGGTATGGTCAGCTACATACTCCCTCACCATCTTTCTGTAAAGATCAGCCCTACTCTGCCGAGACTGGGGACAGGTGACAGTGTCTGGACAAGCTGCCTGCTCACCTACTCTCCCTCGCTACTTGTCCCGCACAAGTACGCCCTCTGCCGCTAGCGCTGTCAGAAGGGAAATACTGTTTCAGCTTGTGCACCAGGGCCTGCTGGTATTCATGCATTCTCACACTCCTTTCCTCTCCAGGGATGAGGGTGGAAAGATTTTGCTTGTACCGTGGGTCCAGGAGAGTGAATACCCAGTAATCGGTGCTGGAGTAAATTCTTTGAACGCGAGGTTTCACGGGATAGGCAGCCTAGCATGAAATCTGCCATATGCGCCAGAGTCCCAGAGGCATAGTAGGCCTGAGAGACCTGGACCGAGGTAGGCCCCGCAATCCTCGGCGTCGGCAGTATATGACCAGCCCCAGGGTCAGACTCCACCAAGTTAACCCAATGTGCCGTCAGCGATACATAGTGGCCCTGCCCGGCAGCACTCGTCCACGTGTCCGTGGTCAGGTGGACCTTGTCAGAAACGGCGTTGGTCAGGGCACGGATGATGTTGTCTGACACGTGCTTGTGCAGGGCTGGGACGGCACATCGGGAAAAGTAGTGGCGGCTGGGGACCGAATACCGAGGGGCGGCCGCCGCCATGAGGTTTCGAAAGGCCTCGGTCTCTACCAGCCTATAGGGCAGCATCTCCAGGCTAAGCAGTTTGGAGATGTGGACGTTGAGGGCTTGGGCGTGTGGGTGGGTTGCACTATACTTCCTTTTGCGCTCCAGCGTCTGGGGTATGGAGAGCTGAATGCTGGTGGATGCTGTGGAGGATCGTGGAGGCGAAGATGGGGTTTTCGCACGGGAGGTGTTTGGGCCGGGGTCCTGGGCAGGGGGCTGACTAGCAGATGACACAGGGGAAGGAGCAGTGGTGTGCCCGGCCAGAGGTGAACGGGCTTGGTGCCATTGAGGGGGGTGTTTAGCATTCATATGCCTGCGCATACTGGTGGTAGTTAAGCTAGTAGTGGTGGAACCCCGGTTGATCCTGGTTTGGCACAGGTTGCACACCACAGTCAGTCGGTCATCCGGTGTTTCTTTAAAGAACCTCCAGACTTCTGAAAATCTAGCCCTCGCCACGGGAGCTTGACTACGTGAAACATTTGGCGCTGATGCACCAGCTCTGGCCCTGCCTCTCCGTCTGGCCCCACCACTGCCTCTTTCAAACTGTTCTGCTATAGGACTCAGAAGCACTGTGTTCACCCGGCTTATCAACCCAGCTTGGGTCTGTCACCTCATCATCCTCCGATCCCTCAGTCTATTCCCCCCTCGGACTTCCTGCCCTGACAACAACTTCACCACTGTCTGACAATCATGTCTCCTCATCGTCCGACACCTCTTTACACACTTCTTCCACTAAGTCAATAATGCCGAATTTTGCTGGGAGAGGGCAGACTGTGGGGAAGGAGGCTGAGGTGGAGAAGCTGGAGGAGTGCTGATTTCGGTGACATGGGTGGACTGCGTGGAAGACTGACTGGTGGACAAATGGCTAGAAGCATTGTCCGCAATCCACAACATCACCTCTTCGCACTGTTCTGGCCTCAACAGTGCTCTACCACGAGTCCCAGTTACTTGAGACATGATGAACCTAGGGAGTGTAGCTCTGCGGCGTTCCCCTGCTCCCTCATCAGCAGGTGGTGTCTGACCCCGCCCAGGACCACGGCCTCTGACCCCTGCAGTAGTTGGACGTCCATGTCCACGCCCTCGTCCTCTACCCCTAGCCCTCGGGTTAAACATTTTCCAAATTAAAGTGTAAACTTAAATTTTTTTTTTTTTTTTAAACAAAGCGATGCTATCCTATTGCTATGGCTAGTTTCTAACCTACACTGACAGCACACAACTGAATTTTGTGCTGTGCCTGATGACTTTGAGTTATAAAAAGAAATAAACGTAAAAAAAAATAATCAGCAGACTGTGCCTAATTCAAATCAAACCCCTAATAAATTGTCCCACTTCAGTGTTTGAGGTGGATATGTGTGTCACTAAGAGCTAAACACAACGGTCGCAAGTCTCCCAGCAAATTCCTCACAATATGGTACTAGCTGCACTACTAGTGGCAGCAAGCCCAGCCACAAGCAAACCAAAAAAAAGTAAAATAAAACGTTATTGTAGCCCTAAGAAGGGCTGTTGGGTTCTTGTAGAATCACTCCTGCCTAACACTATTCTAATAGAACAGCCTAACGCTTTCCCTGACCAGCAGCAGCTCTCTCCCTAGCGGCATCCAGACACAGAATGATCCGAGCAGCGCAGGCAGGGGCTAGTCTATTCCAGGGTCACCTGATCTGGCCAGCCAACCACTGCTATCGGCGTGTAAGGGTACCACGTCATGCTGGGTGGAGTGCAGAGTCTCCTGGCTTGTGATTGGCTCTGTTTCTGGCCGCCAAAAATCAAAACGGCGGGAGATGCCATTTTCTCGAGCGGTCGAAGTATTCGTCCGAGCAACGAGCTGTTTCGAGTACGCTAATGCTCGAACGAGCATCAAGCTCGGACGAGTATGTTCGCTCATCTCTACTTAGCTGCAATCTCTGTATGTTCCCTGCAGTCTGGAATTTATAGAGTGAACAAATAACATGACACTCGTGCAGGTATGGCTTCTACTGACCTTGTTGATCTAAGTAGTGTGTCACTTTAACTCTATCCCTTCCAGAATTCCTGGCTTAGAGTCGACAATTGATGCAACATCAGATTGCAGCCATGATTAAAAGTGTTTGAAACGCGTAGTTATGATATGATGTTACTTATACCCTGTACCTGAGCTGGATTGTTTTATGGAACAATTGGAATTTCTCAATAAACAACTGGAAGGTTTTGGTGTTGGATCAATCTGTTGCACTTCTTACTCCGGTCCGAGGAGGAATCTACAGAACATACTGCGACAGTAACTGCCACCAATATTTGTGAGCTGGACCTTTTCTTGTGTAAAATATGTGTATGCAATCAGACACATCCACTACTAAATGTACAGCGCTGTGCAAGGTAAACAGTGGAGTAAGTAACTGATTGGAAGGGGTGCCAAGAGTAATGAACTCCCTAATCTAAATAAGATGGCCCATCCTTAGGGTAGGCTATAGTTTTGAAGACCATTTAAGAACAATTCTTGGACTATTTGAGAAATTGCAACCATACAGTTAGTAGTAACTCAAAGTGTTGGCCAACTGTTGGCCCACCAACAGTGAACAATGACCCTAAGGAAAGGTTCCAGGAAAAGTCCAATGATGGCAGAGTATCCTCTTGTATTCAGTGCCTTCAGAGTGCCATAGTGCTAGCTATTATAACTTACCTGCTTATGCCAGAAGAGGAAACTCACTGCCTATATGCAGAGATATCAGTATACACTGTCTACTGGAAATTGTAGGAATACGCATATTCTACAAAATTAATTCAGTAAACTTCCTCTTCCATACAGGGAGTCCACGGGATCTACTCAAGTGCAGGGAAATTCCTGAACTATTCAGACCAATAGGTGAGTAGGGGGCAGTATGGTGGCTCAGCGGTCAGCACTGATGCCTTGCAAAATGCTAAGGTCACTACTATTACATGGCAAGGATTGCAGTAAGCTTACTGTAGATCTGTGTGTCATGCTACAGGATGTCTAGGACAATCTCCCTGCCGAGATTCTTATACAATATAAAGGGAAAAGGGGGTCACACTAATCTTGATCCCACTTTGATTTCTTTTAGGTTCATCCACTCTTCCCGCACCGTAACATACAGGACATTGCTGTCATTCTTTAATATTATGTATACAGGATTATGGGATCAAATATCTACACATTTAAAGCTGTGTCTAAACCTCTTGAGTCTTGGATCTCTACATCTACTACACATGGAGCCAGGACGGTGGCTGCTGCATGTCTATCATGTCTAATAAATGGAATTGGATCTGCTGTAAGAGTTTGATCGGAGATGATCTCTCACCGGCTGTGAAAGGGTAGAAGTATATAATGACTTACCATAGACTGTAGAGCGCAGCTCCCGTCCTCCTCTCGTTCTAGGAATGATCTGATCTCTGGGAGAATATTTAAACCATGTGATGACATAACCAGAGAAATGTGACTCGGGGAGGGCCATAAACATGATGTATGGATAGGATAATCTCTCTTGTGTACATTGAGTGACAGGTCTATACAGTGCGCGTCCAGTCATTGGTCTCTACAAGTTATTGCATAAGTTCTCACCTCGGTCTCATTTCTTTTTATCTGAGTCTTCTCTCTGTTCAGAGATCTCACAATTTATGGAAAACTGTATTATTCACTGGAAGTCACTGTATTATGTGAGTCACTGGAAACATAACCAGGTCACCAGTACTGGGGGCACACGATGCATAGTAAATGTGTCTTATACTCAGTAATGTGTAATGATACAGTATAATATAGTTTCATAGTTTATACGGCTGAAAAAAGACACTTGTCCATCAAGTTCAACCAAGGAAGGGAAGGGATTGGATGAGGAAGGGATTTAGGGGAAACAATTCTATATAACATAACCATCAATGTTATTTAGGTGTAAAAAGGCATCTAGACCCTTCTTGAAGCTCTCCGCTGTCCCTGCTGTGACCAGCGCCTGAGGCAGGCTATTCCACAGATTGACAGTTCTCATAGTAAAAAATCCCTGTCGCCTCCGGTGATTAAACCTTGTTTTCTCCAGACGGAGACAGTGCCCCCTCGTCTTTTGATTTGATTTAATCTGAAACAACCACCATATTTTTTGTATGGACCATTCATATATTTATATAAATTAATCATGTCCCCTCGTAGTCGTCTCTTTTCCAGACTAAATAAATCTAGTTGTTTTAATCTTTCCTCATAACTAAGACCCTCCATTCCCCTTATCATTTTTGTGGCTCTACGTTGAAGCCTCTCCAGCTCCAGGGCCTCCTTTTTATGGACCGGTCCCCAGAACTGGACAGCATATTCCAGGTGTGGCCGAACCAGTGCCTTGTATAGTGGTAATATAATAATATGGTATATAATTGATATTAATGTGAGCATGCACATGCTCTTTATAAATTATCTAGATGTTGGGCCAGGCGCTGCCCGGGATAGAAAATAAGTGCTCTTAGCTATAACAAATAGAATGAGTTAACATCTATCACTATATCTATTTTGTGTCTCTCAGTCTCTCTCTCTGTCTAACTCTTTGTGTGTCTCTCTCTCTGTCTCTATCTCTGTCTCCCACTCTGTCTGTCTCTCTCTGTCTGTCTGTCTGTCTCTGTCTGTCTGTCACTCTCTATCTGTCTGCCTATCTGTCTCTCTTTGTCCAACTCTCTCTCTATCACTGTCCATCTCTCTCTTTCTCTCTGTCTGTCTTTGTCTGTCTATCTGTCTGTTTCTGTCTGTCTCTCTCTTTGTCTGTTTCTCTATCAATCTCTGTCCCCCTATCTGTCTCTGTTTGTCTGTCTCTAACTCTGTGTCTGTCTTTATCTCTCTATTTGTCTGTCTCACTCTCTGTCTCACTCTCTGTCTGTCTCTCTTGGTCTGACTCTCTCTCTCACTGTCTGTCTCTCTCTTTCTCTCTGTCTCTCTCTCTGTTGGCCTCTTTCTCTCTCTGACTGTCTATCTGTCTGGTTCTCTCTGTCTTTTTCTATCACTATCCATATTACCTTACACATAAGCTGTTAGTAACCAATCAAAGTTCAGAGCTCATAATAATGACTTGTGGCAAAATAGAAGCTGAGCTGTCATTGGTTGCTAACTGATACAGAAGACTGTGTCTGTCTGAGATGTTCCCTGAGTCACAGAGAGCGTCTGTGCAAAACTTCATGGTTGTAAATGTGACGGTGCAGATTCCATTAGGAGACACACACACATACACACATACACTCATATATATTAGATTGAAAGCCCTTACAACGGTTTCCTCTGAGATACCTTAGGTATACAATACCAACACATTAATAGTTCCACTTTGTGTATTAAAAGTGGTTTTTTTACACCACCACGGGGAGCGGCGATCCGTCGCCATGACAGCTTCGGGTCTCACGAAGGCCCGAAGCTGTCTCGTTTCAACCCATTCATTACAATGTGCTATAAGCACATTGTTATGAATGAGGAGTAAAATCCCCATATACTGCCATCCCCATATTGCAGTATGGCAGTATATGGTAGGATCGATCAGACAACCTAGGGTTAAAGTACCCTAGGGAGTCTGAAAAATAGCAAAATAGAGCTGATATAAATATTAATAAACAGTAAAAATCATAAACACATTAGGTATCGCCGCGTCCGAAAATGCTCGATCTATCAAAATATAATAACGGTTTTTCACTGCGTTTAACCCCGCAACGGAAAATAGCGTCCAAAGTCGAAAATTGCATTTTTTTTGCCATTTTGAAAAATATAAAAAAATTAATAAAAAGTGATCAAAAGGTCACACAGCCCTAAAAATTCTAGCAATGAAAACGCCATCAAAAGTTGCAAAAGATGACAGCACCCACAGCTCCGTACACCAAAGTATGAAAAAGTTACTGGCGCCAGAAGATAGCAAAATCCCCCCCAAAAAATGTGTACAGCAGGTTTTAATTTTTTTAAAATGTATGAAAACATTATAAAACGTGTACAAATTTGGTATCCACGTAATCGTACCGACCCAAAGAATAAAATAGACATGTCATTTGGTGGCGCACATTGAAAGCTGTAAAATCCAAGCCCACAAGAAAACATTTGCACTGGATTTGGAATTTTTTTTCCCCACTTTCCAGTACACGCCATGGAATATTAAATACCGTCACTATGAATTGCAATTTTTTACTCAGAAAATAAGCCATCACAGAGCTCTTTATGTGGAAAAATAAAAAAAGTTATAGATTTTTGAAGGTGGGGAGTGAAAAATGGAAGTGAAAAAAACTAAAAAAGGCCAAGTCATTAAGGAGTTATAATTGATTCCCAAATGGAATATTTTCTATAATATTGATCGGTATGCCATCTCTGGGTTGGTGAATAGTCCCATTGCAGTACCCATTTTTTATGTTTATCAGTTTTTTATATGTCTTTGGTCCTCAATAGAGTAAAGCTTAGTCATGCTATACTGGGGGAATTCTAAGAATAGACAACAAAGATTTGCTTAAAGGGGTATTCCAGGAATCAGCATAATTCATATACAAGTGGGCACTCAAAATATAAGCTAATGTG